>NW_028227259.1:49650216-50250216 GCF_978045245.1 Mus caroli | reverse complement strand
ACTTCCCTACCCACCCATTCCCATTCTTTTGGCCCTGGCATTCCCCTATATTGGGGCATATAAAGTTTGCAAGTATTTGGGCCTCTCTTTCCAGTGATGGCCGACTAGGCCATCTTTCGATACATATGCAGCTAGAGATAAGAGCTCCGGGGTACTGGTTAGTTCATCATGTTGTTCCAATAATAGGGTTGAAGATCCCTTTAGCTCCTTGGGTACTTTATCTAGCTTCTCCATTGGGAGCCCTGTGATACATCCAATAGCTGACTGTGAGCATCCACTCCTGTGTTTGCTAGGCCCCTGCATAGTCTCACAAAAGACAGCTATATTTGGGTCCTTTCAGCAAAATCTTGCTAGTGTATGCAATGGTGTCCGCATTTAGAAGCTGATTATGGGATGGATCCCTGGATACGGCAGTCTCTAGATGGTCCATCCTTTCATCACAGCTCCAAACTTTGTCTCTGTAACTTCTTCCATGTGTATTTTGTTCCCAATTATAAAAAGGGGCACAGTGTCCACATTTTGGTCTTCATTCTTCTTGAGTTTCATGCGTTTAGCAAATTGTATCTTATATCTTGGGTATCCTAAGTTTTGGGCTAATATCCACTTATCAGTGAATACATATTGTGTGAGTTCCTTTGTGATTGTGTTACCTCACTCAAGATTATGCCCTCCAGGTCCATCCATTTGGCTAGGAATTTCATAAATTCATTCTTTTTAATAGCTGAGTAGTACTCCATTGTGTAAATGTACCATAATTTCTGTATCCATTCCTCTGTTGAGGGACCTCTGGGTTCTTTCCAGCTTCTGGCTATTATAAATAGGGCTGCTATGAACATAGTGGAGCATGTGTCCTTTTTACCGGTTGGGACATCTTCTGGATATATGCCCAGGAGAGGTATTGCTGGATCCTCCGGTAGTACTATGTCCAATTTTCTGAGGAACCGCCAGACTGATTTCCAGAGTGGTTGTACAAGCTTTCAATCCCACCAACAATGGAGGAGCGTTCCTCTTTCTCCACATCCTCGCCAGCATCTGCTGTCACCTGAATTTTTGATCTTAGCCATTCTGACTGGTGTGAGGTGGAATCTCAGGGTTGTTTTGATTTGCATTTCCCTGATGATTAAGGATGTTGAACATTTTTTCAGGTGCTTCTCTGCCATTCGGTATTCCTCAGGTGAGAATTCTTTGTTCAGTTCTGAGCCCCATTTTTTAATGGGGTTATTTGACTTTCTGGAGTCCACCTTCTTGAGTTCTTTATATATATTGGATATTAGTCCCTTATCTGATTTAGGATAGGTGAAGATCCTTTCCCAATCTGTTGGTGGTTTTTTTGTCTTATTGATGGTGTCTTTAGCCTTGCAGAAGCTTTGTAGTTTCATGAGGTCCCACTTGTCAATTCTCGATCTTACAGCACAAGCCATTACTGTTCTATTCAGGAATTTTTCCCCTGTGCCCATATCTTCAAGGCTTTTCCCCACTTTCTCCTCTATAAGTTTCAGTGTCTCTGGTTTTATGTGAAGTTCCTTGATCCACTTAGACTTGACCTTAGTACAAGGAGATAGGAATGGATCGATTCGCATTATTCTACAAGTTAACAACCAGTTGTGCCAGCACCATTTGTTGAAAATGCTGTCTTTCTTCCACTGGATACTTTTAGCTCCTTTGTCGAAGATCAAGTGACCATAGGTGTGTGGGTTCATTTCTGGGTCTTCAATTCTATTCCATTGGTCTATTTGTCTGTCACTATACCAGTACCATGCAGTTTTTATCACAATTGCTCTGTAGTAGAGCTTTAGGTTCGGCATGGTGATTCCACCAGAGGTTCTTTTATCCTTGAGAAGAGTTTTTGCTATCCTAGGTTTTTTGTTATTCCAGATGAATTTGCAGATTGCACTTTCTAATTCCTTGAAGAATTGAGTTGGAATTTTGATGGGGATTGCATTGAATCTGTAGATTGCTTTTGGCAAGATAGCCATTTTTAAAATGTTGATCCTGCCAATCCATGAACATGGGAGATCTTTCCATCTTCTGAGATCTTCTAGAATTTCTTTCTTCAGAGACTTGAAGTTTTTATTATACAGATCTTTCACTGCCTTAGTTAGAGTCACGCCAAGATATTTAATATTATTTGTGACTATTGAGAAGGGTGTTGTTCCCTAATTTCTTTCTCAGCCTGTTTATTCTTTGTGTAGAGAAAGGCCATTGATTTGTTTGAGTTAATTTTATATCCAGCTACTTCACCGAAGCTGTTTATCAGGCTTAGGAGTTCTCTGGTGGAATTTTTAGGGTCCCTTACATATACTATCATATCATCTGCAAAGAGTGATATTTTGACTTCATCTTTTCCAATTTGTATCCCTTTGATCTCCTTTTGTTGTCGAATTGCTCTGGCTAGGACTTCAAGTACAAGGTTGAATAGGTATGGAGAAAGTGGACAGCCTTGTCTAGTCCCTGATTTTAGAGGGATTGCTTCAAGATTCTCACCATTTACTTTGATGTTGGCTACTGGTTTGATGTAGATTGCTTTTATCATGTTTAGGTATGGGCCTTGAATTCCTGATCTTTCCAAGACTTTTATCATGAATGGGTGTTGGATCTTGTCAAATGCTTTTTCCGCATCTAACGAGATGACCATGTGGTTTTTGTCTTTGAGTTTGTTTATATACTGGATTACTTTGATGGATTTCCGTATATTGAACCATCCCTGCATCCCTGGGATGAAACCTACTTGGTCAGGATGGATGATTGTTTTGTTGTGTTCTTGGATTTGGTTAGCAAGAACTTTATTGAGGATTTTTGCATCAATATTCATAAGGGATATTGGTCTGAAGTTTTCTATTTTTGTTGGGTCTTTTTGTGGTTTAGGTATTAGAGTAATTGTGGCTTCATAGAATGAGTTGGGTAGAGTACCTTCTGTTTCTATTTTGTGGAATAGTTTGTGAAGAACTGGGATTAGATCTTCTTTGAAGGTCTGATAGAACTCTGCACTAAACCCATCTGGTCCTGGGCTTTTTTGGTTGGGAGACTATTAATGACTGCTTCTATTTCTTTGGGGGATATAGGGCTGTTTGGATCATTAACCTGATCTTGGTTCAACTTTGGTACCTGGTATCTGTCTAGGAACTTCTCCATTTCATCCAGGTTCTCCAGTTTTGTTGAGTATAGCCTTTGGTAGAAGGATCTGATGGTGTTTTGGATGTCTTCAGGATCTGTTGTTATGTCTCCTTTTTCATTTCTGATTTTGTTAATTAGAATGCTTTCCCTGTGCCCTCTAGTGAGTCTGGCTAAGGGTTTATCTATCTTGTTGATTTTCTCAAAGAACCAGCTCCTTGATTGGTTGATTCTTTGAATAGTTCTTCTTGTTTCCACTTGATTGATTTCGCCCCTGAGTTTGATTATTTCCTGCTGTCTACTCCTCTTGGGTGAATTTGCTTCCTTTTGTTCTAGTGCTTTTAGGTGTGTTGTCAAGCTGCTAATGTGTGCTCTTTCTAGTTTCTTTTTGGAGGCACTCAGAGCTATGAGTTTTCCTCTTAGAAATGCTTTCATTGCGTCCCATAAGTTTGGGTATGTTGTGGCTTCATTTTCATTGAACTCTAAAAAGTCCTTAATTTCTTTCTTTATTCCTTCCTTGACCAAGGTATCATTGAGAAGAGTGTTGTTCAGTTTCCACGTGAATGTTGCCTTTCTATTATTTATTTTGTTATTGAAGATCAGCCTTAGTCCATGGTGATCTGATAGGATGCATGGGCCAATTTCAATATTTTTGTATCTGTTGAGGCCTGTTTTGTGACCAATTAGGTGGTCAATTTTGAAGAAGGTACCATGAGGTGCTGAGAAGAAGGTATATCCTTTTGTTTTAGGGTAAAATGTTCTGTAGATATCTGCCAGATCCAATTGATCCATAACTTCTGTTAGTTTCACCATGTCCCTGTTTAGTTTCTGTTTCCATGATCTGTCCATTGGTGAAAGTGGTGTGTTGAAGTCTCCCACAATTATTGTATGAGGTGCAATGTGTGCTTTGAGATTTACTAAAGTTTCTTTAATGAATGAGGCTGCCTTTGTATTTGGAGCATAGATATTCAGGATTGATAGTTCCTCTTGGAAGATTTTACCTTTGATGAGTATGAAGTGCCCCTCCCTGTCTTTTTTGATGACTTTGGGTTGAAAGTCAATCTTATCAGATATTAGAATGGCTACTCAGGCTTGTTTCTTCATACCATTTGCTTGGAAAATTGTTTTCCAGCCTTTCATTCTGAGGTAGTGTCTATCTTTTTCTCTGACATGAGTTTCCTGTAAGAAGCAAAATGTTGGGTCTTGTTTGTGTAGCCAGTTTGTTAGTCTATGTCTTTTTATTGGGGAGTTGAGTCCATTGATATTAAGAGATATTAAGGAAAAGTAATTGTTGTTTCCTGTTATTTTTGTTGTTAAAGTTGGCATTCTGTTCTTGTGGCTGTCTTCTTTTAGGTTTGTTGAGGGATTACCTTCTTGTTGTTTCTAGGGCGTGGTTCCCGTCCTTGTATTGGTTTTTTTCTGTTATTATCCTTTGAAGGGCTGGATTCCTGGGGAGATAATGTGTGAATTTGGTTTTGTCGTGGAATACTTTGGTTTCTTCATCTATGTTAATTGAGAGTTTGGCTGGGTATAGTAGCCTGGGCTGGAATTTGTGTTCTTTTAGTGTCTGTATAACATCTGTCCAGGATCTTCTGGCCTTCATAGTCTCTGGTGAAAAATCTGGTGTAATTCTGATAGGCTTGCCTTTATATGTTACTTGACCTTTTTCTCTTACTGCTTTTAGTATTCTATCTTTATTTAGTGCATTTGTTGTTCTGATTATTATGTGTCAGGAGGTATTTCTTTTCTGGTCCAGCCTATTTGGAGTTCTGTAGGCTTCTTGTATGTTCATGGGCATCTCTTTCTTTAGATTTGGGAAGTTTTCTTTTATAATTTTGTTGAAGATGTTTGCTGGTCCTTTGAGTTGAAAATCTTCATTCTCATCCACTCCTATTATCCATAGGTTTGGTCTTGTCATTGTGTCCTGTATTTCCTGGATGTTTTGAGTTAGGATATTTTTGCATTTTCCATTTTCCTTGATTGTTGTGCCGATGTTCTCTATGGAATCTTCTGCACCTGAGATTCTCTTTTCCATCTCTTGTATTCTGTTGCTGATGCTCCCATCTATGGTTCCAGATTTCTTTCCTAGGGTTTCTATCTCCAGTGTTGCCTCATTTTGGGTTTTCTTTATTGTGTCTACTTCCCTTTTTAGGTCTAGTATGGTTTTGTTCATTTCCATCATCTGATTGTATTTGTTTTCCAGTTTTTCTTTAAGGACTTCTACCTGTTTGATTGTGTTATCCTGTTTTTCTTTAAGGACTTCTACCTGTTTGATTGTGTTATCCTGTTTTTCTTTAAGGACTTCTACCTGTTTGATTGTGTTATCCTGTTTTTCTTTAAGGACTTCTACCTGTTTGATTGTGTTATCCTGTTTTTCTTTAAGGACTTGTAACTCTTTAGCCATGTTCTCCTGTAGATCTTTAAAGTCCTTCTTGATGTCCTGTACCATCATCATGAGATATGCTTTTAAATCCAGGTCTAGCTTTTCAGGTGTGTTGGGGTGCCCTGGACTGGGCAAAGTGGGAGTGCTGTGTCCTGATGATGGTGAGTGGTCTTGATTTCTGTTAGTAAGATTCTTACGTTTACCTCTCGCCATCTGGTAATCTCTGGAGTTGTTATAGTTGTCTCTGTTCAGAGGTTGTTCTTCTGGTGATTCTGAGTACCGTCTGTCAGCAGACCTGGGAGACAGGCTCTCTCCTCTGAGTTTCAGTGGTTAGAGCACTCCCTGCTGACAAGCTTTCCTCTTAAAGGGAAGGTTTACAGTTATCTGGCGTTTGGACCTCCTCCTGGCTGAAGAAGAAGGCCGAAAACAGGACCTTTCCCAGATGCTGTGTTGCTTTGGCAGGTCACATAAGCTGTCAGCTTCTGTGGTGCACACTCTCAGCTGTGCAGACTAAGTTCCTAAGTTCGGTGGAGTCCTGGATCCAAGATGTGCTCCCTGCTCCTGAGGCAGCGGGCTCCTGTGCAGGGCAGACCTCTGTCTTCCAGCTGGGAGGGTGCCGATGTCTTCGGCCCCAAAAGGGTGCTGCCTCAGTGGCTCTGTGGCTCCCGCCTGTCCCAGAAGCTGTCTGCCTCTGTGGTCCTCACTCTCACCTGTGCAGACTAAGTTCGGTGGAGTCCTGGAGCCAAGATGGTGCTCCCTGCAGGGTGGACCTCTGGGCTCCGGCTGGGAGGGTGCCGGATGTCTGCGGCCCCAAAAGGGTGCTGCCTCAGCAGCTCTGTGGCTCCCGCCTGTCCCAGAAGCTGTCTGCCTCTGTGGTCCTCACTCTTACCTGTGCAGACTAAGTTCGGTGGAGTCCCGGAGCCAAGATGGCGCTCCCTGCAGGGCGGATCACTGTTCTCCGGCTGCCATAACATAAATTTTGAAGTTTGAATTTTCATCCTGAGTTTGTAACTGAATTTAGGAAGCCTTGAATGAGGACCTTGATAGTGATTGTCAGCTTGCATTTCATTGCAGAGAGCACAGGCAACATCTATTGGCAAGCAAAGTGATGTCTTTGGTACTCAATATTATTTAACACGAGGAATGCTCATGGGTGGAAGCATTCTGACTATCATGGAACATGGGCTTCCTAGACAAAACCATGTTTTCTGTGTCCCATTCATAGTAAATGAATGTTGGGGGACGTTTTATATCTTTTATGTACCAATTATCCATGCTTCACTGGCAAGACATTTAGTAGTAAATGTCTTTCTTTTCCATATTTTTGCTTGAGGTGCACAGTACGCTAATTGTCCCATCAAAATAAGGAACAATTTCATCGTTGATAGGAAAATTAAGTGATAGTGATTGAAAGAGAGGGGGTGGCTCATTGTGGATAATTCAAAATCGTGAGTTCAATAACAGACAAAATACAAAATGTACAAATATATCTACTATTGAACACAATAGAAACAAATTAGTTTCAGTAAATTAGCACACAATGTGACACACAACTAATCTATGTTATGAAAGTTATGTTTTTATAGTTAATTTTCTGCCTGCCTTTGTTGCTGTCTTATACATTTTAAGTGTTCAATGCATTGCTACAGTTTTGTCAATTTTCATTTTCTTCCTTATTTTTATTGATTCTCTGAGAGTTTAATGCAACTCATCTTGATCATATTCACCCTCAAACTCTTCCCATTAATTTTATTTTTGTCCCAATACCTCTCTACATGGCTCATGCTCCTCTTAAACTTGCTGTTCATCTCTACCTTGCCTTTTAACAATTGTTTTCCTCCCTTAGTCCCGCAAGGCCTGGCAGGTATTCACTAATACATTATTAATTTAAAATTCATGTTTCATTGAACAAGTGTTTACATTTTTGTTGTAAATAATCTGTTGTCTTCTTACAGGAAATGTTGCTGTGCAGATGGTATAATTAGGAACAATTTACATAGAACACCAGCACCTATATATGCCTATGCTCTCAAGTGGCATTTGTTATAAAAAATGAAGGGCTTTACTAACCAGTTTCAATATGACAATTACACTGTGTAGAAGATACTAATATTGATCACAAGGAAAGTAAAATCTTGAAGAGAGTTGAGGTGATAGAGAGGCTTATAGTTTTAATAACGTGTTCAACAAAAGAAATTCTGTGAACTTTAAGAAAGCATGGGGTTGTCTGTGTGATTAATCAAACAAGGAAGTTTCTGACAGAGGGAAATACCAGGTACAAATTACCAAGGCAAGTGCAGATTTGGTGGGGATCACATCCATTTTCCCAGAGATATCTATAAAAGCAACAGAATTAAGTGAGATGGGTTAGAGATGTAAAGCCAGAGCCCTAAGATTACATAGTCCTGTAAATCACAGGGAATGTTTCAGCTTTTCTTCCAGGTCTAGTGAGAAGAACCAGCTGTTAGATGGCAGCACATAAATATGATTGATTTATGTTTAACCAGGGCCCTTCCTAACACTGTTTAGAATAAATTTCAAGGTTTCAAACTGAGAGGTTATTACAGGTGGGAGGTATCTGTGATCCCCACAACCTAGGATGAGAGCTGTGGGCATATAAGAAAAACTTGAATACTGAATATGTCAGTAAAACCCACAAGCTTGGCTGATAGGCTAAGTGTAGATAAGGACCAAAGGATGGCATTACTTTTTATTTTTTTTAAACCTGAAGTACTGTAACAGCACAGGTGGCATGATTGAAATAGGAGAAACTCCCAAAAGAGCAAGCATAGACATAGAACTCGCTATTAAGGAACAGAATATATAGAGAGAACATGTAAGAAATATTGTCAGTATCCATTGGACAGATATACATCTTAGTTTCGAGTTTGCACCAAATTTATAAGTACAACAGTTATACCTTGTATATGTAATAAATTACACTCTGAAGACTATATTATAAACTTCCATTAATTCAGACCATAATTTCTCCTATAAAGCAAACATAATTGACTATAATGAATTCATATTTGATTATCAAAACTACAGTGGTATACAGTAAGCCAAATGTACTTTCAGCTCAAGCAAAGGAGAAATAGCTTTACATAATTCAGTTCCTAGATATTTAATTTTTCTTAAACTTAGTGTCTTTGTGTTTTAATTATACATTTCAAATGAGGAATACAGTAAAATCTAGGTTTTGAGGGTTATGCGGAGAGTTAGTCCCTACAAAATATAAAATGTAACTATACTCAAGACTCAGTAAATACCTCAAAGAAATGCTACATCTCAGTGTTAACATAGCTTTTTAAAAAGTGTGAAACAAATTAAGATCCAACAGGAGTGAATCAATGAAGAATAACAGCAGTTCAGATCAGAGGTAAGGACCAGACATGCTGAAATTTATTGGGCCTCAGTGGGAGAGGATGTGCTTAGTCCTGCTGATACTTGATGTGCAGGGGCAGGTTGGTACCCATGGGGTGGGGGACTTCACCTTCTTTGAGGAAATGGGGGGAGGATGTTGTGAGAGTGGGACCTGGAGGAGAGGGGAACTATGATCAGGATGTAAAATAAATAAATGAAAAATATCTAAAGCAAATGTTTGGAATCTAGAGCCCAAAAAATCATGCTCCAAAGGCAATGAAGCCAAATATCTGAGCATGCCCTGGTAGTCAAAGAGGGGCTTTACTGGACAGAAATAGCACATTGTGTTCATTGAAGAATATGTTAGGCATGGAAAAGATGTAAGAGATAAAAGATGTCATGATATCAGAGACAAATTGTTCTTTTCAGTATTGAGTTAATGTCACTTTAAGTACCAGAGAAAAAGCCACAATTTAGGATATAATTATAAAACAGTAAATAAATACTTAGCCATATAGTTAGAAGTGAAACATAGATTTTACCAAACTTTCTCTTGCTTCATAATTTCACTACCCCTCCCTATATTATTAAAACTATGCATATGCAGTACTAACCAGCAAATGACAGGTATTACATATTTACACACACACACACACACACACACACACACATGCATACAGTGGGTGATGTTATTTTCATAGTATTCAAGGTCCAAAAGAAAATCAGAGAAATAAAACCTATATTTTCATCAACCATTTGAATTTAAGTTCTCAGAATCTTTCCTGGGAAAACTGAGGACACCTTCAAAATCTATGAGGGAAGATGTTTGACTGTGAACCTTTCATTATGGGAGAAGGGTGGGAGTCGTTGTTTACTTCTAACAGAAAAGGTTCTGGCAGAGCCATGGGAGAGCAGAAAACATGTTTCTTCATTTACTATTCCTCTCAGGTGCTGCCCTCCAGGGTGAGCACTGAAAAGTCACATGGATTGCAATCAGGTTACCCTCTTCAGAGTCACCTAATTAGCTCTTTACATCAATGAACTCCTCAATTCACTATTGATGGGTTGGTCTATACCCTGCTGTGGTTTCTCAGCAGCCCATCAAATTAAAAATGTCAGCACGTTCTCTGGAGGATGGTGGACAATGAAGTCAGCCCAATCCAAGTCAAGCAGAGCAGTGGAATGTTCTGTAGTGAAGCAATGCTGAGGTGATTCAGTTCCATTCCACAGGCGAATCTTCATAGGCATGGATCACCAAGTTATACTCAAGCTGTACTGCTGTATTATTTATAACACTATAAAGGAAACATCAGCAAAGAGTTTAAATATTCGTGAAAATACTTTATAAAAAATAAGGATATTCACCAGTAAGATGCTCCCTTATATGTTGGATTTGTAATTCAGATTTAGGATAATTTTTAGCTAACCTAGTGTTAAACATGCACTTCGTAGGCACTGAATAAAATACCATTATATTTAGAGTGTGTTTATTTAAGATGAAATATTCTAGTTAGATTTTGCTACAATGAAATGATTTTTTCCTATATCAGTTTTACTTACAAATAATATATGCAATGTCAAAATAAAGAATCTAAATATTTCTCTTTTTTTCCATTAATATAACTTTTTTATTAGGTATTTTCTTCATTTACATTTCAAATGCTATCCCAAATTCCCCCATACCCTCTCCCCCCACTCCCCTCTCCCCCCACTCCCAGCTCTAGGCCCTGGCATTCCCCCATACTAAGGCATATAAAATTTGCAAGACCAAGAGCCCTCTTTTCCCAATGATGGTTGACTAGGCCATCTTCTGCTACATATGCAGCTAGAGACACGAGCTCTGGGGCTACTGGTTAGTTCATATTATTGTTCCACATATAGGGTTGCAGGCCTCTTTAGCTCCTTGGGTACTTTCTCTAGCTCCTCCATTGGGGGCCCTGGGTTCCATCCAATAGCTGACTGTGAGCATCCACTTCTGTGTTTGCCAGGCACTGGCATAGCCTCACAAGAAGATGGAAAGAGCTCCTATGCTCATGGATAGGCAGGATCAATATAGTAAAAATGGCTATCATGCCAAAAGCAATCTACAGATTCAATGCAATCCCCATCAAAATTCCAACTCAATTCTTCAACGAATTGGAAAGGGCAATTTGCAAATTCATCTGGAATAACAAAAAACCTAGGATAGTAAAAACTCTTCTCAATGATAAAAGAAACACTCTGGTGGAATCACTATGCCTAAAGCTGTACTACAGAGCAGTTGTGATAAAAACTGCATGGTACTGGTATAGCGGCAGACAAGGAGACCAATGGAATAGAATTGAAGACCCAGAAATGGTCACTTGATCTTTGACAAGGGAGCTAAAACCATCCAGTGGAAAAAAAGACAGCATTTTCAACAAATGGTGCTGGCACAACTGGCGGTTATCATGTAGAAGAATGCAAATTGATCCATTCTTATCTCTTTGTACTAAGGTCAAATCTAAGTGGATCAAGGAACTCCTCATAAAACCAGAGACACTGAAACTTGTAGAGGAGAAAGTGGGAAAAACCTCGAAGATATGGGCACAGGGGAAAAATTCCTGAATAGAACAGCAATGGCTTGTGCTGTAAGATCAAGAATTGACAAATGGGACATCATAAAATTGCAAAGCTTCTGTAAGGCAAAAGACACTGTCAATAAGACAAAAAGGTCACCAACAGATTGGGAAAGGATCTTTACCAAACCTAAATCAGATAGGGGACTAATATTTAATTCTTTATAAAGAATATATATATATATGCATATAAAGAACTCAAGAAGGTGGACTCCAGAAAATCAAATAACCCCATTAAAAATGGGGCTCAGAGCTAAACAAAGAATTCTCACCTGAGGAATAAATATTTCTTTATGTGCTACTTCAATAGTTCTTAACAATGCTTTATATCTCCTTAAGATTGGTCTACCTAAATGGATTCATAAGGTTGAAGCTACATCCATCATAGTCACTGGTCATTTTATATCAGTTGGTATTTGATATTTAGTTACTTTTCTTTTTCACATGACAAAATGTGTGACAAGGCCCCTTGGTGTAGCTAGAGTGTGTAATGACTCCTGGCTTCAGAAAGGATACAGTTCATTGTGCAGATCAAGTCATATCTCAGGACAGGAAGGCGTCAGATCATAGCCTGTCTACATTTGGAAGCCTTGAGCCACTGCTGTGTTTGTGTCCTGCCTCTTAAAAGTTCTACAGATCACTAAAATAAGGCCACCAGAGAGAGAACCAAGCGGCCAAATGAAGAAGGCTGTGGAGGACATTTCACATTCAAGCAGCAATACTCAGTGGATATTTATTGAATAAATAAAAGAATCATTACACATGAAAACTTCTACTTATTAGCAAAACAGATATTCTTTGTTCTTTTCCTTTTTTAGGTACAAACAAAGAACCTTTGCTTATATAGAAGCCTCCAAAACGGGAAGAAAAAATGACCAGAGCAGGAGAATGGCAGTTAAGGAGTGGTGAAAGGAGACGTTAATGTCTTTATTTTATCATTTCTGTACTCTACAATTTGAGCTGTGAATGACAATGTTGTACAAACTCAAAGAGGAACAAATGAATTCCAAAAGTTAGGGAAACATTCTGCTTCTTTGATCATAAAGACTGGAAAACAAGATAGATTTTTTCTTTTTGGATCAGTAACTGCTATAGTTTCACCACACACATAGAGCAGTGATCTCATCTCACCCCCACAGTAAAAGCAGAGGAGAAAACCTTGATTTCCACCCTTGACAGACTCTAATGAGCACCACAAAACTCCTGCTGTGGTTGTGTCAGAGCAGTCCAAGAGGGCAGCTGGGAGGTTCACCCCCACTGGGCAGTAATGAGCCCTGTACCTGGTGGTGTTTATGGCAGGCATGTGGGAAACCTAAATGTTCAGACCTCTACTTAGCAGCAGAGCTGTGCTACTCTACTTCTTGGTATGTAAAAATCAGAGAAGACCTAGAGGAGACTAAGGATATTTATAACCACCAGCAGCAATGAGGTCATGTGCCACTTTTATAAAGGCTAGCTGGTGACCAATCAAGAGCCTTCTTGCATCTCTCATTCAAGGAATGTCAGTCAGGGTCTGGTAGAACGTCTCAAGTTCACAGAAAAAACAGGGAAATGAGGAGCACTACCATCTATGGTTCAGAGGATGATGAATACAGACTCAGAATTCCATCTCCATTTGGGAGTATGTATGTGCTTTCTCAGAGGCATGAGCCATAAGAGTCATGTTAACATCGATCTTCAAATAAGAACCAGAGTCTCATAACATAATGTTAAAATATCCAGGTGAAAAAAATCACTAGTAGTAAAAAAAAAAATAGTTTTCATACTGAGTAAAATGAGGCAATCATCACACCTCCAGACTGGGATGATGCAAGTGCTAGGGTTGCCTGGCAACAAGTTTGAAATCAAGTAACAGGGAAAAATGTTTAATGAGTAATTACACACATGCCAGAAACAAATAGAGAAAATGAAAAGTCCAGCAATAAGTAGTAGATAGAAGAAAATATAAATAAAATATTAGAAGTTGAAAATATGGTAAGCAAAATAAGAAATGTGATTAGTAGTCTGGACATCACAATAGAAAAAAATAAAGGAATAAAACATTGAACACTAAGATAGACAAATCTTTCTGCTCCGACATTTTTGATCATCTTTGAGCTTGGAACAGGGTAATGAAGAAAAAATTACATAGTCAGAACAGTTGAGGAAGAAACGCAATTTATAACACTTTCAGAAAAAAAAATGGGATATTCAGAATAATTTTCTGAAGTTGGTAAATGTCTACAAGTCATGTATTTAAAACAGTACCTAATTGTAAAAAACCTAAGTATTTCCTTACAAGAGGAATAGAAAGGCAGAGACATTGATTTAAAATCGCTGCACTCAATAAAGCACAGAAAACTTCAGTAGTTAAAATAAGCCTAGGAAAAGGAATTAAATAAATATCGATGAGAAAGAATGAAACTCCTCTCCCTATATTTGAAGATTTTATTATTATCTACATGTAAAATTTTATGAAAAAAATCTACAAAATAAAAACAAAGAACACTAGATCTTTTAAGTAAGGCTAACACAATCATTGAATATAGGAGAAACAGGAAAAATCAATTTTATTTTCACCTTTAATTGTTACTTACTCTCCATACTTGTTCACACAATATGTATTAATTAACTTATGCTAATATTAGTGTAATATAGGACACTTTTATACGCAGTTTGAAAAGCAACTTTTTAGGTTTAAGCATAAGAAAACATTGTCATATCATATATGCTGAAAATCATAAAAAGGTGATTAAAAAAACTATGAGAGTGAAGCAACACAGATACTATACATGGTTTAAAAGATATATGTAAGAACAATAGAAATTAATATGATATACCCTTAAAGAGTCTCCTGTCAGAGCCACAGCAATAAATTTCATGTGCACAAAGACATGATTATTCTACACTTGAAACTGAAAATCAAAGGAACTGGAATTATTAGGCAGACCTAAGAAAAGGAGAATGAATTAGGAATAACCACTCTACCCTCTCTCAAGACATTATGTATAGTTGCTATCATCAATGTTCTGTGGTATTGACAGAGGTTAGACATACTGGTCAATGAAGCATTATAGGAAACCCAGAAATAGATTCACACAGACATGCCATATTAACTTTTGACAAAGGTCTAGTGTCAGTTTAATGGAGGAAAGAGAGCCTTTTCAAAATAGACCTGGAGCAAGTGAGTATTGTTAGGGGAAACAAAAGGCAGAAACTAAAATATCACTGAAGGCTTTTGATAAAATATTTATATCTTATACAAAAATTGATCCACTTAAATTGCACACTTAGCTATAAAATATAAAATGAAAAACTCTTAAACTAGTGGGAAAAATTTTTACTCATGCCAGTGAAATCAGCCCTAGATTAATACTGAATACCTTCATAAAATTAAGAAGTGCTACATTTAAAAGTATATATATGTCAAGTAAAATATATTGACAATGCCAAGTGTAAAAAAAAAAAAAAACTATCATTCTTTTATGGTGGTGGGATTGTAACACCAAAATCATGCATATACTGTGGTGAGAATAGAAAGTAGATGAATCATACACAGTAGTCAGAAAATAGAAACTAGATCATTTGTATATGGTGAAGGAAATGTTGGAACTAGGTTAGTCATACATGGTGATATGAAGGTAAAACTAGGTTACTCACACATTTTAGTGAGAATGTAGAAAGCAGCTCATGCCTGGTGGTGTGAATGTAAAAACTAAAGCATCCATGGTGGAAATATAGGAACTGGATCACTTACTCGGATATGGTGGTAATGTAAAAACTAGATCTTTCATATGTGGTGATAGGAATGTAGGAACTTGATCACTCATACATGCTGGTGAGAACGTGGAAACACTACTACTCATACATGGTGGTAAGGATATAGAAACCATAATCCAAATGCAGAGATCCAGTTGGTTACAACCAGCCCTAATAGATGCATCTGCAATAAAACTGCCACACCTAAGGCTCAGGGATTATTGTGGAAAAAAGGATGGAAAGATTCTAAGAGTCAGAGGAACAGAATATTTATTGTGTGAACCTGTCTCTCAAGAATGTCAAGATATTCACTTAAAGTCTCACTAACCTGACTAAATGACTTTAAATAAGTGCTTAAATTAATTAATTATTTAAATTAATTAAATTTAATCAAATTCTCCACAGAGATACTTTAATAGGTTGTCTGTGATGTATTTTTACAAACCATGAATATTTTCTCATACAAAAGAAAAACTGGTGTCAAGATTATTATGTTGAGTGAACATCAAGTAATATAAACCAAATACAATTACTTTTATTTCATAAGAAAAATATTATGGTCCTTCAAGAGAAGGATAGAGAAAGGCATGAAATCACCAGGCACTTCTCCAAACTGGTGTAACACCAGACTCCAAAAGCAGGTCCCTAAATGTTAGAAACTTGAGCTAATGATTGCACAGCATATAGATGTTCCAAAAAGAACACATAAATGGATTGCAGGGCACATCAGTAGAGCACTAAGACCTGTCACTATTGAGAAGTTTTTTTGTTTTGGTGATGCCAACTTAAACATGTAACAGAAGGCAGTTCAAAGGGACATTGTCTTATGGAGGGAATAACTAGAGTGAGAAGAGAATGCACTTTTGGGTTGAGGGATGAAGTAGAATCCATGAAAACTAAGAATGGTAGCCAGTGAATAAGGTTGGAATCAGTGGGGTGTAGCTTCAGAATAATAAAAAAAGGATACATTATTTTTGGGACTTCAAAGTCTATCAGTACTGACATTTTCCTTCCCATTTTCTCCCAAGAGTTCTATATAATTAAGCATCTTAAAAAAATAAGATGCCTACTTCTGATAGTTCAAAATTCTCAAAATAGTTTCAAAGAAGGTTTCCCCAAGGACTCTCAGCCTGGCAGTGTGAAGGAACATGCAGGGATGCTGGGCTGAGACAATAAATCTTGTATTTTATTGTTCTACCCCCACAAGAAGTTTTTAATCTTAGAAAACTTCACCAGTAATATCAAGACTATGGATTCACATCTGGTTGACTGTGACTCTAAAATACTTCACTGTCTTAATCTTGAAGCTTGCTATACGCCCTCCAGGCAAGTGTGAAAGGCAAAGAGCTGATACTCTGCACTTAATTCACTAATTCATCCCATCGTTATTTATTGAATACCTGCTTTGTGCTAAAATGTGAAGGCATATCAATGAGGAAACCTAGAATGGTCTCTGCCTTCACCTCTAGAAACAACAAAGTTTGACCAACAGCACTGGAAATAAAAATAAATATAACTGATGAGATATATTTGTGACAGATATGAATGAGAACAAGATGACAGACTACATAACAGGAAAACTGCATCTGGACTGTAGCTGAGCTGAATAGGCTTCTAGTCTATGAAGAATAATCCAACTTTATTTAATATAAATTTCTCCAGCTATTCTCCTTACTATCATTGAATAGACAGTGTGGGTTTGCGGATAGATATAAGGAAATGTCTAGGATAGGCCACAATTTGCTATGAGTATGCTCACAGGGATGGATAAAGTATTGGTATAAACAATCTGTGTTGAACTTCCTAGTTAATTAACCACCCTTTGATTTTGTAGTTCAGACTAAACCTCATAACTTTCCACAAATTTCATTTTACATTTTCAACTAAGCTTTCATATTACTTATGATATCCATTATTAAAAATTTTAAAGGATTTGTGAATTAACATGTTGTGATGGTTTGTATATGCTTGACCCAAGGAGTGGCACTATTAGGAGGCATGGCCTGGTTGGAGTAGGTGTGGCCTCGTTGGAATAGCTGTGACCTTGTTGTTGAAGGTGTGGCTTTGTTGGAGTAGGTGTGTCATTGTGTGCTTGGCCTTAAGATCCTCACCCTAGCTGTCTGGAAGTGAGCCTTCTCCTAACAGCCTTCAGATGAAGGTATAGAATGCTCAGCTCTGCCTGCACCATGCCTGCCTGGATGCTGCCATGTTATCCTCTGGTGGGAACCTTGAGGATAATAAAGTGAACCTCTGAAACTATAAGCCAGCCCCAATTAAATGCTATCTGTTATAAGAATTCCCTTGGTCACTGTATCTGTTCACAGCAATAAAACCCTAAGTAAGACACATGTGATCTACCTTAGCAAATTCTCTAAGTGTGCATGAGGGTAGTTTGTATGTAATGTCATAACATTCTCTTATGTATGGAATGGTTTTTTGGATGTTTGTTAAACCTGTTTGGCATTTCCCTGTGCCCAAATCCTCCATTATGTTTTTCTCCCTAGTCATGTTATCAATTATTAAAATGATGGACTGAATTTTTCTCCTATTTTTTGTGTTGCCTTTTATTTCCCCCTGTGTTATATCAAAGTTTGCTTCAAATATTTAGGTAGTTTGCTATCAGATACAGTGAAAAAATAAATATTTCAGTGGTACAAGGAAAACTGACAAGTCTGCAAATGCGTGGAAATTAAACAGTGTGCTCTCAGATGGGCCAAAAAAGCATGGAAAGAGTGAAAATATAAAATAAAAACAAAAGTATTTAAAAACCACAGTAGTTATGACAGCACACCAGATCCAAGCAAGATAAAATTCGAGTAATGACAGGGTAGATGGGCAGTCTCAACCCCTATCAGAGAATGTATTGTCAATTGATAGGTGTTGAGATAGATAGATAGATAGATAGATAGATAGATAGAGAGAGAGAGAGAGAGAGAGAGAGAGAGAGAGAGAGAATAAATTATTGGGGGCTGTTACCCCTTTTAGACATACCAAATAATGTTAGCAGCAGAAAATTAGGCTCAATTAGTTAATAAAAGAGGATAAAAAGTAAGGTGATTAGAGAAGGGAGGTAGATCTGGAAGAATATATGACAGCTAGGGAAGAATAATATCAAAGCATGGCAAATTTTTCTAAAACTATTAATAAAATATTCTTTCAAAGTCTTATCCACACAAAGGAAATATGTATGAACAGATGATTTCACTGATGAATTCTATTAAATTAAAAGGAAATCATCAATGCAAAATTTTCAGACTCTTCTAAAAAATGGAAAGAACAGGTATCCATGCATTTTATGAAGCTAGCAAAAATCCAATACCAAAGGCAGAAGAGAAAGTAGACAATATGCTTGATAGGTATAAAAACAATTCCTAAATAACTTGCTAGTGAAGAGATTATATCACCATACAAAAACATTCAAACAACTGTTGTGGTTCTACACACAAAAGTGATTCATTACCTGCCCCTATCTCTGATGTTCACAGACATAAAATACTCATGAAACACTAGCAAGCAGAATGCCATGCAATATTGAAAGGATTATACATCATGACTAAGTGGGATTTATGTCTTTGATGCAAAGATAGTTCAATATATAAAAAAAATCAATATTTATGATAATGTACTACAATAAAATTAAAAGCAAAATTACATTATCATCTCAGCATAACCACAAAAATATATATTGGCAAAATGCATTTTTTGTAACAAAATATGCAATAATCCAGAAATAGAAAGAAAACATTTTCTATAAAACACTGTATGTGTAAAACACTCAATTACTTCTATTTCAGTGGTAAAAGCTGAAAACATCAGCAACAGTGCAAAGATGCTGAGGCTCCCCACTTCTATTCAAAATTGGTTTGCAAATGTTAGCTTAAAGAATTAGGCAAGCAAAATCAATAAAGTCCATCTAAATTTGAGGCAAATTATTAAAATTATCTCCATTTGCCACGACTTAATGTTTTTGTAGAAAAATCTAACGTTTACAAAAAATGTCTTGAATAATAAATTCAACAATGTTCCAAGTACAGAAAAAATATTCAAGAATTAGTTATGCTTCTGTATAGTAACTTTTTGAAAGTAATAAGAAACACTTAAATATAAGTCAATGAATCAAGGGGTTTATATAATTAATGTTAATAATGTTCCAGAAAATGAAAGAAGACACAAATAAAGACATTGTATTTTGTATTTGGAAACACTATTACCAAAATATTATATAATTAAATGTGAGATATAGGCTATAACCTCTGTCAAAATCCTAATGAATTTTTTCCATAGAATTGAAAATTACCTTACACAAGGAGCAAGACTAATCCGTTAACCAAATAGTTTGAAACAAGATAGATATCCACATGTAAAATTACAAAATTGAAACTCTATAATGCAGAAAATGTAAAAGTCAATTTAAAGTGTAAACTACCTGGATAAAAGTTAAAAAGATAAATAATTTCAACATGGATTTTTAAAATATCCGTGTAACAATATTTACAATATTGGTAATAATTTCTTGGATGTTCCACTAAAAACTGGCTATCAAATGTAAAGTAGAACAGTGTGAAAATAGCCATTTGGAAATGTTCTACAAATAAAAGGGAATAAAAAGAAGAAATGGGATATTAATAGAATGATATGTTTTCAAATTTTACATCTTGTAAGGTATTACTTTACAAAATATTTTTAAAAATACTTGAAATTCAATAGTACCAATGTAAGAAATTACAAAATGGAAATGAACCCAACCCCAATCCAAAAATATAACCCAATCATTTCTATACATTAAACATATAATACTTCAAATATAAGAAATGCTCAACACTATTAAAAGTACAAATAAAATGGGCAATATGAGACATAGCCTTTAAGTGGCAGGTTACACTATTAATTCGATGTCTCCCTGATATGACTGAATACATGACAGAAATAACCAAATAGAGGAAATATATTCTTGAGGTCGTGTTTCAGAGAGTTCAAACTATACGCATCAGAAAAGTAGAAGGCTTTCACATAAGAGGAATGTTGAGGAGGAAGCTGTTGGTTTTATAGTGAGCAAGAAGCTCAAAGTGGAAGGAAAGAATACTAACATGAAGGAGGAAGGCAAAGACAGACTTGTGGTTACCTACTTTCAATCTAATTCCACCTTTCCGAGTTCTATCATCTTCCAATAACCTTTTCAAGTGTCGAACCAATCAGTATATTAAATATTCCTGTGGCCATAGCCCTCATGATATAATGCATTTTTGTGTGTGTGTGTGAATCTTTTTACAAACCTGCTTCACTCATCTCCAAGGTTTCTTAATACAGTTAAGTCAAATATTAAGATCCATCATCACAACATTAAAAATAAATGAATAAATGAATGAAGAAAAGGTCAAGTATAGGCAAGACGGTAGGGTAAGTAGAAACTGTGGTCTATCAAAGGCAATACAAATTTATATAACCACTATTCAAAATAGTATTGAGTTTCTTTAAAAATTGGAACTACAACTACTATTTGAATGGAGAACTCTACTTTTCAAAATAATAGATATGTTAATAAATAAATAAATAAATAAATAAATAAATAAATAAATAAATAAATAAAAGAACTCAGGACCTTGAAGAGTTAGTTTAACTTCCACATTCCTTGAAATATTAATCATAATAGCTAAGTGGAGAATGAAACTAAAATTCATATTGATGGATGGATGGATAAAGAAAATTGAACATCATTCAACTAGAAAAGCAAAAGTCTTATAATATATTGTAGTATAAATGAATCTTGAAGGCATTTATCAATGCAAAAGAATCCAGTCACAGAATAACAAAATTATATGGACCAAATTTTAGGAGTGTAGTATCTAAAATATCAAATTCATAAAGACAGAAAGCAGAATGCAATTTACTGAGACTGAAGAAAGCAGAAAAGAGTAAAGTGATGTCCACTGTTTCGAGATAAGGCTGTTGACACACATACACAAGATATGCTAAATAGTATCCTTAGATTTTATAAAGCTATATTTAAATTATTCATATAATGATTTCTGAGAGAGTGAAGCTGATTCACACAGAATACATGCCTTCTTATCTCTATCTAGAATGTTAATATTGTAGTTTAAAATCCAGAAAATAGGAGATACCTTGTAATTTATCATATGATTCTCTTAATTTGAATCCTGGTATAGCCTCCGGTTTTGAATAGATTGATAGCAAAATATCTTCCCACAGAGATAATTTTATAGGCTGATAAGTTTAACCTCATGGTTTTGTTTCTATCACTTCACCCCTGATCTGCCCAATTTCATATGCATTTCCTTTTTTTTTTTCCTGAACTTCTGCCTGCCCCATCTCCACCATGAAATTCACCAACAACAGACTTATATAGTCTATTTACCCACCTAACACCAAGTAATTAAGATTTAATCACATCAGTAAATCTTTTTTCATTGTTTTAAAGAAATTGCCCCTTCTATAAATCTCTTTTCATATTGACAGAATGAACCAATCTTGGACTAATAGGTGAAGATGAATATAGAATTCAGTTCTCAGGTTCACATAAAGAGGAATAGAAAAACTCTGGGCCTTATATCTTTACAGATGTGATAAAGCACCCTAACCTGCTATCTATAGGCTTCTGGTTTGTAGTATAACAACTGGTATAACATCAATGGCAAAAACTGATATAAATACTAATTTAAATTCTTTAGTGGTATATGTTGAAATTCTGGGAATAATAACAATATTTGATCAGATGTCTTCACAGGCCACAAACATAGAATTTGAATGACTCATATTACTGATTACTATTTAAATCAGTTGGTCTCTCATACTTCAACAAATGTATCTTGCAGTTGATAACAATTAGAGATTCACAAATGGTTAAGATGTAGAAAATAAGAGGCTCCTGAATACTCATTCCTAAATGGGACTTGTATATCATACTCCTTGAGGAGTTAGAGGTGATGGGTGACTACAAGGCAGCAGTTTTTTCATGATACATGTATACATGATACTGTATGCATGAACTCAACTCACAGTGACTGTGACAGTATGCACAAGACTTTCATAAGCTCAAGATCTACAAAAGCTGAGTATGGATATGGGGGAGGGGTAATGATGAAAATCCCATGCCTACCAGAGAAACTACTGGCATTTGATATTAGCTTAGAGAGGGAGAATCAATTTTCTTTACAGTTGTGATCTCTGGAAGATGTTGACTAAATTCCAGGACAAATTTTATAATCAAGAGTATGTGAGCAACAAAAATTGGACGAAATAGGTTTAAAACGAGAAAAGCAGCACATGAAATTGGATAGGTAGGGAGCTATTGCTCCATCCTTCACCATGCTGACAGATTCTAGAACTACTTTTTGAAAAAGTCATAACCAAAGATATTCCCTCACTTGACAAATTCCATGCAAGTTTGGATGTGCAGAAGGGCTTAGATACATCCAGAGTAAATTTTGAGGAGGCTGGTTGAGGTAAGTAAATATAATCAAAATACAGTGCATGAAATGTGTGTTCTTAGTGTGTTTCTTAAGACATAGCAGTAGAGCCCAGAAAAGCAGGATCACTGATATTTGGGGGGGGGGTATAAGTTGTACTCTTTAATTGAAAATAAAATATACAAATTAGAATGGATTTGAAGCAAAATGTTCCACATAAGCAGATATTTTTTAGTTGGCTAAACATAGTTTGTGTCTCACATACAATATCATCAGTCCAAAAAAAAAAAAAAAAGGAGGGGTGGTTTTACCAGTGCCTGGGTAAAACAACCCATTTTGTAATAGAGCAACTTTTAACTACATCTTGTTGACAGCCCACAACCCATGCAGAATTACAAGTCCACACTTTAACAACATGCTGAGAGTTCCTAGAACTACATTGAAGAAGTCATTACCCAGGTGTTCTCTTATTTGACCAACTCCATCTATGTTTAGGTATGCAGAAGGGCATTGGTATATCCAGAGTAAAGCACTTGCAGCATACTACTTGATCAGATTTTAAAATAAGGCTTTAGGACATTGAGATAAGGGAAGTAAACATGGAGGGATACAGTCCTAATTACTATACATGTATATTTTTGATTGAGGGTGGGCTTTTACAGATAAGTTACAAAGAGAAGGCACATAAACAATTTTGTCCAAGAAATTTGACATGTTTTGTACAATGTTTTACTTTGCTGTCATCCTCATAGTTCACCTCTCCATCCACGTTCATATCAGCCTCCTTGATCATTTCATCAACCTCTTCAAGTTTTAGCTTCTGTCTCAGGCTTGTCATCACATGGTGAAGCTCAGCTGCACTGATAGAGCCATTGGCATATTTATCGAACATATGAAATGCTTGTTTAGTTTTTTCTTCAATGTCTGCCCCTTTCATTTTTCTTGTCATCATTGTCAGAAATTCAGGAAAGTCAGTCGGGCCATTACCATCTGCATCTACTTCACTAATCATGTCCTGGAGCTCTGCTGCTGTGTAGGTTGGAGCCTCTGCCCATGTCAGGATGCACTAGGAAGGTCTTATGTTTCAATCAGGAAACAGGTTCTCAGAAGACGTTCAATCTACGGGTACCTTGATCTTGCCAAATTCCAGAATGTGAGTATTTGCTGATTTCTAATGTTATATATTTTGTTGTAATATGTCTTTCAAGCAGCCAAGAGGAATAAGAAAGTTGCTTGTCAGTAACTGAGTTCACTGGCTAAGACAGTGATGGAGGTTTCCCTTGGCCGAGGCCACTCTTGTCCTCAGGCAAGATGCTGAAGGTGCCTGTTCTTCCCTCTTCACTCTTAGTATTCTCTTCAGTGGATGGTGTTTTCTCTTTTATTAAGAATTAGGTGTCATTTGAATTATTTTTCTGTGTAAAGTCAAAAGAAACTAGGTTTGAGACATTTTATTTTATTTGCTAGTCTTCTGAGGGCAGTCACTTGGAGCTTTCTGAAAGTTGGCCTCTCTTGACATTTAAATATCATATACCAAATACATTTTTCTAATAGATTCTATATCGCATGCTAAGAATGGATGGTATGGTAACTTTTTAACATAAAAAGCTTAAGTTCAATTATTCTATAACTATTATAACCTATAAATATATAGAATATACATGTATTCTATAAAATTGAGGAACTCTTTCATTTGATTCTTTTTTCTCATTTTTCTGAGGCATTGTAGAAAGTTGTAAGTAGATGTTGGAGACTGTAGGGCCTTTTGTTAATTTGTCATTTTAGCACATTGAGAAAGGTAGGTATTTTTAATAGGGAACAAATGTCTACATCATGAAGATAGTCATGCTCTACTAATATAGTTATTTACTGGGAAATATAGTGTGTTCATGGTCAAACTAGACTTCCAGGCCTTGCTGGTGATCTTCAGAAATAGGAAGATAGTCAAAATATTCTTGCCTCATTGTTTCTTCTAAATCATTATCTAATTTTAGTAAAGCATGTAATACCCTAGGAGGAAAATTGCCTTGCCTTTCCAATTGCTTCCAGTTTATCAAAGGAAAAATTGAAATGTCATGATTTCCATACTCATATTTATTATCTCCCCATCTAAAAGCATCTGTGGACTCCTTATTAAATGTTTTAGAGGCCTGCTAAGGTAATCATGGTATTGTGCTATTGGTTTTGGATATGTAAACTATTCTTCTCTTCTCATTTCCTTGCTGTAGTGCGCTTTCAAGCAGACATGGTTTCCCCTTTAAACCATTTAACGCCTTACCCATTTTGTCCCTCTTTATAGTCAGTAATTCATGTTTCATGAGATGGAATAGATAATAATCAAGAATGTATAGCTATAATCACCTTTATAGCAATGTAAATTTTAGTTTAGGAGTGGTCAACCATAAAAATTGTTATGAATCCATGAGAGCTTAGAGTTATGCTATGACCTGCCCTACAAAATCAAAAGTAAAATTTCCTAAGGAGAACTGAACTCTACATTATTCCTTTTAGGTTTTACTTCTTACAATGTATTTTTGGATCACAATATAATTACCTCTCTCCCTTATCACTTTTCCCTCTAATCCACACGATACACTTCTCCAATCTTCTTAAAATTTATGACCTCCAATTTCACTGATTGTTATTTCATGCATCTATATATGCATATAAATACATAATCCTAACTATAATATTATCAGTCTATACATAATGGGATGCCATAAGCAGACAAATACCAATTGAACATGGAATCAATTTTATTACTGTTACTTTGTTGATGCCAAATGAAGTCTTCAGGACAGTTTAACAAACATTCCAGAATGACTTTTGAACTAGGTCATAGTCAAGATAGATCCTGCAAGAGGTACTATTAGGATGATTATATTTCTATTTCTAGACTTTATAATTTTGTATAAATCACACATCGATTATTAACTGGAATTGACCAAGGAACCAAAGTAATGTTCTAGGTTTTCTTTGGCTTAAGTTTCTTTCATTTTATAATCCCTGAAATGGACTATAAACTGGTAATTATTACTTGCACTGCCAATTTCCCATCTATGTCTCCATCCCTGCCTTCTCGTGTGTGTGTGTGTGTGTGTGTGTGTGCATGCATGCATGCACATCATGTGTGTGTACACAAGCATGACAAATGAACATAACTGTATGTTAGATTGGTGTGAGTATATTGCAGAGGCATGGGGAAACACAAAGCCACTTCATATGTTTTTAGGTGGGATTAATAATTGATTGCTTTTATTGAAGCTAGAGATTTTCTCAGATTTTCAGTTATAAATTGCCTGAATATACCATAATTTTTCATCAACAAGAACTGGTTATAATATCAAATTCTTTGAGCACTTTGGATTGAGCAAGTTTCTTTGTAGACTATCATGTAGTTGTTCTGCTTTTTACACTTATTTATCTAGCTCTGTTGCCAGTAATTTTAAAGCAAAAAGACTCCATACATCATGGGAGTATTTCTTACTAAGTCCAAGGAGAGAAGCACCACACAAAAATATATCTTACTCTTGAGATGATTTAGTCCGTAGGGTATAACAGGCATTGTTTTAACAAAGCATGTGTGATGAATTCAAGCAGGACACATTATTTTCAAGAATGTAGCTCCTATAAAAAATATTGTGGATATTTGGTTGTCTATAGATATAAATAAATGTAATATTTTCACAGAAAACTCTCCATGCTTTCTTTTCTTAAAAAAGTTCTTATAATATGAGTAAATTAAACTTCCCATACTACATCAAGTGGGGATGATACAATAAACACACACACACACACTGTTCATTTCTTCTTCTATTGAATATCTGACAGTTACATGGAGAATATAGACACTTAACATTTATATGCTGGATTCTATCCAAAGATGAAGCAGAAATTGTCTCCTTTTCGATTGAATGTTCATTTTATTTTTCTTTCCAGGGAAACTGGCTGTGTGGTTCTGTCTATTTGAGAATTATCCAAAGCCACACTATGGGGTGAGGTAAATAGATATGTTAGTGGAATGAACTTATGAAGGTATTTCAGATTGGCAGCTGAAATTACTTAGTGGAAATTTACTCAGGATACTTGCTATTGAAGCATTGCTGGTGCTAAAGATCTTTAATTACCCAGTGCAATGGGTTTGTGGTTTCACATCTCAGAGGACAGAAAGCAGTTCCTAGAGCAAGGCATTGTAAACATCATGAGGTTCTGAAGCATTCTTTCTGATCAAAGGAAACCATGGTGGCTTCTCATGTGAGAGGTTCATGGGAAGCAAGCTCAGTTAATTTTTCAGGCAGAGGGCCCCAAATGTCTCTCAAGAGTAGCTAACTCTCCTTTCTCAAAGGCAATGTATAACAAAGGAAAGGAAATGGACTTTGAGAGAAGACAGATTGGTGCAACACAACTCTGTCACTTATTACCTTGGATGTGGGCCAAATGTTTGATTTTATAATATCTGATTATTTAATTGGCAAGTGCAATCGATGTCAAAGTATAATTAGGGACTCTAAATAATATAACATGTGTAAATTGTAGCACTGGGCTTGTCAGGCAATAATTATAATCAGTGCCTGTCTGGAAGGTGCAGTAGCATTTGAAGGTTATACTGTGCACCAAAGAGCATTTGAATATTACTTCAACTGAACACATGGCATTGGAAATGTTTGGAATTAATTTTTTTTGGAATATTTGAATATAAGCAATAAAGTAATTTGGGAGTGTGGCCAAAGTTGAAAGAAGAAATTTATTTGTGAATCATGTTTGACTTATGTTCATAGAACAGAAGTAATCTTATACAACTTTGTGTTGCATGTTGGCCTTACCAATGTGATCCACCCCGTGTGGTAATGAGTGGCATTTCCTATGTGTGGAGTTTGACAAAGCACAAGAAGCTTTAAATTTTTCAAAGTAAATATGTTTAATACTGTTCATGGAAGAAACAAGGAGTGTTACTGATTGTGCCACACCAGGCGAGCTTCTGAGGAAATACGGACTGGATTTACATTCTAGTACGTCAACACACACCTAGGACTACAGGGGAAAGGTTACTCTTGGTTTTACTGTCTCTTAGATCCCTTCTTACTTAGCAAACTCTTTGAAATCTTCAATAATTTGAAGCTTCATTAGGCATGGAAAAAGATTAAGTTTTTCTTCCTAATTCTCTGGGTATGTAGAAAAATAGGGGAAATTGATCAAACTTGAACTATTTCCTCTGATCAAACAAGGTGAATGGATCTGCATCTACACATGTTCATGCTTATTGACTCTTTATTATATGACAGTGACTCTCATGCACAGCACACAACAATATGATAACCTTCTCAGGTGATGGTGTCATGTCCTAAATGCTTTGGAGGCTGCCATAATAGTTAGTTTTCAAAATTATATTGAAATGAAATCTTTCTGATGAGGGTCTGATAGCCTCTGATTGTTACATCTGTCTTAAACCTTTGGAATAAAGTGGGCCAACTAAAGTTCAGGACTCCTTCAGTATTTCAGATCATGTGCATATCCTACAGTGACAGTTAGCTGAGAACCATTATTGTTTCTATTTTTCCATCTATCTTTCCATCATTTTATTTACTTTAGGTCTATTCTGGGGTTGCTTGATCACTCATGGAATTAGGGTTGTTGTTTTTTTATTTATTTATTGTTTTTTACTTTGTTCTTAGCATTTGACACTCCTTTTACCTCATATGTATACCAAAGTACACCAAAATTTCATGAAACACATTTTTTATTGGATATAGAAATCTCACAAAAGAAGCACAATGACATAAGCTATTTTATTTAGAGGAGAATCTGCTATTAATGTTAACTGTGCCCCTTGGCAAGTCTATAGAGCATATAAACTCATGGTCATTTAAGGACATTTCATAAGCTAGAGCAGACAACAGAAATGTTACAATAGAACAACATGTACAAGTTCATTTTAAAGAATCATTTAGGAAATCTAAATTGGTAAAACTTCCTGGTCTTCTGGACTTGTACTTACCATCTCCTGAAGCCAGAGGAACTAAGTTGATCCTCAGACTGTGGGAATCAGAAGCAGGTGTTTTAGGCACAGATAGACCACAGAGGGAAGTTCCATGGTCTCAGCTTCCCTTCCTCCTGTGCTACTTTATGTGACTAACTGCTTATGCAGTAAAACTCAGCCATGCTAATACCCCTCCTCCTGATTTGCTCTGGGAGTCTAATTAATTGGATGTGATTGCAGAAGCAATTATCCCGTGTTTTCATGTGTTTGGGTTGATCAGAGCTAGAGGCTGTTTGAGTAATAGCTTTCCTGTACTGTAAGACCTTTAGAACTAACCCACACAAAAGAAAATAGAAAACATTGAGGTCACCAACTCTATTAACTTTCCATTACTATGACAAAATGCCTGAGACAATTTAAAAATTGTTTATTTTGTTTCATGATTATAAAGGTTTCAACTGATGGGAGCTCCACTCTGTTGCTTTGAGCCCCCGATGAAGCACTGAAGTGTGGCGATCTTCTTTGCTAGATGAAGTCTGTGTACTTTCTTGCTTCCAAACACACACTGAGTAAAAATTTTCTAATGTTCTAATATACTCATCAATGGGACTCCCTCCAATGGTTTAGTTTCTCCCCAATGAGCCTTATTTCCTATAGTCCCAATCTCTCCAAACTTTTAACCCTTGAGCCTTTGGAAAGCATTGCAGTTCTCATTTGTATGAGTAATAAAAGGCATTGTGGGACCCTGAAAGGCAGCCTGTTTTCTGGTCCAGCTAGATATAAACCCTAGAGACACAGCAGATTAATCTTCAATGGACAAAAGTCCTGTTTGCCATGCTCCCAGGCACTAGGGTCCTGATGAGAGGGCCCCAGCTTCATAATTCTGTGGCCATAGTCATGTAGGCTGTCTGGACTCCACCCCCACAGTTACCTGGCAACAGCCGTGTATGCTCCTCCCCACAGTTACTGGGCCACAGTCAGGATTGCCCCCTCCTTCCTCTCTTCCTCTCTTATTCTCTTGCTTTTACTCTTGCTCCCTTGTTCTTCCTCACTCTGCCCTCCTTTCCCCTCTCTCTTCATGTGGCCATGACCTCCCCATGCTTCTCTACTCTCTCCCTCTCTCTGCATTTCTACAATGAACATCTTAAAACCATGGACTGCCTCTTCTCATCGGGATCTACCGTGCTGGAGCGATGAAGCAGATTTCCCTCTAAAGAGCCAGGTGTCTAACTTCCTGCCAGGAAGCCTCCCTGTGGCTGTCAGCCAACCTAAGCTGTCCTCAGAACTAGCGACCTGAGCTAGCCATGACATACAGCAGCATCGGGGATGTCCGGGATCAAGAACCTGTTGTTCCTGGCCTCCGTGCAGGCCAGGGATCAAAGAACCTGCTCCATGGTGCCCAGTCATCCGTGGTGCCTGAGAGTAGAGCCCTATTCCAGCAGTTCCTCTGGATCCCAAGTTCTTCTCATAGTCCAACATCCACCCAGCAGTGCAGTCAAACTCCCCGAGTCCACCTCGCCCAGTGGCCCTAGCCCCAAGTGGAAATGGAAACCCGTTGTTTACCTAACAGGGCATCCTCAGGGTATTTCATGAGCATTAGATTAAGGGACATTTTTGACGTTGTGGTAGTGAATCAGGATAATGTTTCCTTGCAGCAGGAATGGTGAATACTAGAGAAGCTGACAGTCAAGTGTCCTCTGCATCCAGAATTCCATTTACAAGACATAGTGTGAACATTGTGGTAGGTGTCTTCTAGGTAAAGATAGAAGTCTCCTATTTTCATGGTTCATAGTTAAAATTATTAACATCACTCTAGAAAAAAATCCCATAAAATATCACTAGCAAGAAAAGTAGGGATAAACTCTAAAGTCAAAACAGAACTTCATATTAGGTCTGAAATGCTTCACTGTTGCACAAAGAACCTTCTAGATCCTGTAATGCAGAAAAAAGACAAGAAATGTGGCCATAAGCCATTCTGACCTGTGGACTTAGTATTTTCTTACATAGCAAGAACAATTTAGTACATAGTAACATTATTTAGCTCTTGGTACCTTTTCTATGTCCTTGAAATGATATGGCACTTTTTAAGTCTATTTTCATCAGGATACTCTACAGTCTGTGACAACTCAGCCTTGGTCACTATGAACCCAGATGCTGTGACTTTGTGGTCAGAGAGGCATGGTTTCTATATTTACCTGTATTCCACAGTATTAAATAGGAACTTGTTTTCCCTCCCTCAAGAGGATGCTTTTTGTTTCCTTCACTGCAGTAATGCTGTATTCACATAAATATGGATGTTCATTTCCGACAATATTTGACTCTTAGCCTGGAGGATAGAGATTCTATACAGTTTATGATTGAATAGGCAAGGGATATGATAAATTATGACTTCGGTCTTCCCAAAGGGTTGACTGTTGAATCCAGGGAGAACCCATCAATTGTTTCTCTGTGTTTTGACTCATTTTCTTCCTTCCACTTATTCAATTATCTAGTACTCATAAAAGAAAATGTGTTATTAAGGATCAATTTAATTTGCTGGAAGTTCTGTGATGGATGGTTTTAAGAAATTACAAATTGATTACTACTTAGGTTTCTACTTTTTGAAAATGCATATAAAATTTATTCATGCTTACATTTTATAAAACAATTGTTCACTCATGATTATACAGTTTTCCTCCTTTTCAATAAGTTGAATAGATCTTATAAAAACAGGATCAAATAAGTAATTATCAAGCAGTCTATCAAGTAAGGTGATATTTACAGATACTTTTTGCTTTTATTGGAAATAGACTTAACCACCAGCCAAAGGCATGAATGGGCTGGACCTAGAGCCAACATACATATGTAGCAGATTTACAGCTTGGTCTTCATGTGGGTCCCCCAACAATTAAAACAGGGGCTGTCCCTGAATCTGTTAACTGCCTGTGGATTCCATTGCACTAACAAGGCTGCCTTGTCTGGCCTCAGTGAGAGAGGATGCACAAAGTCTTGCAGTGATGTGGTGTGCCAAGGTGGGGTGTCATCAAGGGGAGGAGACTCCCCTTCTCAGAGAAGAAGTGGATGAGGGTTATGGGGAGGGGTGCTGCAATTCGGATGTAAAGTGAATAAATAAATCAATGGAAAAATCTTAAATAATCTTACAAAAAAGATAATGAATTCTTTCTCACATAAAACATCTTGCTTATGGTTCTTCCTCCTTCTATGCCTCCCATTTCCTCCTTGCCCCTACTTCCTACTAGACCTACTTCCTTTTCTGTGTCTCATTAGAAAAGAACAGGATTCTTATAGATAATGTAAAACCATAACAAAATAAAATATAAAGTGATTAAAAAATCCCATCACATTGAAGTTGGATAAGACAAACCAATAGGATGAAAGCATTTCAAGAGAAGGCCAAAGAATCAGAAACCCATGAATTGCTTCCTAAAGAATCCCACAAAAATACTAAACTAGAAAGTATAATATAGAAGTAGCATACCTAGTGCAGACTCATTCAGTCCCTGTTCATATGATCTTTACTCATGTTGACTCAGAGGGCCCTGCCTTCTTAGCCTCTTCCATCCCCTTTGGATTTTAAACTCCTTTTACCTCCTCTTCTCTAGGGTTTCCTGAGCACTGAGTAGAGAGACTTGACAGAAATGGTCCTTTTAGCACTGGGTGTGTTAATGCCTCTTCTACTCTGCATGGTTCCTGGCTGTGGGTGTCTATATATGTGCTCATTTGTTGGAGGAGGAAGCTTCCGTGATGATGGCTGAAGAAGGACTGATCTATGAGTATAGCAAAATATCATTAGGAGATATTTTATCACTCTGGTTTTGTGTGTGTGTGTGTGTGTGTGTGTGTGTGTGTGTGTGTGTGTGTGTGCTTTAGAATAGTAGAATATATAGTTTCTGATTCTTGGTCACCAAAGCAGTGTCTAGGCTATGTTTCATCGTATGAGGTGAGCCTTAATTCAAGTTGATTGATTACTCAAATAGGATTTGTGGCACCACTGTACAAGCTAATCTTTCAGACAGGGCACCATTGTAGATCAATGGGTTTGTTATGGACCCAGTGTATATGTTTCTCTTTTGGTACCTTCTTGTACCAAAGATGCTAGAACACATGTTTGAAGGCTCTGTCAACCAACTAGCTAAACTTCTCCATTTTCTGTAAATTGTGCAGGTGTTGTCTTCAGCAATGGGGCCTTCATGTCAGTTTGTGGAGAACAACTTATTGTTCTAGCAAAAGCCTGGGAATTTTGGTCAATCTCATGGAATTCCACTAGTCAACAACTTTGTTAGTGTTGTAACTCAATTACAGAACTGTAAGGTTCATTTTGTGGCATAAGATAACCAATTGGGAATCTGCCACCCCCTATATTTGGTAAGATTGTTTAGGTGGCCTTCATATCTGTGTATATTTCATGAAGTTTTTTACTATATTAGGTTTCCATACTATCCCCTCAAAATGCCTCTTAATTTGAGATCTCTCTCCCCATACTTCCTCCATCAACCCTTTCTCCCAAATACTTCTTTATTCAATCCTTGCATTCCAGCACTCCTCTATCCATCTGTCTTCTTTTGTTTGGATACTTAGTGGTTGGATTGTCCCCAGCACTAATTGAGGATTTCCAGATATTATAATCTGTGCTCCAGATCAGTTGCTTTTGGGTATTTTTTTAAATTTAAGTTTCCAAGGAGCCAACATAGTTTTACCCAAATCTCTGAGAGTATAACTAAGAATATAATTTTTCTTTGATCATTGTCAAAATTGATTTAATATGTGTCTATTAGGCATTTACCACAGGCTTCTCTTCATCCATGGTCGTGACTTTTTTTGAGCCTCCCTCCAGTGTTCCTGACATGCTGTGAAGTCTTTTTGGTGACTCTTCCCAGGTCAATGATTATTCCCAGTACTCAGTCTTCTGTGAATATTTTTTCTTCCACCATCATTTTGTCATGTTGGAGCATGTGGGTAAAAGAATGGTATGACAACCTGGCACTCACATTTTCTTGAGCAACAAACACACCCTTTTCATAACAATGCACCTCAAAGCCTGTTGGCACCTGTATCATCCTGTAGATTCAGCCCACTTCAAACAATGGAAATACGTTGTTCCCCTAACAGGTTCCCTAGAACGTCCCATGTGTATTCAAACTTGTTCCCAGGCATGTCTAGAACTGGAAGGTATGATCCCTATCTGCCATAGACTGGTGCTAGATGCACACACATTAGGACAAATTTGTGTGCTTTGAGTAACCTTTAAGGGAGTATCACTTGTCATCTTATGAATATGTATGATTGGGAATACATATTAAGAAAATCAAATGCAACATGGGACAGATCATGCACAGTACAAAAAAAAAATCTCACAAAATGCAAGTTTGTGAATCAAAGTAGACAATGACCCAATTGGTGTCCTTTCCATCCCCTTCTTCCTTCTCTTGGGTACCATGTAAGCAAACACACATAGTAACAGGATCTTTGAATACTATCTAATTCCATGTCCTCCTTTCCATTTTAGCAGCGTGTCTGATACTTGTAAGTTTACTTTGTTCCTAATAAAACTTCTTGCTTTTTTTTTTCAGTGTGTATTTTCCCAATTTTTTGAATATGAGCCCAAGAACCTGGACTCACCCAATTCAATCAATTGTCTCCAGTAACAACCTCAAAACCTAAGTCCTAGTGAAATTATATCCTTCCAGAAAAATTGTATTCCAATTTTATTCCAATAGTCAATTGTGGCTATCATTGATATTTCTCCCCCCTTAATTTTTCTCATGTGGTTATAATACCTGACAGAAATGGATTAAAGGAAAGAAGCCATCTGTTATGGAACATTTCAAGCGTATTCCTCTCTCTATGCTGAATTTTTGTTCTATAATTGCAAGCAAATTATTAAAAGGGTTGAGGGTAAGTTAAAATAATGCATACCTTATATTTGTACCCTGCTGCATAATGTCTGATGGGGAGAGACTGGATCAGATTTCCAGCTCCATTTTGCTTTGATAGAGTATTCTTGTTCACCACCCAACTAGCATAATCATAAGTAAAGACCTGAGCTTTGGAAGTCAATTCACTCTGTGAATAAAACCCGAAGGTGGTTTCATCTCACTGGCTATCAGAATACAGTAACTACACCTTATACAATGCTTAGTGAAACAGGCAGGTTGCCAGCAAGAACCTCTTTTAGAAATGGGTGAGATTTTCTAATGGGTATATATATATATTTCTAGTGGATATATATATATATATATATATGTATATATATATATTTCATGTTTGTATAATTGCAGGCATAAAAGACAAAATTTAAGTGACATTTATGACTTGGACATTTTATTTATTTATTTACTTTTTGCTGGTGATAAATGGTAAAATTTCTATCAGGACTTAGTTTGCTTTGGCTACACTCGCTGAGTTGCTAGCACAATCTTAGTTGTTTGAATGGCAATCTGCCCATCATAATATTTTTCTATTCTTCTCATATTATGGTTCCACACTAGTACACTTTATGAATGGTTGAATATTTACTACATATTTTGTGATTGTGAGCATGGCTATATGTGTTCATATTTATATACAGATATATGACTCTTGACATGATCTTATATGAATACAAGTCTGGGGTTATTAATACTTTACAGATGGAGGACAACACAACACAACAGGGCAAGATATTACTCTTCTCCATCTTGGATGTTTCCTAAGACTTCTAGGTCGTCTAGTCACAGCAGTAGTCTCAGCAATTTCCCAGTTGTTTAGCAGCACCAGTAGTTTTCCATGTGAGTCACTTCAGTCTCTAGAGTAAAGTAACAAGGGAAAGGCTGTGTGTTCAAAGGTTTTAAGAGTACCACATTCTCAGCAGAGCCTGGTAAATAAGTCTAGAGAAATTCTAGCAGAGAGATAGGTGGAACTGGTTGTAAGATGCTACTCTTTTTGCTTTGCAGTTTGTGACTGCCCACACCAAGACTTGGGGAAATGGCCTGGCAAAAAATCCTTGCTTTAACACATTCCAGAGAACTGCTTAGAGGGATTGTGAGGACAAAAGGCCTGGGAAATTTTGAGTATAATTTCTCATGTTAAATAGAAAAAGAAAAGAAAGAGAGCACACGCCTTCAAGCAAGCTACTCAATAATTAAAGCCGAATGAGAATTTCATTCATGCATTGAAAAAATATTTGTTAATTGTCTGTTTTGTGCCCAGCCCTCAATTAGACACAGAAAAGAGGGCATGCACACACAGTCAGTTCTTATATAGCTGAATTTGTAGCATAAGAAATTTAAGAAGTCCCATAGCTCCAGGGAAGAGAAAGCAAGTAGTGGAGTAGGGAAAGGGAAACTGAAAAGAAGCAAGACCACAAGCTGGGGCACCAAGTCTGGTCAGAATGAAGCAAAGGACAACACCCTGGGACTGGAGGAAGGTAGTGGCTTGAGGGAGGAAGCAAGGTTATCAGCATAGTTGAAAATGAATAAGCAAAGGCTGTGTGGCTGGGCTAAGGCTAGTGTCTGTCTGATGTGGCCTGGAGGAGATGCAGAACTTTCTCATTTGTAAATGAGAACCATTTTGCAGCTATTTCCTGTAATTATCCATCAGCCTTGGGACCTGCTGTGGAGTGTGATTCAAACAAGCTGCTTAAGTGACATCCCTGTCCACCTTCCCTTCCCTCCCTTCCTTTCCCCTTCCCTTCCTTCTTATCTCCCCTCCCCTCCCCTCCCCTTCTCTTGTCTTCTCTTCTCTACCTCTCCTGGGAACAAGAGAATAGCAGGTAAATACCTGCAAACTGATGTTCCTGCTTCACTTTTGGGTTATTCTATGTCCAGCTGGATCTAAATGGAACCAGAAAAAAAATCATCATTTGTTTTCCTCATCATCTAGGCAGGGCTCTCCTTGCTCCAGTTGTTCTTTTACTGTTCTTCTGTGATGGGAAAGCTTATCTATATTTGACTCCTTCACAGCAATATGATGAAGTCTTTCACTAAGGAAGGATCCAGAACCTATACAGGTCACAATCCCGAGCAGCTGTCCAGGGAGCCTAAGCATGAGCAATATAAAGAATCTGCTAGACATCAATGTTTAAAAAATATCCAAGTGCAAGACTGGATAGACAACACCATTAACACCTGGAATGATGGGTGCAGCTATGGGTTTTAGGGTTACCACTTCATCCTAGGGCAATATTTCATGTAAGGGCATACATTGAACAGACCTGCTTATCTCTGACCTAGGTTCAGTTTATAAAAACAGACCTGTGTGATCAGTCAAAACTGTTTTATTGGTAAAATGATCATTTCACGATTCCCAGAGTCTCTCATACTCTATTTCTAAGCCTGAATTGAAAATCTAGCAGAGTGCTTTTTAAAATCCCAAGGCAAAGACAGAATGGAAAAGATCTGATTACAATCTCTTTTCTCTCAAAGAATAAGGCAATTTATTTTTAAAGAAAGCAATACTTCAGTTAATAAATATTTATATTCATGGAGGCGCTGCCTAGATAGTTTCAACATAGATTTTAGTTGGAATTTGGTGAGAAACTTTCCAGACTTTACCCAAAGTGAACTTGCTCTAAAAATTTCATCATTCTACCGTATTTAATTTCTGTATTAGCAAATTAACAAATAGGACATCAGTCTCTCAATAAAGTGATCTCTCACCCGTGCAATATAACCTGCAACATATGGAAATTAGATTTTATGCTTTTTCATTCAGACCCATTCTCTGGTGTTCTCTGCACGGAGCTAAGTGAGGCTGATGTGACACATTTGTCTAAGATGTGACAAAGGGTTCCTTTGCCTCTGATTTCCAGGTGATTTGCTATGGACAGGACTGGAGTAGGTGACAGGTAAGAAGAATACAGTGGCACTGGTGTCTTGCTGTGACCTCAGTCATGTCTCTAAGGGGTCAACGACCAGCATATGACATAAACTCAATCTCTTTTCTTCAAGGTTTTTAGATATAGGTCTGGCAATTGTCCATGTTTTATTGTTATGCCCTCCGTCTCTCTTTCTCTCTCTGTTACTTAGATTATCTGTTATATTATTAGGTTATCTAAATATATCTATCTGCTTTATCTCGTGAGTGTGTGTGTGTGTGTGTGTGTGTGTGTGTGTGTGATCACGTATGTGTATATAGAGCCCATAGTTTAACATTAAGTATCTTCACTAGTTTTCTCTGGGTTTGGAATAGTCTCCTTCACTGAGATCTGAACTCCATTCAGCCAGAGTAGGCAGTGAAACTTCATCCATCCATAAATCTATACCTACCCAGCATTAAAGATAAGGTTCCACTCCAACATGCATAGTTTTTGCTTGGGTGAAAATTATCTAAACTAAGGTCCATGACCAACATTTAACTGACTGAGCAATCTCTCTATCCTCTATAATTGATTTTAGATCACACTTGTCACTCTATTTGTTAGCTACACTACTATATATCTAATACAGTCCTCAGATGTTACAGTTATAAATCAGATTGAGTTGCAAATTCTAATTTGTACTATAACTATTTGACTTTTTATATAGAATTGGACATTACAACTAAAACTGAAAAGTACTGGTCTATTATTCACACCTTAAAATACTGATTTTTTTTTTTTACTAAATCTTTTCATTTAGTTTTCTACATGTGTTAATTAGTGAATAAAGGAGATACTTAGATTACACTCTGTCACCTATGTACAGTTCTGCTTCAGAGGCAGTTTTGAAGTTGTACCATGTGATGTTTCCTTAGACTGAACAGTGCAAAGCACCACCTATGCTCCTGTTGGACGCCTTTGGTTTATGTTTGTCATGGGCAGGGACAAAATGATAGGATAATTGAGATTAAGGTGGCATAGTGACTACAAAGTGTCATGTTCCTCAGAACAACAACAACAAATTGTGTAGCCTTCACTTTCACATACCACTGAGTCTGGACTTGGTGGCTTTTAAATCGAGGCATTCAGGTACAGGACTGAAGGCAAAAGGAGCTGCAGTTGCAAACTCTTTGCTTAGAAAACTGTAGTTCAGTCTCTTCTATCACTGCTCATTCTGTGGCTTAAAACAGAAGGTTTCATACAGAGTTCTGGATTTGAGGAATTTTGAGGCAATCTCAAAAAAGCATACACACACACACACACACACACACAATTTGGAATGAACACGAGTTTATGTAAGCACTAAATCATCCAAACTATTAAACATTTAATAGCTACCACCAAAAAATGTTTCATAGCAGACATTTAAATTCATTCTTACAACTGGTTTAACAGAATAACATTGTTTTCTTGATCTCTGGTCAGTTTAATAGTCAGCTTTAAAGAAAGGGTATGTTAAATGTCCCTCCACTGGCAGGCTTCCCCCAAACTGTAGTATGGTTGGAATATTTTTAAAAAAAGCTTTTGGGATGCTTCTCTGAAACATTTTCATCCCGTTTTTCTCTCCATTTTGTTTCCTTGGACACTCTAAGATCAAATTCAAATTGCCTTTTGTATTGTGAAGGATGATAGCTGTGTAGATAATTCTGCGAACTCACATTTGGGGCTTAAGTGCTTTAGTCAATCAATGACATTGAAACAAAATATTTAATTTTTTATGATTTTTTATTGGCATGGAACCTTTATTCTCATGAAGAGCTGCATCTTCACATTTCAATGTGTTAAGCTCCTAAGCTTACTCTCTGAGGAGATAATAAGACAGAATTAACACAAACTCACGGCTCTGGTTTAGAAACTGATATAAAAAGAAAAATCATCCTTGTGATTTATGGTCTCATAATTGCTAAGCTACCACAAGATGCTATTTTGAAAATTGATTTAAAAGAATATCCTCCAATAAGGATAGTTTCATCTCTAATAGCCACAGTGCACATAAAAATGAAAACTGCACAGTTTTTATCTAAGACATTGAGCATGGCGGCAATCTGCCTGTTAAATCAAACTCCCACAACTCTAGCTTATGCTCTGTGAATCCTGAAAGTTTATTAATCTCTATAAAATGAAAATATAGATAATGTCTACCTCATCAGGCTGTGGTCAATATTATTAAAGTTCTTAATGTGTGCATGTAAGAGGTGTCACAAAGTTTTAGGATTTTGCTTTTTTTTTAAGATAAAAATGAATTGACATATTTTTCTTAGTCTAGATTTGCCCATTCTTTAATCATAAAACTACACAAGAAGTATCAGTTATTGCCCTTATTTCTTGAGGGTAAAGAACCCTACTTATCATTTATTTTCAATGAGATTTTTAAAACCAGAGAGTCAATTTAGAAGACAGGTATGGAATGAAAACTCATTGTTGGATGACTCACTAAAGTAGCCTATATGTCTTCTTTGAAAGTATTTTCATAAATTATGCAGCAATAAAATAAAAATCCAACTCCTCAATTTGCATTATCTAATTAAGACATTGAAGTGTTTGCTACTCTGCATAGCATCTTTATAGTCAACTTGTAAAGACTTAGTAAATTCTGGGGCTGAGGAAGGATGTGAAGCTTGCAGGAAGAGTTGAGATTGTCTAGTCACTGCTTTAGTATTATAAGCATTTGTTCTGAAACTTGAAAGCTAAAACATCCACCAATGAACAAGAAGCTAATTTCAGCTACCTCCATTCCAATATCTTCTTGAGTCTTATTTCTCCCACTTTCTCCTCTTTTGGCTTTCACATAGCTTTATCAGAACTTGGAGTATTGTGGTACCCTTCTGTGAGGGTTGAAAAAGGTTGTGGGGGAATCTTAGTTTGTAGACAGTAAAATCACCAGCCATTCAGATTCATTGACAGCCTTCAGAGTTTGGAAGAATTTGGACAGAGTAACACATTCAGTGGATGATAAAAGGCTCAAATTCTATATTTCTATTACCAGTACACTCCAGTTACTAGCATTAAATGAAGGTACTTCTATATTCCAGGGATGGCAGCTAATGCATTTAAGATAGCTTAAAAACTCTGATAGAACACTGCAAAGAGTAACCTCCATGTCACTAATACAAGTACAGAGATGGACAAGTGACTCCAATGGTCATGCACACACTAAGCTCATCTTCACACTGCAATTCCCACATTGCTTTCCCCTGCTTTCCTCCATCCTTTTCTTTTCCTTCCTCCCTCCTCTCTTTCCATTTAGACTCCAATTTAGTAGAAACAAAAACATCTATATTGGTACGATTCTACTTTTGTACATCTGGCATATTCCAATCTGATGGAAGTATGTAAATATATCATGCTTAATTAAAATTTTAGCATTCTTTCATTCAGAAATCTAATTCAAATATTCTGAGAGGGAAAATCCTCTTTTTGATTAATTTGTGGTAGTTGATAACTCCAAATAAACATCAAGTTCTCTATCCCAGCATTTTCCCCCCTTAGCTTTTAGAATTTGCTTTTATGGTACCTATTATTTCCAGATGACAGGACATGGTGCTGAAAAGTATGGGAAAATATGGTTAGACTAATGGGTTTCCTGCCGATGAAGCCATTCTGAATCATTTACTGTGGCTTCTATATTATCTCACTGTTGATTAAAGCAGTGGCAAATTACAGTACTGGAATGTCTTTAGGAGAAATTATCTGATGAACTGGTTCCTGGGGAGGTGGAGAAATGTGATATGTCTGCGTACATCATTTTAAAGCAATGCCTCTTGAGATGCAGTCACAAGGATGGTTTTGAAATCCCAAATATTGGGTTGTTCTGTCCACAGCACATTTATGTCAAGATGCTATCTGAGCTGAATATTCATTTTTCCACTTTAAATTTATAAATCTCTATAGTACCTTCACAGATGAAGCTTAAAAAATGGAATACCCTTGTTGAGTTTCTATATATCAGAAATTTATTTATTTATTTTTTTTTATAAAAGAAGAATATAGAGGAGACTAGGGAAAAAAAAAGAAAGGAAATACGTCACAGTTGATTAATTATTGGAGTTAAAATATATTCATTATAAACGGCAGTGGAGCAGTGATTTAAAAATGCATTTTAAATGATGACTGCTTTATGATTTGGATGTCATCTGCTCAACACAGAGATCTTAATGTTGATTGATGGGCTCATAGATATCTTCCTTGGGATTTGGCAGACAAAACTGATGTCTATGCATTAAATCAAATGCTTCCACATCTTTTACTTCGATTATAGCACTCAAAGCATCATTCACAATGATCAGGAAGACTCATGTCCCCGGGTTGTGACAAATGAAATCCACTTATCTCATCCAGATTATATGACTCTTTACCAAACCTTATCTTTAATACATGCATTTGGAAGCTATGTCATTATCATTTCAGACTTTTTTCTGTTTTTATGCATTAATCTTTCCCCCCAGATTTTGGGCACTTGGTTCATTTTTTCTTGAATTGTAATCAGTATTTATCATTGGTAATTTTTATGGCATATTGTGATTTGACACAAGAAAGGAAAAGAACCTACTTATATTTCAGCGTGATATGGTTTCAGAAAGGCACACAGTAGATGCATAGAATAAATAAAAATTGTAAAAGAAAGAATTCACACTGTTTGCATCCAGAATAATGCTCAGAGCAAATTAATTCAAATCAAATAATTGTAGTTTTTATTTTAAATTAAAACTTATGTTCCTTTTAATTATGTGGAGGTACGTGTGTCAGTGTGGGTATGTGCACAGATGTGTAGGAACCTACAGAGAAGAAAGGAGGGTGTTGTATCCTCTAGACCTAGAGTTTCAGGAGGCATTTGACCGACCTGATATAGGTGCTGGGAGATGAACTTGAATTTTCTGAAGCAGAAGTAGCAAGTAGATTAAGGTATCTTAATTGCTAAGTTATCTCTCCAGATCCTACTTTTTATTTCAAAGGTAAAGGGGAACTAGAAAAGTCACGTGTAATATGAAATCTTGTTAATGGTTTTGATTCTACCAACTATAGAGACTAATAAGTTCTTCTGTGTTTTTCTTGAGTCACACTACGATGTGGACAGGAATGTAGAAGTTGAATTTGAGAGTCCATTTAAGTAACTCTGTAGGTGTATTTTAGTTGCATAGGAAAGTTTAGCTTTCATCAGTTGTCATGGACATGTGCTTATTAGCTTTTTAGACTCAACACCCTTAGGCCACACAAATTATGCATAACTCACTTATATGAGTCTACTTGGAAAACACAGCTGAGTTGTAAGAGCCATCACACATATAACTAAGACAATCTTTGCATAGCAGGCAAAATATCCAACACACTGGGAGCCAATTTAGACGAATGTCTCTGACTTATTTTTTAAACTCATTTGCTTATTAAATGTGTATAAAGACTATGCTAAAATACATTTTGGTAAATGTGTGTTTTGGGCTAATAATGCACACTGTGGCCTATGTTTAATAAATAGACTTCAAGAAAGGTTTTCACTACTATTAAAGAAAAAGCTAGACTTTAAGACATTTTAAGGGGGCGACTCATGATAAACACAGGTTTATTTAGTGTTGTGATAATCTATTGACAATGAAACTAATGAAATTACTGACTAGAACATGAGATAAGCAGATTGTAGCTCATGCGTCAAAACTTGCTTGATGCTTCTGTTTATAAATAAAATTTTACCATATCTCATACTTAATTTGTTCATTTCCATATTGTAAGTAGACATTTTCATATAGTAGTGGAGAAACCTTGAGAGAAATTCCAGATAGATTGCAAAGCATAAAATGTCTAGCTTTTTAAAAATGTCTATCAATCTCAAACTTCTTAAAAAAATAGTTGTGAGAAATCTACTACCTTTCAGCACAGGAACTGTAGAGATAGAAGAAGTAAGCGGTTTACTTGACCATTGTGGGCTCATTAGAAGAAGGAAATTATTACACATACCCTGCTCTTTATTCTAAGTAAACACTGGAGGCATTTTAGACATTCAGTATGATTATCCATCTTATGCCCATACTATTGCAAGTGCTTTAGTGGAAGGAAATCTTTGGCAAGAACATAATAGTATTAGTTCACCTAAAGAAGTAGAAACTGCTATTGAGGTTCTTTCTCTTTAAGAAGACTCGTGTCTAAAATTCTTCCAAGTCTGGTTCTTGCATTTGAACGTTAACTTAGAAAACTCCAAGAACCTGAGTCACTTTAGATTCTGGAAGCTTACTCTTTTGCTCACACTATGACTGATATTGTCAGTATTACTCATTACCACTCAATCCTCAAATGAAGAAGAAATAGCACTAAGTGCTTCACAAATATTATGCTATTACTGCTTCCAGGAGTTCCTATGAAGTAGGCATTTTTACTTTATTTGTAAGGGTTGGGAACACCTTTCTGTTTGCTCATCTTATGTCAACTTGGCACACAAACTAGAGCTATCTGGAAGAATTTGAACCTCAATTGAGAAAGTGTCTCCATTAAGATCTGACTGTAAGGCATTTTCTTAATTAGTGACTGATGTGGGGAGGACCCAGCCCATTGTGCGTGGTGCCATCCCTGGGTTATTGGTCATAGGTTCTATAAGAAAGCAGGCTGAACAAGCCATGAGGAGCAAGCTAGTAAGGAGCAACCCTCCATGGCCCCTGCTTCAGCTCCTGTCTGCATCAGTTTTTGCCGTGATGAGTTCCTGTCCTGACTTCCTTCTATGATGTGAAATTCTCTAGAAATGTAAGCCAAATAAATCCTTTTCTCACCAATTTGACTTTTAGTCTTGGTGCTTCATCCCAGTAATAGAAACTTTAATTAAGACACTCATGTTTATACAAATGCCTCCACCAGGAGGTAGAAAGACTCTGAAAGCAGATCTAGCCCTCAAATGAAGATTTGTGGAAAATACACTATCATGCTTCCTATTTCTGTTCTTAGAATCTGCACTCCCTTGCTTTTCTGAAAGACATCTTATTTTCCCTTAGAATTCATGATAAACTCAAATGACATCAGCACACAAATCAAAACCTTTATTTGTTAACTGATACTAAAAATGAAATATTGTGAACTTGTGATAATATACCTAACCACAACATAAGTCAGAAAAAAAAATCTCACAGACAGACACACTCAGATACCGTAATACTGACCAGATATTTGTAAAGAGTTGTCAAACCATTTCCTCAGACATGTTATAGTACAACACTGCATTTTCTATATTTGAATTCTTTAATCCCATTTGTATCTTTGGTAAAAAATGTATTTGGTAATAATGTATCCTGTTTTTTGTTTGTTTGTTTGTTTGTTTGTTTGTTTGTTTGTTTGTTTGTTTTTACCACGCCCTGTAAAGCAGCGCTTCGTCCATTTGACTGGTGTTCAGTCTCATCAGTTAAGTTGCTCCAATAATTCTTTGAGATCCATCAACAATTATAGTACACTGTGACAAGTTGGGTGTGAAAGACATGCATTTTGGGTGACAAATCTATGTTATTCCACGAAATCGTTTTGGGCATGGTGGGTGGAACTACTGGCTTCACTGTGGGCTGCTTCCCTCTGATAGAGTAGCAAGGAAACTTTTAGTGCTTCTCTCAAGCATTTCTTTAGGTGAACACTTCCAGGGCTGAAAATAACTCGATCAGTTCTTTCCTATAATAGTCTGCGCATGTACAATAATGGTACTGCTCCGATTAAGCATATGTTAGAGGTGTTACCACTCAGACTTCATACAGCAGTGCCTTAATACCTAAGTGTAAGAACTATCAGAATGTGAGGACCCCGGGGTTCTTAAGAATCTAGGAACAGATAATAAATCCTTCTTTTCTCCTCTGTCTCTCCCACTCCCTCTCTCCATGTCTCTTCCACTGATTCTCTTTAGATCCTTCCCTTCCTCTCCAAGCAGGAGACAGGAAAGGTCATTTAAGTACTCAGTAAGTCAGTAAGCTTGTGTAAGCAGGGAAAAGAGCAACAATCAGGAGCTGCATCTTGTACCATGTTGGTTATGTGAGTTTTAGCAACAAGGGATTACCTTTTGCTCCTTAAGCTGCCCAATGCACTACTAAGAAGTTGATAGTCGATATTTTAAAGAGATCAAATATACAAATATGTACCACATGTAAAACTCACCGACAAATTTTAATAAAGGGACAGAAATAAGCATGTAATGTTTCTTTTCATATTTTAGATTTTTAATTTTTTTTGGCTGGGAATATAAGAAATCTGGAAGAATTAATTAATTAGTTGACTTCAAAGGAAGAATCCAATTTCTGTAAAAACACCTGGGAAGGCTTTAAGACTCATTAACTGAAGGCGATATAGTATGTTTGTAGTCTGTCCCTGCTGCTGACCAGAAGCCCTTGGACTGCCCCTTACAATTTACCTGTTTACACAGATGTCTTTGAGTTCCTTTAGTCATTGGAAAGAAGTGAAACCAAGCAGCCACTTCAATCATTGGTGTGTCTTTTGAAAGATTATAGTTAATACTGTCAGAGTTGATACTGTCTCCTTAGCTAACTGAAGCTGTGCCACACTGACCCATCCTTCTGTGGTGAGATTGCTCAGGGAACACAGAGCTGGGTGACAGGGTGAAGGCAGAGGATGGTCTGGATTGGGGTTTTGATTTGAGATTTGGTTTCTCCTTAGCAAATTCCTAGGGGTGAGCATTTTGTATTCACATAATGTTAGAGTTATTTATGTAGCTCAGAGTCTTCTGAACTTAGTCCTGCCTGCCGACTCCCTTTAGATTTGAGCACAGTGAAATGTAAGAGTTGAATTCATTGTTTACATATACATTTCCCCTCAACCTTGTGCTTTTTATGTTTAAGGAAATAGATATTTCTTTGTTTTAGGAAAAGGCCTTATATTTCCAATACTTTTTATGGGTTGTGTAAGGATAGCCTATTTTTATTTTTCACATTTAAGGAATATTGCAAAGTATTATGTGTCAGCCATCATAGTGACATGTGATGACTTAAGGCTATTTTTATAAATCTTTAACATATCCTCCAAACAGGGATCCTGATGCTTGTGAGAACACCACCAGATGGAATTTAGTTTACCAAGGAGTCTGAGGCTGCTCAGAACTTTAGCTCTGTCCTCCATTGCCTTGAGATGCATCTCAGGCCTCACCCTCCCTGCTGATTCTATTCATGATTGCAGTGGATCATTTCAGTCAGAGGGGATGATTTCAATGTTTCCTATGCTTCTGGGTACCATTCCTCTACTATGGATGCCTACCCATTTTATTTTATGTCCTCCACCATTTATTACCTTACCAATTCCTAGCCTCCCTTTCAAGCATTCCTCAAGTACTGGGGCTGCTTTCTGTGATGCTTCCATGCAGAAATAATTGACCTGCCAAAACACCAAACATGTCATTCATTATGAATTATTTATTTACATATCTCATCCATTAGTGTAGCACAAATGAAAGGTGCAGGCTGTGCTGCATCAGCTTTCCTTTTTTTATTTTTTACTTGTGATGCTTTGGGCTGAGCCTTGTTCTTTTATTTTATTTCTTTAAAGCTGTGCAAAAATACTCGGTTACTTTTAGCCTAGTTTTGAAACAGTATAAAAGGTACATTCAGACATACCACAAACATGCTAGTATTTTAGAAACAATATTTAAAAAAAAACCCTCTATGTTGCTATAAATAATATGACCTGTTTCATCATCTTGAGGATTATGTCATATCTTTTTCATGTTGAGATCTTCTGCAGGCAATTAATAGGAGACAGTTTCTATCCCTTGAGTCTTGTCTATTCTTCTGCCATTCAAGGAACAAACTCAAAAGTTGTTTAATTTATGGAAAGACATAATTCAATGATGAGCAAAATTAAAATGACACAGCTGGTCCTAAAACTGAACATAGAGAATTTAGGGACTGGGGTTAATTGATATTTTATTCATCACAGTAAAAATAATATCTACATAAACATAATTTTACTATTTTATAACATGTACAATTTGGTAACATTAGTTTACACATATGAAGGTGCCACTGTCATTACTGTGCATTGCTTTTTTTTGAACAAGAGTCTATTTTATTTAATTGGGTCTTTAGTTTTTATAATAGTATTCTTTTTTTCTTTTTTTTCCCATTTTTTATTAGGTATTTAGCTCATTTACATTTCCAATGCTATCCCAAAAGTCCCCCATACCCACCCCTCCAATCCCCTACCCACCTACTCCCCCTTTTTGGCCCTGGCGTTCCCCTGTACTGGGGCATATAAAGTTTGTAAGTCCAAAGGGCCTCTCTTTCCAGTGATGGCTGACTAGGCCATCTTTTGATACATATGCAGCTAGAGAGAAGAGCTCCGGGTTACTGGTTAGTTCATATTGTTGTTCCACCTATAGGGTTGCAGTTCCCTTTAGCTCCTTGGGTACTTTCTCTAGCTCCTCCATTAGGGGCCGTGTGACCCATTCAATAGCTGACTGTGAGCATCCACTTCTGTGTTTGCTAGGCCCGGGCATAGTCTCACAAGAGACAGCTATATCTGGGTCCTTTCAGCAAAATCTTGCTAGTGTATGCAATGGTGTCAGCTTTTGGAAGGTGATTATGGGATGGATCCCTAGATATGGCAATCACTACATGGTCCATCCTTTCGCCACAGCTTCAAATTTTGTCTCTGTAACTCCTTCCATGGGTGTTTTGTTCCCATTTCTAGGAAGGGGCAAAGTGTCCACACTTTGGTCTTCGTTTGTCTTGAGTTTCATGCGTTTAGCAAATTGTATCTTATATCTTATGTATGCTAAGTTTCTGGGCTAATATCCACTTATCAGTGAGTGCATATTGTGCGAGTTCCTTTGTGATTGGGTTACCTCACTCAGGATGATGCCCTCCAGGTCCATCCATTTGCCTAGGAATTTCATAAATTCATTCTTTTTAATAGCTGAGTAGTACTCCATTGTGTAAATGTACCACATTTTCTGTATCCATTCCTCTGTTGAGGGGCATCTGGGTTCTTTCCAGCTTCTGGCTATTATAAATAAGGCTGCTATGAACATAGTGGAGCATGTGTCCTTCTTACTCGTTGGGACATCTTCTGGATATATGCTCAGGAGGGGTATTGCTGAATCCTCCGGTAGTACTATGTCCAATTTTCTGAGGAAACGCCAGACTGATTTCCAGAGTGGTTGTACAAGCTTGCAATCCCACCAACAATGGAGGAGCGTTCCTCATTCTCCACATCCTCACCAGCATCTGCTGTCACCTGAATTTTTCATTTTAGCCATTCTGACTGGTGTGAGGTGGAATCACAGGGTTGTTTTGATTTGCATTTACCTGATCTTAAGGATGTTGAACATTTTTTCAAGTGCTTCTCTGCCATTCGGTATTCCTCAGGTGAGAATTCTTTGTTCAGCTCTGAGCCCCATTTTTAATGGGGTTATTCAATTTTCTGGAGCCCACCTTCTTGAGTTCTTTATATATATTGGATATTAGCCCCCTATCCGATTTGGGATAGGTAAAGTCCTTCATTTCTTTCTTTATTCCTTCATTGACCAAGGTATCATTGAGAAGAGTGTTGTTCAGTTTCCACGTGAATGTTGGCTTTCTATTATTTATTTTGTTATTGAAGATCAGCCTTAGTCCATGGTGATCTGATAGGATGCATGGGACAATTTCAATATTTTTGTATCTGTTGAGACCTGTTTTGTGACCTATTATGTGGTCAATTTTGGAGAAGGTACCATGAGGTGCTGAGAAGAAGGTATATCCTTTTGTTTTAGGATAAAATGTTCTGTAGATATCTGTCAGATCCATTTGTTTCATAACTTCTATTAGTTTCACTGTGTCTCTGTTTACTTTCTGTTTCCATGATCTGTCCATTGGTGAAAGTGGTGTGTTGAAGTCCCCCACTATTATTGTGTGAGGTGCAATATGTACTTTGAGCTTAAGTAAAGTTTCTTTAATGAATGTGGCTGCCCTTGTATTTGGAGCATAGATATTCAGGATTGATAGTTCCTCTTGGAGGATTTTTACCTTTGATGAGAATGAAGTGCCCCTCCTTGTCTTTTTTGATGACTTTGGGTTGGAAGTCAATCTTATCAGATATTAGAATGGCTACTCAGGCTTGTTTCTTCATACCATTTGCTTGGAAATTTGTTTTCCAGCCTTTCATTCTGAGGTAGTATCTATCTTTTTCTCTGAGATGAGTTTCCTGTAAGCAGCAAAATGTTGGGTCTTGTTTGTGTAGCCAGTTTGGTAGTCTATGTCTTTTTATTGGGGAGTTGAATCCATTGATATTAAGGAAAAGTAATTGTTGATTCCTGTTATTTTTGTTGTTAAAGTTGACATTCTGTTCTTGTGGCTGTCTTCTTTTAGGTTTGTTGAGTGATTACCTTCTTGTTTTTTCTAGGCGTGGTTCCTGTCCTTGTATTGGTTTTTTTCTGTTATTATCCTTTGAAGGGCTGGATTCGTGGAAAGGTATTGTGTGAATTTGGTTTTGTTGTAGAATACTTTGGTTTCTCCATTTATGGTAATTGAGAGTGTGGCTGGGTATTGTAGCCTGGGCTGGAATTTGTGTTCTTGTAGTGTCTTTATAACATCTGTCCAGGCTCTTCTGGCTTTCATCGTCTCTGGTGAAAAATCGGGTGTAATTCTGATAGGCTTGCCTTTATATGTTACTTGACCTTTTTCCCTTACTGCTTTTAGTATTCTATCTTTATTTAGGCATTTGTTGTCCTGATTATTATGTGTCAGGAGGAATTTCTTTTCTGTTCCAGTCTATTTGGAGTTCTGTAGGCTTCTTGTATGTTCATGGGCATCTCTTTCTTTAGATTTGGGAAGTTTTCTTCTATTATTTTGTTGAAGATATTTGCTGGTCCTTTGAGTTGAAAATCTTCATTCTCATCCACTCCTATTATCCGTAGGTTTGGTCTTCTCATTGTGTCCTGGATTTCATGGATGTTTTGAGTTAGGATCTTTTTGCATTTTCCATTTTCTTTGATTGTTGTGCCAATATTCTCTATGGAATCTTCTGCACCTGAGATTCTCTCTTCCATCTCTTGTATTCTGTTGCTGATGCTCGAATCTATGGTTCCAGATTTCTTTCCTAGGGTTTCTTTCCTAGGGTTGCCTCACTTTGAGTTTTCTTTATTGTGTCTACTTCCCTTTTTAGGTCTAGTATGGTTTTGTTCATTTCCATCACCTGTTTGGATGTGTTTTCCTGTTTTTCTGTAAGGACTTCTACCTGTTTGGTTGTGTTTTCCTGTTTTTCTTTAAGGACTTGTAACTCTTTAGCAGTGTTCTCCTGTATTTCTTTAAGTGAGTTATTAAAGTCCTTCTTGATGTCCTCTACCATCATCATGAGATATGCATTTAAATCTGGGTCTAGCTTTTCGGGTGTGTTGGGGTGCCCTGGACTGGGTGAAGTGGGAGTGCTGGGTTCTGATGATGGTGAGTGGTCTTGGTTCCTGTTAGTAAGATTCTTACGTTTACCTTTCGCCATCTGGTAATCTCTGGAGTTAGTTGTTATAGTTGACTCTGTTTAGAGATTGTTCTTCTGGTGATTCTGTTACCGTCTATCAGCAGACCTGGGATACAGGCTCTCTCCTCTGAGTTTCAGTGGTCTGAACTCTCTGATGGAAAGCTCTCCTCTTACAGGGAAGGTGCACAGATATCTTGCATTTGGACCTCCTCCTGGCTGAAGAAGAAGGCCCAAAACAGGACCTTTCCCAGAAGCTGTGTTGCTTTGGCAGGTCACAGAAGCTGTCAGGTTCTGTGGTGCACACTCTCACCTGTGCAGACTAAGTTCCTAATTTCGTCGTAGTCCCAGAACCAAGTTGCCTCCCGCTGCTCCTGAGGCAGAGGGCTTCTGAGCCAGGTGGACACCTGTCCTCTGGCCGGGAGGGTGGCTGGCTGTCTGTGGCCCAAAAAGGGCCTGTCTCAGTGGCTCTGTGGCTCCTGCCTGTCCCAGAAACTGTCCGCTTCTGTGGTGCACACTCTTACCTTATTATTCCTCTCTACTTATTTTTTCAATAAATGTGAATGTCTTTTTTTATTAGATATTTTCTTCATTTACATTTCAAATGTTATTCCCAATGCCCCCTCTATCATTCTCCTGCCCTGCTCCCTAACCCACCCACTCCTGCTTCCTGGCCCTGGAATTCCCCTGTACTGGGTCAGATCGTACTGTGCATTTCTGGCACTTATCAATATCTCAAAGTCATATTCTGTATCCTTTCATTATATACAAACTCTAGTCATTTCTGTAATATAGCTCATTATAAGCATTCTTCTACTTTTTTTGATTGACTATTTCATGTAACTTTTACAGATATATTTCTATGATATTTTCCCTTTTAATGCAATTGTAAGTTACTACAATGTTTCAATGCTGTAAAATATATTAAAATTTCCTTTTCAGACTCAAAGATTTCATATTGTTTTTGTAGATATATGTGTTTATTCTTCCAACCACCGTTAAACATTTATACCTGTATAAATAATGATGTTCTGAACATTGATGCACTTATGAGTTTTATACCCAGTGGGTCCTAGTCAGATTTTTGAGATCTTAATCCAGTCAAAATCACTCAAAATGCTTCCTTTGGTGGACATTGAATTTGTTCTTCTAGGATATCATATAGCATAGAGTATTGTTTTATGAATCAAGACTGTCTTCCTCCTAGTTTCTGGTTTCTTGTCTTATCAGTGTTCACTCTTCTAGGAACTTCTGCCATAATGTTCCACAATCAAGAAGGTCCTCACTGGAGATCAAATAAATTGGGTCATAGACAAGGGATACTCAACCATCAGAACTATGATCCACATAATTGTGTATTATATATAACAACTCAGGTACTTTGGTGTGACAATGGAAAATGAACTAAATCACTTACTACATTCCAACCTAGAATATTCTGATAGAATTCAATAATGGGTTGTGAAACTGTTGTTATCGTATATGAGAAGTCCATATCCTACTATACAAAGATGAGGATACTGGCAAGAATATTTTCCACTCCAGATGATTTCTGTTCTAAAACTACAAAAAGATCATCTGTGAAGGGTGTAATGTTACATTTTATAGTGAGGGATTGTGTATTCTGAATCAATATTTTACTCAGTGCAGATGACACTTCTCTGTGCTCTGCGTCCACGGAGACTTAATTTGTATATTTGACTGTATAGGTAGTGTGTTTTATCAAAGAAGGTCCATATTCAGATAACCTTTCAATTTGCTATTACTCCATGTTATGCAGTAATTACAAGGTACTCTGAGAGAGAATTTAGCTTCTCTCTTCTTGCCTCAGCAGGTGTATTTATCCTTCTAGTATGTTAACTTTGTCTTTTCATCTATTCATAAAGCTATTTAGCCACTGCTTTTGAATGCACGGTATGTATTATTATATGTGGTGATAGAGCCAGTCTAGGATTTGCAACTTCCATGACTTTCTGGTATATTTTATTACCTTATTATCATCCCTGCAAAGTTTTGCAGTTACTACATGTTGGTCTCTGGTTTACCTTCTCTTCCCACTTGGATATTTATCTATTTGTATGATGCTATCTCTCAATGTCTCATTGTGTCTTCTAAATTGATGAGTCATTTATTTCCTGCATTTATCTCTTGTGTTGTTTGCAATGAAACAGCGAAGGGCTCTTCCTTATTAGTCGTACATATTTCAAAATCAAACATCTAAGAATAAAATTCTTGTTTATTTCACTTACACATTCAACCCACTGCCAAAGATTACAGTCCTTGTAAGTATATCCTCATTGTTAAGGCTGTGACATAGGTTTATAAAAGTTCATGCCAATATGCCAACTTTATACTAAAAGCTGTGAGGCATTTAATACTTAAGATGTATTGTAACAGTTATATATGCTATGTGTACATATTTTTTGCACACATGAGGAAAGTCTATACCACATGCATGCCTGGTGTCTAAATAATCCAGAAGAAGGCATCAGATGCTCTGGAACAGGAGTTATAGTTTAAGCCACTACCTGGGTACTTGGAATCAAATCTGCATCCTTTGTAAGAAAAGATAGTGTTCTTAACTGTGAGCCATTTATCCAATCCCAGTTAATATGTACCTTTAACATCCAAATTCTTATTCATCATCCAGGATAATATTAGCAAATATCACATCAAGATAATCATCTAAAATGACTAAATCACTTTGAACATGTTGTACAGAATTAGATACAGTATACTTGCTACACAGTCATAATTTTATTAATATTTAATATTATTATCATGTTTTAAATTCCATTTCTCATTACCCATTTATATTAAAACTTTTTTTTCTTTCTTAATTTGTCTATCAAGGAGGAGTGGTCATTTTATTTCAGCCTTAGCGCATAGGAAGGCTGCAAAAGAAGGTAAATGGAAAAACATTTTAGGTGCATTGAGGCAAGAAATGAGTATTGTCATTAATGACAAAATGACAAGTGAGATTACAGCTCCTATCTGACACAGACACAAGAGCATGCAGAAGCATTTGAATTGGGTGCATTGTGAAGTTGTCACGTGACTTTCTGCATGAGCACAAGAAACAACAGGAAATTCTTGATTAAAGAAGAACCATTCTTGGGCAGAGGAAAGAACTCAATCAGTACAATATTTGTCTTTATAATACAAGAACTTGTGCTCTGCTCTGGGAAGTAATGTAAAAAAAATGGAGTATGGTGGTTTGTGTTTGTAATTATGGGTGAGTGCTTATCATCACAAGCATGTCTTTATAATCCCACTGCTGGAGAGGTGAAAATAAGAGGTTATCTGATGCTCCCTGGATCACTAGCAGGCATAATTGGCAAGTCTCAGGTTAATGAAAGACTCTGTCTCTCAAGACAGTAAATGAAGGGTGCCTGAGGAACAATACCAGTGGTTGTTCTCTGGCTTCTATACACACCCACACAGGCACACACACTAATATGAATATGAACATCCTCTAATACTCATAAGAGTGTGCGCCCATAAACATATACACACATACCTGCATGCAAAGGATCATTCTCTTTGCTTCAGGAGTGTATATCTGAAATTAGAATATGACTCTTTAACCTTTGTGTTGAGTACTGAGGGTGTTATAATGAGTGAAGCCGCTTTTGCCTGACTTATGTAAGGTATGCTAATAAGTTTCCATTGACTGAATGAGTATATGAATAAATAAATGACTGCCTTAACTCTTGAATTCTCTAGAGAGAAGCCATTTTAAAAAGTTGATACATCTTTTTCTGTTTTTAAACTTCTGTGTTCAAACAGTAAGGGTATAATATTGTTTCATTTAAAATGAAATAAAATAAAATAAGATAAAATAAAATAAAATCTTTCAGTGTCCATTTTCGTGGCTTGGTTCCTTTAGTATGTGGATGATAAAGGCATATTCAGATATATAAGAGCTTTGATGAGGATGTGTCGTTGTTTTTCACAAATAACTATAAACAGCAAGATAGTTTTAGGGCATCTCTGAAGAAAAGAGGAGCAGGGTAGCAGGATGCTCAAAGTGGTCCTTGAAGAGCCTGACACTCTTGTCTTGCCTGAGAAAAGAGAAAGGAGGAAGAAAGCATGGCTACTAAGGTGTCTGAGAATGATAGTGGTTTTTGTTTTTGAGAATGTTAATCTTATTGATCCATTAGCACTGGAGATATTTATATCTTCTGAGATTTCTTTAATTTCTTTCTTCAGGAACTTGAAGTTTATGTTATATAGATCTTTCACTTGCTTGCTAAGAGTTACACCAAGAAATTTTATATTATTTGTGGCTATACTAAAGGGTATTGTTTCTCTAATTTCTTTCTCAGCAGATTTATCACTTGTATAAAGGAAGGCTACTGATTTGTTTGAGCTCATTTTATATCCAGTCACTCTGCTGAAGTTTATATCATCTGCAAATAGTGATACTTTGACTTCTTCCTTTCCAATTTATATTCTCTTGATTTCCTTTTTCTGTTTAATTGCTCTGGGTAGAGCATCAAGTACTATATTGAATAGAGAGGGAGAGAGTGGGCAGCCTTGTCTTGTCCCTGATTTAGTGGGTTTATTTCTAGTTTCTCTCCATTTAATTCAATGTTGGCTGTTGTTTTGCCTGTATATTGCTTTTATTATGTTAATGTATGTGCCATGCATTCCTGATCTCTCCAAGACTTTTAACATGAAGGGGTGTTTTATTTTGTGAAAGGCATTTTCAGCATCTAATGAGATGATCATCTGACTCTTTATTAGTTTGTTTATATAGTGAATTACATTGATAGATTTTCATATATTGAACCAACCCTGCATCACTGGGATGAAGCCTACTTGATCATGGTGAATTATGATTTTTATGTATTCTTGGATTTGTTTTGCAAGAATTTTATTGAGTATTTTTGCATCCATATTCGTAAGTGAAATTGGCTTGAAGCTATCTTTGTTGGGTCTTTGTGTGGTTTAGGTAGCAGAGTAACTCTGGATCATAGAATAAATTAGGTAGTTTTCCTTCTGTTTCTCCTTTGTGGAACACATTGAGGAGTATTGATATTAGCTTTTCTCTGAAGGCCTGGTTGAATTCTGGTCCTGGGATTTTTTTTTTCTTCTCATCTTACAAAACACAGTATACAGATTCAGTGAAATCCCTATCAAAATCCCAACACAGTTCTTCACAGACATGGAAAGAACAATCTCAATTTCCTTTGGAAAAAACAGAAAATCCAGGATAGCCAACATTGCTCTCAACAGTAAAAGATCTTCTGGGAGGATCACAATCCCTGAGCTCAAGCTGTACTACAAAGCAATAGAGATAAAAATTTTTATGGTATTGGTACAGATACAGACAAGTCAATCAATGGAACAGAATCAAAGACTCATAAGTATACCCACACACCTTTGGACATCTGATCTTTGAAAAAGAAGCCAAAAACCTACAGTAGAAAATAGAAAACATCTTCAATAAATAGCGATGGTCTAACTGATGGACTGCATGTAGAGAATGAAAATAGATCCATATTTATCACCTTGTACAAAGCTCTAGTCCATGTGGGTCAAGTACTTCCACATAAAACCATATGCACTAATTCTAATAGAAGAGAAAGTGGCAAAAAAGCCTCAAACACATGGGTACAGGGGACAGTTTCCTGAATAGAACACCAATGGCTCAGGCTTTAAGGTCAACAATATGCAAATGAAGATTCTGGAAACTGAGTAGCTTCTGTAAAGCAAGCAACACTGTCAATAGAACAAAATAGCACCCTACAGATTGGGAAACTAGCTTCCCTAACTCTATGCATGGGGGAGGACTAATCAAAATACATAAAGAACTCAAGAAGGTAACCTCCAAAAAACCAACCAACCAACCAACCAAACAAACAGTTAAAAAATGGAGTACAGAGCTAAACAGAAAATTCTCAACAGAGGAGTCTTGAATGGACAAGAAGCACTTAAAGAAATGTTCAACATCCTCAGTCATCAGGAAAATGAAAATCTTAAAGTCCATGATATTCAACCTTATACCTATCAGAACAGCTAAGATCAAAACCTCAAAATGACAGCACATATTGTTGAGGATGTGAAGAAAGAGGAACAGTCCTCCTTTACTGGTGGGAGTTCAAACTGGTACAATCACTCTGGAAATCAATACAGACGTTCCTCAGAAAAGTGAAAATAGTTCTACCTAAATTCCCAGTTATACTACTCCTGGGCATATACCCAAAAATTGTTCCACCATACCCCAAGGATACATGCTCCATTTGTTCATAGCAACTTTAATTATAATATCCGGAAGCCTTGAAGATATGGGCACAGGGGGAAAATTCCTGAATAGAACAGTAATGGCTTGTGCTGTAAGATCGAGAATTGACAAGTGGGACCTCATGAAACTGAAAAGCTTCTGCAAGGCTAAAGACACCATCAATAAGACAAAAAAACCACCAACAGATTGGGAAAGGAACTTCACCTATCCTAAATCAGATAAGGGACTAATATCCAATATATATAAAGAACTCAAGAAGGTGGACTCCAGAAAGTCAAATAACCCCATTAAAATGGGGCTCAGAACTGAACAAAGAATTCTCACCTGAGGAATACCGAATGGCAGAGAAGCACCTGAAAAAATGTTCAACATCCTTAATCATCAGGGAAATGCAAATCAAAACAACCCTGAGATTCCACCTCACACCAGTCAGAATGGCTAAGATCAAAAATTCAGGTGACAGCAGATGCTGGCGAGGATGTGGAGAAAGAGGAACACTCCTCCATTGTTGGTGGGATTGCAAGCTTGTACAACCACTCTGGAAATCAGTCTGGCGGTTCCTCAGAAAATTGGACATAGTACTACTGGAGGATCCAGCAATACCTCTCCTGGGCATATATCCAGAAGATGTCCCAACCGGTAAAAAGGACACATGCTCCACTATGTTCATAGCAGCCCTATTTATAATAGCCAGAAGCTGGAAAGAACCCAGATGTCCCTCAACAGAGGAATGGATACAGAAATTATGGTACATTTACACAATGGAGTACTAGGCAGAGGGATAGAGGCACCTGGGTAGGAGAGGGAAGTGGGAGGGTAAAAGGGAATAATGTCAGGTATGGGGGAGGGAGGAAACAGGAGCGAAACCCAGAGGGCTACATATGCAGCCTCTGGGGATGCAGGGTGGGGACCATCTAGAAAGTCCCAGAGTTCTGAGATGTGAGAGACTTCCAGGAATCAATGGGGGTGATCTTAGCCACGATGACAAACAGTGGGGTGAGGGAACTTGAAGAAAGCACCTCCAAGAGATTGACAGTACCCTAAGTGGCTGCACGGGGTTACCAAACCTCAGTATATATTTCTGACTCAGAGTATTTCCTGTCTAAAAGAAGCACAGAGACTGAAGAAAAACTGTCCAGTGACCAGCTCAAATTGGAATCCATTGGCGGGGGAAGGATGGGTATCAAGTCCTGACACTATTACTGATGCTATGATGTGCTTACAGACAGGACCCTAGCATGCCTCTCCTCCGAGAGTCCCTACCAGCAGCTGACTGAGACAGATGCACATACTTACACACAACCATTGGACTCTGAACTCTGGGACCTCTATGGAAGAATTAGGAGAATGATTGAAGGAGCTGAACAGTATGGTTGACCCTACAGGAAGACCAACAAAGTCACCTAATCCAGACCCCTTGGGAGCTCTCAGAGACTGAGCAACCAAACAGGTAGCATACGTGGGCTGGTCTGTGGCCCCAGGCATATACATAGCAGAGGACTGCTTTGCCTGGCCTCAGTAGGAAAGGATGAACCTAATCCTATAGATACTTGAGGCTCCAGGGAAGGGGGATGCCCCCAGGTAGGAAGAACAACCTCTCAGTAGCAAAGTAGAAGGAGAATGGGATGAGGGACTGTGGAAGGGGGAGCTTGGAGGGGAACAAAGTCTGGAATGTAAATAAACAAAATAATTAATTAAAAAAAGAATCTCAGAATGGCATATAGTTGCAGGCATAGTTATATGCGTTTGATAGTACCTTACTGAGCCAACGCTGTAATTTATAGCACCTTAGCAATATATATACCATCAATGAGGGCTCATACATTTGCTTGAAGCAATTCATAAACTTCCAATGTTGTCATCAACTGAAGTTTGCTACTTCTGGAAGTGACTATGAAGGCAGGTTTATTTGGATATTTTATATATAAAGTACACTTTGATCATAATTATCTCATGTCGTCTTGTCTTACTCCCTGACCTTTTTCATTGGCCATCCTGCTTCCTAGATAAGTTCTCTTTCGTTTCATGTTTATTTCATTTGTTTGTTTTATGACCTGAGTTTAAGTACTATTATGTCCATGAGCATGACTGTGGGGTTACTTACCAAATGAGGGGAAGCTACAGAAAATGCCCTTTTGTCCCCAACAATTAACACCAATAACTCCCTATAGACCTGGATCTTTATGAGTTCCTTACCTATCTGTGATGGGATGTTGATGGGATTCACCATGTTCAAGTCTAGTACAATACTTGCTATGAATTCATGAATGCATTAGCCATGTTTGGTACTGATGATAGTATTTCATTGCACTTCTCCCCATCTTCCAGCATTTTTTTATTTTCCAACTCATCCCCTGCAATGTTCTTTGAGACTCAGGAGATTATATAGCTATCCCCATTAGGCAGATTACCTAGCATGTGATAAGAGTCTCTGGAATGGCCAGCACTCATTTCAAGGTGAGGTTCTAACCAAGGCTTAAATTTTTACTTGCTCATAAATAATTGGAAGACAGGTTTGAAAGGCACAACATATCTGTTTAGCAACTCAGCACATGATTTCTTGAGAAAAACTAAATAAGCCCATAAGCTCCCCAGCCATTGACTTTTAACTAGGATTATAGAAATAATCATGACTTCTCTCCTATGGATATGTACTCACACCCAACTAGAAACTGGACACCACTACAGCAGTCATGTTACAATTGAGCAAACGGACATCTTATCTTGCCCAGTCGTTCAGTTGTCCAGCATGTAAGGTCCATAGCTAGATAGGATTGTTCATGCCTCCCCCACCTCACAGACTGTATAGTATCTTCTGACACTCATTAATTACCCAGTAAGGAAAAAAATCCTCACTACTAGCATAGTTTTTTAATATCTTACACCCAAAGCATGAGGTGTCTTCAGTTATAGCAATGCAGCATCTGAAGCTATGCTTCCTAATATTTTCTTCTGTAAGAGAGTTTTTCATGTTTTCATGACTGTAATACTTTAACATGTTTGATGCTCAGACAATCAAATTGGATTGTAAACTTTTACATGTGGTTTTTAATTAATTAATTTGCATCCCAAATGCTGCTGCTCCTCCTAGTCATGCCCTCACAGAGTCGTTCCCCTCATCTCTTCTGAGGGGTGGGCGCCTCTGGGTATCCCCCACCATTTAGAAATGAGAAACTTAGGACTATTTAGGAAAATAACAGTTTGTAGTGATTATATAAGTCCTGTGATCTTGTCAAGCTGTTACACTTGTACAAAGAAGGATAAAACAACATTGTGTGCTTATTATAGTTTATATTTTTGAGAGGACAAGAACTGCAAGCTTTTAAGTGTTCAAGATTTTTTTTTCTTTTTAATGGCTTCTAATTTTCTGAAGTTGAACAAAAGAAAGAAATCCTATTCAAACAAGTCTTAGTCTTAGAGGCAATAATCCAGTAGTTAAGAACTCATACATGACTGTGTTGTTTGTGCTGTATAACCTCCATTGTCTTCAGTCATTTAGGAAAACATTGTGAATACAAAGGATGTAAAATGACTTTTTCATCATTGTTGAAAAATAGTATTCAAATAAAATCTTAGCTTAAAAAAATGAGCTTGTAATTTATATTTCAAGAAACTTTGAGAATGGCGAAGAAGACATTTGATGCAGATTATCTATGAATCATTCAGAACAATTTTTGTCATTTGAAGGTGGTTTCTCCATGCTTTCATTCTAACTAAAAACCAAAGCTATTCTCTCATCCCCTTAATAATAGTCTGTATTCTTTGACTCTAGAAGATATAATTTAAATTAGGTAAATGAATTTACAACTATTATATTGGTTCTTGGAGAATTTAATCCATGTTGTCATCACAGTGATCATCCCTCCCCCAATTTTTCTTAGATCCATCCTCTTTCCTACTCACCCAATACTGTGCTCCCTTTTTGCTCCATCAAGAGCAATTTCTTGCTATCTAACTATTTGTGGACTTCTATTAGAAAGTGATCAAATTTTCAAGGACAACAGGTTTTAGAGAAAACAGACATTTTCTCCCTTAACAGCTTACAATTGCTAATAGCTCCATGGCCATGGCTGGAACTACTTCTCTACTCCCAGATCAATGCTAGGATTTGATATGGATTGTGTTTGCATTGGTCCTGCCTTGTGCATGCTGTCATAAGAGCTCTTCTTTCATATGTGTAACTATTCTGCTGTGTCTAGAAAACACTGCTGCCCTGTAGTCATCCACCATGTCTGCTCTTTCACTTTTTCTGTCTAATCTTCCACACCGATTTCTCAATCATTGGAAGAGGAATGTAATAAACATGCTCTGTTTCACGTTGAGAGTTCTGTTTTTTCTGATTCTCTGCACCATGACTGGTTATGAGCTTCTTTGTTGATTATTGTCTATTGCAAGCAGAAGCTTTTCTGATGCGGGTAGAGATATATGCTCATGTATGGTTATAATGATAACACACTAGGACTTGCTTAAATACTATAATCATTTAGCACATTACTTGTTCTAGCATGTCTTATATGATCTAGTATATATCTAGCCACAGCTTTTGGGCCATTAATTGTGCCAGGTATGAGTTTCTTCTTGTAGGGATAGCCTTAAATACAATAAGAATGTGGTTGGTTACTACAATGGCATTTGTGTCACAATTGAACTACTGGACATGTCTTGCTAGGACAAGCATTATTATAGGTCACTCGATTTATGGCTGAATAAAACTGAGAATTATTTTTCTCTTCTAGGAGCATGTTTAACAACTTCCAGGAACTATAAAAGCTAGTCAATAGGGATGAAAGTTCCTGGTGAGTACAACATTGATTTCTCTATGTTCTATGAATCATGTGTGTAGAGTCTTCAGCAGTAATGTCTTTCAGTAATGTTCTGGTAGTTAAAGAGTATTTGCAGGGTTTTGTGATGTCTGGGAGCATATGGTACCTCTCTGGCCAACAAATCTAAGAGACATAAATCAGTCCTGGGGCTCTGCTTCCTCTTACCATGTAGCTTTTCTTTTTTATAGAGTAACCCAACTTAAATGGTTTTTATGTTTATGTATCAGGATATTTTAGGAAGCTTCTGCAGTATAAGTTTCCATCTAACTTCTTTTTAGAAATCTTTAATGCTATTTGTCACACCAAGTTTCTATAAACTACCGTTCTCTCCTCTGTCTGGTTCTAGTTTTAGCTTTCCTTTTGGTCATTTTTTAAAAATATTTATTTGGAAAGGTCTAAGATGTGGGTAAAAGACCAAGAAATATAAAAGTACAGGACAAGAATGGACCCCAAGGATATTACACATTCCCAAATCAAAATTACTATAGCAAGAACAACTTGTAGTATAGAAGACATGAATTGCATGCAGGTAAGCATTTGAGCATGTCTAAACTCCATTAAAGAGTTCACAAGGAGGCCAACAATATAAATAGTTCTTCAAAATCATATTTTTTAAACACAATGAGCTAGTGCCTTAACAAAATGAGCATAAACTATGTATTCTTTACCACAAGGGAAGTATTGCAACAATGTTTATAGCTTTTCTTTATTGGGTCTTTAAAGTAGTTTGTAGTTCACAACATGTGAATGCATTAATGTTCCTAGGTCTTATACGCCCAGGAATACCAATAATTCTCTGGTAGTCCCAAACATTATTATCTTTGCCTCTGTATTAGTTGCCTCTTTGTTACCCTGGTAAAATTCCATAACCAAGAGCATCTTAGGTGAGAAGGTGATTTATTTTAGCTTACAGTTCCTGACAGAACACAGTCCATCTTGACAGAGGAGGCTACGCAGTTGGGGTGGCAGACTATCCTGGAAGACGAGAAGTAGAGAGATCACACTTCATCTTCACAGAAAGAGACAATAGGAAGTTGAACCAGGCTATGAAATCTCAAACCTTGACTGAATCATATATATTCTCAAGAAAGAGTCCACCTCCTAAAGATCCCATAATGTTTCTAACCAGTGCCATCTATTTGAGACCAAGTGTTGAAGACAACAAAGGACATTTTTTAACCAAACAACCATATCTTATATTATAACAATGGTGCTATGAATCACAAAGAATTGAGCAACCATGCCAGAATATGCAATTAGACCCATGACCATTTAGAGTCAGGACAGGTAAAAAGCTTTGAAGAAGACTTTTTATATAAAAATCTGTCTTTTCACAGGCCACTTATAGTTCCAAAATCATTTTATGTAAAATTTCTTTAATCAAAGGTCGCAATATTGTGAGTTTAGTTTGAATTTTTTTTTTTAGATAAAACATTATGGTGGACCACTGATTGTGTGTGTGTGTGTGTGTGTGTGTGTGTATATGTGTGTGTGTGTGTGTGTGTGTGTGTGATTACTGACATAAAAGAAATATTGCCATATCTTTTATCTTAGGCTTGAGGAGACAGTTCACTGAGTAAAGTATGAAAAATTGTGTTTAGATCCCTAGGGCTCACAAGAAAATCCAGGTATGGTTATGCACATCTGTACCAATACCAGTTCTTGGGACAAGATATAGGTAGATGGTAGGGTTTACTGACCAGCTGACTCAGGCAAAATGATGAAATCTATATCCTGAGAGACTTTATCTCAAAGCAAGGTAAAGAAGGAACTGAGAAAAAACATCTTGAGGTCAAACTCCAGCTTGCATCACACTCACTAGAAGGTGAGCATACATGCACACCACATAACATGTAGCACACTATGGCCCTCTGCTTCTTACTCCCTCCTCTTTCACTCTCCTACACACACACACACACACACACACACACACACACACACACACACATACACACTGACCTACACTTTATCATTACTTTCTTCCAGTAATCTAACTGGATTCTCACCAAAATAGAGAGAAAACACTCATTTATACCTTTTTCTATTTAATTTTGCATTTTTAGGTGATTAGTTAGTTATTTGATAAAATACAGGATCGCTTATAAAGAACTAAATGTTTTATTTCCTGATTTTGAGTCTGCTGATTCTAAGATCATGCCTCATAATTTGGTAAGGGTTGGTTTTGCCTTTAAGGGGGCCTCTTGCTGAAGCAACCTGTGCAAGGAAAGAACACATAATTGGTTATAATAGAAGAAGTAATGGCATAAAGGAGGCCAATCCACTTTGGTGAGCCACACCAAGCAGGACTTTGTCACTGTGATAGAAGCCGAGCCCTGGTGACTCACACATATCCCAGTACTATCATATTTAATACTCACAGATTGGACAATGCCTAAGTTTCGGGAATGACACTTTCACACAAATGGGCCTGTCATTTTCTGTTGGAACACAGAACACTGTTGTTTTAAGTACACTCTACTTAGGGTCTTACTTACCGAGTATAGAGAGATGTGCAGAAATTTTAGTCATCTGTTTAAATATGGACAAACTCATTGTGTTTTTTTCTTCTTCTTAAAGATGGGAATAAAATCACTGATCTTAAAAATCTATGTCCATTGTTATGCATCTTGTGTATTTATATAATATGAATCATATATGACTTATTTATTTATCACTAGGTTGTTTCAACAAACCAGTTTTAGAAATCTCACTGATAACTATTTCATCTTATGTCTATGACCATAATTTTCTTTACAATTGTTTTGAAAAAAAACTTTGAAATGATGCTGTTATTGTTATATATCAAAGACAAACACTATTCCCAACTTTAGTTAAACTTTTCCTTATTACAAGTTCTTGCCATAGGAAAGTATGAAAGATGACTTTTTCATTGTGAATATACTTAGGAGTACTTTGTGAAGCTGTATTAGTATATTCAAAACTTTCTTAACATGCTTATGAGTAATCAGTTAGGGATGTGGCATAATGAATCCCTCTTCCAACCATGGTACATTGATAACAAACTCAATCTTCCGAAAGTTGCATGCAGGTAACCACGACTGAAGAGACTTCATTAAAAAATGGCCATGCCATATCCAAGAACTGACTTTCACAGCAGTTTCCTATACCAGTCAGCAATTGTTTACTTCCTATCCCCTTTTTCTATGTGTTTCCAATCAGTGGCAGGGTTGATATGGATGCCTAGTTTAGAGATGAGCAATCAGTATCCACTTTTAGAAACCTGAATGGCTATGAGTCTTTAAACTATTGTACATTAGATAAAGATATTTCTCTGACCATGGCTTAGAGAAGCATTAATATATCCCGTGTAATTTCTAATTACAATTATGCACATTTTCCCTTCAGGAAAGTGATTATGAAAATGCTTGCTACAGGAAATACGTGTATATATAGACAAACACACACATATATTATTCAAACTGTACAGAGGTGGCAGCGTGTTAATTTTAAACAAAACAATGCATCATTCATACATAACACTAAAAATTGAATATATTTGAGAAATAATTATCATTTTAAATTTTAAATGATTGTCACCACATATAAATATTTTTGGCACAAATCAAAGTAAGTCTATATGTCCTGGAATCCAATGATGAGTTTTGTTGTTTTCATTTTTCTGTTTGTCCCCAGTATAACACTTTGTTTTCTTCTAACTATAGTAGATTTATTTTTGCCCCATGAAAATTTAATTAACTGACACAAGAACATTTCTAACACATTGGGAATTATTATATTTTGGATCACTAATTTTTTCCAAAAGACCACCTTCTAAGGCTTGAATCTTGTCATAGCACTGTGGAAGATGGTGGGGCATTTGAGAGATACTTTGAAAGATATGGTCATGAGAGAGTTTCTTTTTTCTATTAGGTATTTATTTCATTTACATTTCCAATGCTATCCCAAAAGTCCCCCACACCTTCCCCCACCCACCCACTCCCACTTCTTGGCCCTGGCATTCCCCTGTACTGAGGCATATAAAGTTTGCACGATCACAGGGCCCCCAATGGAGGAGCTAGAGAAAGTACCCAAGGAGCTGTGGGGATCTGCAACCCTATAGGTGGAACAACAATATGAACTAACCAGTACCCCCTGGAGCTCATGTCTCTAGCTGCATATGTATCAGAAGATGGCCTACTCGGCCATCAGTGGAAAGAGAGGCCCATTGATCGTGCAAACTTTATATGAGAGAGTTTGTTAAGTAATCAAAAGCTTGTCTTTGAATGAGATTTTGGAACCTCAGCTCAACCATGATCTTCCAATGTGATGTGCCAACACCTTGCCATAGTCACAAAGCAATGGGAAAAGACAAGAATCTCTAAAATTTTCTTTCTAGATAAATTCTGTTCAGGTACATTGTTACAATGATGGAAAGTTGACCAAACCAGACTTGCTCTGACACATATCTATAATCAGGAAGCAGGTGGTTTGTGCTAGGATTGTTAGCACTATTCTTTCTCTTTTTCTAAATAAGTTCAGAATGTCAGAACATGGAATGATATCTTTCACATTTACAATTGCTTTTAGCCAGGATAGACAGAGATACACAGAGAAACTCTGTCTCGAAACACCCCCCCCCAAAAAAAAATGCTTTTAGCACCTCCATTAACCTAATCGAGATACTCTTTCAGATATATGCTGAGATATTTGCTTGTATGTTGCCTGAATACCCCATCAAGTTGGAAAATAAAATCAACCATTATATTCAACAGCATTGTTTGACATGTTGGCAGAGGTAAAATCACTTCATTGATCTGTTCTTGCTCCCTGTCTTGGAGTGAATAGATGTTTGCATTCCTAAGGAAATGACATAGTTTAAATTTTAAAATAGATTTAAATTAACTTCAGACTATTATAGTTTAATTTCATTAAACAACCCCTTTCATGTTCCTTTCACAGTGCTGACATAGACTAGTAAAGTAGTCTGAATTGTCTGTATTAACTGTGTCCAGATGACTCAATTACCTTGATCAATGAGGGAATTTGATACAAATTTTGAAGCATTGTCTTCAACCACAGGAACTGATTTTTATTAATTTTATGGAGAACTATGGACTTTCTGGTCTTCAGTAGGTGCTTTAATAGGTAAAGGCTGGAAACCTCTGGGTGCCAACACGAACTTGTATTCATTAAAATTTCTCTTTAGGCTTTTCATTTCTCTGATGAGTCCCATGCACTCATAGGCTACTGCAGAATCCAAATTGAATGTTTAAAACTGCTCCAATATTGAAAAGAGTAGTATGCTTGCTAAATATAGAGATTCCAGGATTGGAGTCTGCATGTAAACACTTTCTTATTTAAATTTTAAGGTTTGATTTTTTTCCTCTGCTTACTGTGAAAAAAAACCATATATATATATATATATTCTGTGACTGTGATAGAACACTATGATGACCAAGGCAATGAGTAGAGAGAAGGGCCTATTTGCGCTTATATTTATTGAGGGTTAATGCCACAATGTGGCAGGGAGGAGAAGCAAGAAGCAGCAGGCGTGACAGCTGAATCAGAATCCTGAGAGTTGACATCTCAAACAAAATAACAAACCAGAGAGAACAAATGAAATACTGATAGTTTGCTTTAATTCTGAAAGCCAGCCCTTAGTGACATATTTCCTCTAGAAAGGCCACATCTCTTAAACTTATCCAAATAATAGCACTATCTGAGAACCAAGTATTCAAATATCTGAAACTATAAATATACTCATTCAAACCACTATACCATATTTGCAAAGTGAGGGGGAGAGTCCAAAATTACTCATTAAATAGTAAGCTGCATATTGATTTTAACATTATGATTTCATACAGATACTCTATTTTTAAGCTTTGTTGTTTTTGATGTATTTACATGGCAGAAATCATTAGTTCTTTGATGACAAGGACATATTTTTTCTCTTTTCATATATATCCTAAGACATCCAAAAATGAAATTATCTTTACAAACATTAAAACTGGGTAAGGAAAAGTTTGTGGAACATAGGAATATGTTTATCAACTGGTACGGAATGGAATCTGGTTAGAACAACCTCTTTGCATGTGTATTTTTGCGTGTGATGTATAGCATGTTTATTCTGAAATCTCAAATATTTCTCAGAGACATACAAATAAACATATACAAGAACAATTTTATATGTACCTTTAGCTTATGACATATGAAAAGTAGTAGAATTTACTGAAGTTTAGAAAATCTGGGAGGAGAGAGCTGTGTTGACCAAACTAGGAATCTTCAATCTTCCCTTCTAGATTTCTAGTGAAGCTTGCTAAAAATAAACATAAATATTGCAAATGCCAATTTATCTCCAAGCAGTTATCTGTCCAAGCAAGTAGAGCTGGATCAGATAGACTATTGGTTTTCAACTTGGAAACTCTGCATCCTCGGGCTAAGAGTCTGAATTGTATTATGTCTTACAAAAATGACTCAAAAAAGTGACTATGTCTGGAAACAAAGTCTCTTCAGATGTTATCAAGTCACTATGAGGTAGTTAGTATGAACTCTAGTACAATAGATAAAGTGTCTTTATGAACATTCACAGAAGGCAATAATAAGGGAAGGAACACCTAGAGTAAATAAGCATGGGATAAAAATGCTCCTTTTAGAATGGGGCAGGGCAAGAATTACTAGAAAATAGTAGCAGGTGGAGGAGACTAAAGTATTATTTTCAAATCTCTGAAAGCATGTCTCTGAAGATAACCAGGATTCACACTTCTGACAGTGAGTGTCGAGGAACAAAAATGTATTTTCTCTTTGACACATTAGCAGTCTGAGGACCTTAGGATAGTTACTCAACTTTTCAATTTGCCCTAGGATGAGAGATTATGGAATTTCTTATGTTGTCTACACATCATAATTGTTGAACATTTAGTAAATCTTAAAATGGTTTTGTAAGATGGTGACGAAGACAAAGGGACCACAAATGCTCATACCAGCCAGTGCCTTATTATGGGACTTAGGATGTCAGTAAAATAGGGTATCTACAAAGGGTTAGTGATTTTTTAATTTTTTAGTTTTAAACCTTTCTCCTTGCTTCTTTTGCTTTAGAATTGCACTCTGAGAAATAGAACATCTTCCTATCTTGTATATTTGTTCTTTGTTATCTTAGGGGAAATAGGAGTCTGGACACCTGAGTTCCCTGTGCTTTTTTCTCCCCAACTTCAGAAAAGCTTGAAGCCACTTTGCTAGGCTCCCTTAAATTAAAGCATAGAAGCAAACAAACTAAATACTATGTAATTCACATATTGAAATTCTTTTCTGTTTGAAAACTAAAATTGCTGTCTTATTAATGCAACTATATAGTATCTTAGGCTCACAATTAGATTGTGAGTCATGTGGGTTAGATTCTACCACTAAACTCCATAATGAGGATGCAGAGGCCAGTCTGGACAATGTAATACATTTCAAGGCAATCAGGATGATGCAATGAGGCCTTCATTCAAAAGACCAAAAATAAGTAAGTAAGGAGTATACTCCATCAATTTTGTGTTGATACTTCTACATCACTTACCAGAAACCCTAGCACTGGATTGGTTTCTGACATTTATTCCTGGTGATTGAAAGTCAAACAAGTAGCACCCATAACCATTGAAAGATCGAGGAAGGTTGTATAAGGAAGAATCACAAGTATCAATATATTCGATGGATTTTGAATGACAAGTAAAAAACTGAAGAGTCATATTCCAGGGCAGAATTAAGAGCACATATAAAGATGTCACGCTTGGAAACTGTGTATGCTGCATTCATGTGTATGAATTGTTACCATTTATGGCCCAGTGTACCAGTTAGAAATAGCTTAAGATCTGTTTCTTGTTAAAATGATTCTATCCAATAGAGAATAAAATGGTCAGCTTAAAAATCCTAACTTGAGAATAGGTGACCTGGCTGTTTCACATTCAAATTAGAGTGGTAGCCCAATGCTATCATTCTTAGTGCATTATTGGGAAGAGAGGCCCTTGGTCTTGCATACTTTATATGCCCCAGTATAGGGAAATGCCAGGGTCAAGTACAATTGGAGTGAATGGGTAGAGGAGCAGGGTTGGGGAGGAGAAAGGGGACTTCTGGGATAGCATTTGAAATGTAAATGAAAAAATATCAAATAAAAATTAAAAAAAAAAGAAATCATATAAAGACCTTGGGGCTGAACTCAGTGGACAATCTCATTGTCTCCAGAGGACTCTCCACCCCACAGATACCCTAGCACACCCTGGACCTTAGGATCACTGGTGAGTAGAACACAGCATCTGTTCCAACAGAACTGGGGGTGTCTGGGGCCAGCTGGAGCATGGACACAAGAACCCCCACCCCCAACCAGTGGCTCAGGTTCCTTCCTGTCAGTGCTTGTGTACCTTGGTTTCAAATTCAGTGTACAGCCTCATGGTCCCCAGAGGAGGTACCACTTCCAGACACTCTAACATGCCCAGGATCTTAGGATACCAGAATCCCAGGATCCCAGGAGCTTGTCCACACCAGGTTCTCAGGGTCTCAGAGGAAGCTTGACTGCCAAGAACTCTGACACGCCTAGAATCTTAGTATTCCAGAATCCCAGAATCCCAGGATAACAAAGAAAGCCGGACTCTGAGAAGTTCTGACTCTACTGGGATTACAGGAAGGACAGGCTCAAATCAGATCTATGGAGGGCAGGGAGCACTTGGGATGATCAGATGGCTGGAGGCAAGCATAAGAACAGAAGCAACAGAAACCAAGGTAACTTGACATCATCAGAACAAAACCCTCCCACCATAGCAAGTCCTGGATACACCATCACACCAGAAAGATATGGATCTAAAGTCACTCCTCATGACGATGATAGAGGACTATAAGAAGAACATAAATAACTCCCTTAAAGAAATATAGGAGAACACATTCAAACAGGTGAAAGAATTGAACAATTAGATTGTGAGTTATGTGGGTAAGATTCTACCACTTCCACATCCAGGATCTAAAAATGAAACTAGAAACTATAAAGAAATCACAAAGGGAGACATCCCTGGAAATAGAAAACCTAGGAAAGAAGTCAGGAGCCAGAGATGCAAGCATAACAAACAGAATACAAGAGATAGAGCAAGGAATCTAAGGTGCAGAAGATACTATAGAAAACATTGACACAACAATAAAAGAAAATGCAAAGTGCAAAAAGATACTAACCCAAAACATTTGGGAAATCCAGGACACAATGAGAAGACAAAAACCTAAGAATAGTAGGTATAGATGAGAAGGAAGATTTCCAACTTAAAGGGCCAGTAAATAACTTCAATAAAATTATAGAAGAAAACTTCTCTAACATAAAGAAAGAGATGCCTATGAACATACAAGAAGCCTAGAGATCTCCAAATAGTTTGGACCAGAAAAGAGATTCCTTCTGTCACATATTAATCAAAACACCAAATGCATAAAACAATGCAAGAATATTAAAAGCAGTAAGGGAAAAAGGTCAAGTAACATATAAAGGCAGACCTACCAGAATTACACCTGACTTCTCCCCAGAGACTATGAAAGCCAGAAGATCCTGGGCAGATGTTATACAAACCCTAAGGGAGCACAAATGCCAGCCCAGGCTACTATACCCAGCAAAACTCTCAATTACCATAGATGGAGCAACCAAGATATCCCATGAAAAAACAAAATTTATACAATATTTTTCCACAAATCCAGCCCTTCAAATGATGATAAAGGGAAAACTACAACACAAGGAGAGAAACTACACTTTAGAAAAAGCAAAAAGTAATATTTCAACAAACCTTAAAGTAGATAGCCACATGACCAAAACCCCAACTCTAACAACAAAAATAACAGGAAGCAACAATGACTTTTCCTTAATATCTCTTAATATCAATGGACTCAATTCCCCAATAAAAAGACATAGACTAACAGACTGGTTACATAAACAAGACACAACATTTTGATGCATAAAGGAAACCAAACTCAGTCACAAAGACAGATACTATCTCAGAGTAAAAGACTGGAAAACAATTTTCCAAGCAAATGGTCCCAAGAAACAAGCTACAGTAGTCATTCTAATATCGAATAAAATCATCTTTCAACCTAAAGTTATCAAAAAAGACAAGAGGGACATTTCATACTCATCAAAGGCAAAATCTTCCAAGAGGAACTCTCAATTCTGATCATCTATCCTCCAAGTGCAAGGGCATCCACATTCATTAAAGAAACTTTAGTAAAGCTCAAAACACATATTGCACATATTGCACTGCACACAATAATATTGGGAGACTCCAACACCCCATTGTCATCAATGGACAGATCCTGGAAACAGAAACTAAACAGAGACACAGTGAAACTAACAGAGATTATGAAACGAGTGGATTTCCACAAAATAGAAACAGAAAGTACTCTACCCCATTCATTCTATGAAGTCATAATTACTCAGATACCTAAACCACACAAAAACACAAAAAAGAAATAGAACTTCAGACCAATTTCCCTTATGAATATCAATGCAAAAATACTCAATAAAATTTTCGCAAACGAATGAATACAAGAACACATCAAAATGATCACCCATCATGATCAAGGAGGCTTCATCCCAGGGATGCAGAGATGGTTCAATATACAGAAATCAATTAATGTAATCAACTATATAAACAAACTCAAAGACAAAATCCACAGATACTGAGAAAGCATTTGACAAAATCCAACACTTGTACATGATAAAAATCTTGGAAAGATCTGGAATTCAAGGCCCATATTTAAACATAATAAAAGCAATGTACATCAAACCAGTAGCCAATATCAAACTAAATGGTGAGAAACTGAAAGCAATACCACTAAAATCAGGGACTAGACAAGGCTGCCCCTCTCTCCCTGCCTATTCAACATAGTACTTGAAGTCCTAGCCATAGCAATTAGATAACAAAAGGAGATCAAAGGAATACAAATTGGAAAGGGAGAAGTCTAAAAAATCACTATTTGCAGATGATATGATAGTATATATATAAGTGACCCCAAAAATTCCCCCAGAGAACTATTAAATCTGATAAACAACTTCAGTGATGTAGCTGGATATAAAGTTAACTCAAGAAAATCATTGTCCTTTCTCTACACAAAGGGTAAACAGGCTAAGAGAGAAATTAGGCAAACAACACCCTTTGAAATAGTCACAATATCAAATAACTTGGTGTGACTCTAACTTAGGAAGTGAAAGATCTATATGATAAAAACTTCAATTCTCTGAAGAAAGAAATCAAAGAAGATCTCAGAAGATGGAAAGATCTCCTATGCTCATGGATTGGCAGGACTAATATAGTCAAAATGGCTATCTTGCTGAAAGCAATCTACAGGTTTAATGCAATCCCCATCAAAATTCCTACTCAATTCTTCACAGAGTAAGAAAGGGCAATTTGCAAATTCATCTGGAATAACAAAAAACCTAGGATAGCAAAAATTCTTTTCAATGATAAAAGAACCTCTGGTAGAATCACCATGCCTGACCTAAAGTTGTACTACAGAGCAATTGTGATAAAAATTGCATGTTACTGGTACAGCGACAGACAGGTAGATAAATGGAATAGAATTGAAGACCCAGAAATGAACCCACACACCTATGGTTACTTGATCTTTGACAAAGGAGCTAAAACCATCCAATGAAAAAAAGCATCTTCAACAAATGGTGCTAGATCAACTGGTGGTTAGCAGTTGAAGAATGCGAATTGATCCATTCTTATTGAAAGTATAGCAAAGTAAAAACAAAATTCTAGGCCTTTAGGTCAAGGCTTGGGAATGTGACCTTTGTGACTCATTGCTCCAAGGTATGCTAATCATACCTTGATAGCAACATTCCTTCCTCCACCCACCTGCTTCCTGGGTTCAAAGAGTGTTCATTCAAAGAAAGTCACCCTGACCAACTCTGCTGGAACCCACTATGCAAATGTGCTTTTGTTAGGGGCTCTTAGAAACTGTGTTGAGAGTTAACTGGAACAATTACCTGGTAGTCCTTGTAACACTTGTGACTTTGCACTTCCTTGTGACTCTTAACTGGTACCTTTGGTATTTTCCAACAACGCCCTCCCCACTTCCTTGAGTTGTGGTTTCTTCCTTTAAATACCCCCTTACTCAGCTACTCAGGGCGCCATGGTCCTTTACCCCTGCGTGGTGTATGACCATGGGCCCGAGAGCGCTCTTGAATAAAAATCCTCTTGCAATTTGCAGCAAGACCGTTTCTTGTGGGTGATTTTGGGGTGTCGCCTCTCCTGAGTCAGAATGTGGGGGAGTCCTCACGTTGTGGGTCTTTCATTATCTCCTTGTACAAAGCTCAAGTCTAAGTGGATCCAGAAACTCCACATAAAACCAGAGACACTGAATCTTATAGAAGAGAAAGTGTGGAAGATCCTCAAATATATAGGCACAGGGGAAAAATTCCTGAACAGAACAGCAATGACTTGTGCTGTAAGATCAAGAATTGACAAATGGGACCTCATAAAATTGCAAAGTTTCTGTAATGCAAAGGACACTGTCAACAAGATAAAATGGCAACCACCAGATTGGGAAAATATCTTTACCAATCCTACACCTGATAGGGGGCTAATATCCAATATATATAGAAAGAACTCAAGAAGTTGGAGCTCAGAAAACTAAATAACCCTATTAAAAATGGGGTACAGAGCTAAACAAAGAATTCTCGCCTGAGAAATACTGAATGGCTGAAAAGCACCCCAAAATGTTCAACATCCTTAATCATCAGGGAAATGCAAATCAAAATAATCCTGAGATTCCACCTCACACCAGACAAAATGACTAAGTTCAAAAACTCAGGTGACAGCAGATGCTGGCGAGGATGTGGAGAAAGAGAAACATCCCTCCATTGCTGGTGAGATTGCAAGCTGGTACAACCACTCTGGAAATCAGTTTGGCAGAGAGTAGGAGTGGGTGTGTTGGGGAGCAGGTGGATGGGGGAGAGGATAGGGGATTTTTGAAGGGGAAACTAAGAAAGGGGATAACATTTGAAATGTAAATACAGAAAATATCTAAAAAAAATGTAATGAAATGAAGAAAAACATGTTGTTCATACGTTTTAGAATTGCCATGCCATTATTTCTAGCCAGGACATAGAAAACAGGGTAGTTCTTAATCATTATAAAACTACAGGAACTTGGTATAGACAAAAAAAAAAAAAAAAAAAAAAAGAGAGAGAGAGAGAGACAAGTTATCACTCTGGTAAACATCAGTTAGAAGAAAGAAGCAAGCATATCTAGGTCAGTCAAATTATCTTAAATATTAAAAAGAGGGTCAAGCCCTGTTAAAATGGAGATACACTGATATTAAGACTCTCCATCTCTTTTCTGGTAGAAACTAAACACTGAAATCAGATTTATTTATTCTTCAGAGAGTGCCATTTGTTTGTATACAATAGTTCAGAATATCATTATGAATTACATGTATGTAATCATGGACTCTATTGATGTTACTATATTAATTATAGACATACTTATGATTGTATAAAATATCCTGAACCCTGCATTGCGCACATAGTTTACTAAGAATACCCTTTATGTCACTCTCCTCTTTTGTGCCACTCCCATTCTAGTCAACTGACATTCACCTGAGTTGCAGCATCATTCTTTTTGTCATTTCTATAGAGATGTATGGCATTATTGAACAATGCCTTATATGTATGTGTATTTCAGTGACATATTTTAGAATGGAAAAACACTGAGGCAGAAATGTAGACTTGCTTGCTTAACCCAGAATATTATAATCTCTTCTATTCTTTACATGCATTTTTCATCAGCCCCAAATACTTGTTTTGCCAGAGGGGTCAAGCTACTTTTTTGAGAAAATCCTACTGATATGAACCCAAATTTCTGATAGTACCATGAGTGGTTCACAAAGTGCCATGGGGCAAGTGGGAATTGGTGGGTTGGAAGTAAGACCTATCTTGAGTATATTTCTTTTTTGTCCAGAGCACAGGAGTTATAGAATAAAGAGTATAAGGTCACAAACTAGGAAACTGAAGCTGGTGTGTATGTGTGTGTGTGTGTGTGTGTGTGTGTGTGTGTGTGTGTGTGTTTTATCTGGAAGCTGTTAACTTGGAAAAGCCTCTGAAAAAGCAAATAAGGCCAATTTAAGACAAAAAGAAATGTTAGGGAACAAATAAATTGGTGAGGATAGAGGGGAGAATTTTTTTTGCAAATTTCATCCTATAATAAATTTTGATATCTATTAACATAATTTTCTACAGTATGTAATTTTCTACAATAGTGTAAAGATTCTACAATGTCACTGATTTTACGTCTTCATCATTATCTTGGCTGGTATTAGGCTTTTTAGACTTTTCACTTAAATAGCATTCCAGGTTATGTTAAAAAAATGGGAATACACACAAGGACAGATGAGAGACCAAGAACAGGAGCCAGAACAAAGTGTGTCTGCAGATGCAGAAAGCATATCAGGAAAAAAAATAAAACAGCCAGAGTAAAAACAGCGCAAGAAAGAATATTTCATAGAATTAATCTTTCCCTCATAACACCCAAAAGAAATCAATAAAACATTTTAAGCAGTTATTGCTGTCATGAAGTAAGATAGGAGACTTTTTAATAATCTCACAAAGAATATAAAAATTCAAAAGGAACACCATCCTTTATAATGGGATATTGAAAACCATTTGACTAACATAAGAGAACTATAAGGATGACAATATACATCCTCATATTTTATTGATGTTCATTGCACAATAGAATAAGTATGTCTAAAATGTACAAGACTTGAAATGAATAAAATATAATAATGTACATAGAAAAGTCCAACATAATCTGAAGTTAACGTTATTATAAATAACAAGTGAATATAATAAAGCATATAGAAAGAATTCAATATGCAAATAAATTCTTTTAAATACACTGAACAGATCAGTGAAAAATATAATTTTGAACATCATACTTTTCATAGTTATAAAAAATAATAAAACTTGGAAATTCTGTGTGTGTGAGTGTGTGTGTGTGTGTGTGTGTGTGTGTGTGTGTGTGTGTGTTTAAAATCAGAAATAACTACAGAAGAACAACAAGAGAGTGTTTTTATGACATGGAATGTCATGCTCACAGATTGAAAAGCACTAGGAAATATATCTTAGAAATGTGCTCGTGTAATCATTAAAATTAATACAACTCTGTGCAAAACGTTAGCAGAATTTTTTAATATAACCTGGAATGCTATTTAAGTGAAAAATCTAAAAAGCCTAATACCAGCCAAGATAATTATGAAGTAATATCAGTGATGTTGTAGAAACTTTACACTACTGTAGAAAATTACATACTGTATAACATTATGTTAATAGATATCAAAATTTATTATAGGATCAAATTCTTTCGAAGCTGAGGCATTTGCAAAGAATTAAAAAGGACAGGGAATGGGGTGTGTTGTTCCTTGCAACATAACAATACTAATGCATTTTTGTGCTACAATCATATGTGGGATATCATGATATTAGTTCTATGGTATGAAAATCAAATTCCAAACCAATAATATATTGAAATATAAGAATTATACCCATGTTTTAAAAAGAAAACAGAGGAGAACATATTTAATTGCTGCCAAAGATTCTTAATAAATGAATGCATGACAGGTAATATGGAAAGTGAATTGCTTTTAAATAATATGTTGAGAACAATCAACATTGAAAAGGCAAAGCAAAAAGTAAGTGGCAGATACAGTCATTCTGCTGACTAGAGAAGCTATTTTCAAGATACACAAAACATACCTTAGAGGAAATATAGTCAATTCAGAAAAAAAAAAAAAAAAAAAAAAGAACAGAACAGAAAACTCAAGGGAACAGATACAGAGATTCAAGCCAAACATTGGTGGAGCTTGGGGAACTGTGTAGAAGAGAGGGAGAAAAAAATGTAGGATCTAGTGGGGTGGAGGACAATGGGAAAGTACAGACCACAGAATCAACTAAGCAGGGGTCATAATGGCTCACAGAGTTGGGGTAACAGTTGCAGAGCCTGCATGGTTCTGCCCTAGGTCCTCTACACATATGTTGCGGTTGTTTAGTTTCAGGTTAGTGGGGAACTCCTTTTTTTTTTTTTTTTTTTTTTTTTTTTTTTTTTTTACTTTTGATTTCTTTTTTTTTTTAATTTTTAATATTTTTATTACATATTTTCCTCAATTACATTTCCAATGCTATCCCAAAAGTCCCCCATAGCGCCCCCCACTTCCCTACCCACCCATTCCCATTCTTTTGGCCCTGGCATTCCCCTATATTGGATATATAAAGTTTGCAAGTCCAATGGGCCTCTCTTTCCATTGATGGCCTACTAGGTCATCTTTCCATACATATGCAGCTAGAGACAAGAGCTCCGGGGTTCTGGTTAGTACATCATGTTGTTCCAACAATAGGGTTGCAGATCCCTTTAGCTCCTTGGGTACTTTCTCTAGCTTCTCCATTGGGAGCCCTGTGATACATCCAATAGCTGACTGTGAGCATCCACTCCTGTGTTTGCTAGGCCCCGGCATCGTCTCACAAGAGACAGCTATATTTGGGTCCTTTCAGCAAAATCTTGCTAGTGTATGCAATGGTGTCAGCATTTAGAAGCTGATTATGGGATGGATCCCTGGATACGGAAGTCTCTAAATGGTCCATCCTTTCATCACAGCTACGAACTTTGTCTCTGTAACTCCTTCCCTGGGTGTTTTGTTCCCAATTCTAAGACGGTGCACAGTGTCCACACTTTGGTCTTCATTCTTCTTGAGTTTCATGCGTTTATCAAATTGTATCTTATATCTTGGGTATCCTAAGTTTTGGGCTAATATCCACTTATCAGTGAATACATATTGTGTGAGTTCTTTTGTGATTGTGTTACTTCACTCAAGATGATGCCCTCCAGGTCCATACATTTGGCTAGGAATTTCATAAATTCATTCTTTTTAATAGCTGAGTAGTACTCCATTGTGTAAATGTACCATAATTTCTGTATCCATTCCTCTGTTGAGGGACATCTGGGTTCTTTCCAGCTTCTGGCTATTATAAATAGGGCTGCTATGAACATAGTGGAGCATGTGTCCTTTTTACCGGTTGGGACATCTTCTGGATATATGCCCAGGAGAGGTATTGCTGGATCCTCCGGTAGTACTATGTCCAATTTTCTGAGGAACCGCCAGACTGATTTCCAGAGTGGTTGTACAAGCTTGCAATCCCACCAACAATGGAGGAGTGTTCCTCTTTCTCCATATCCTCGCCAGCATCTGCTGTCACCTGAATTTTTGATCTTAGCCATTCTGACTGGTGTGAGGTGGAATCTCAGGGTTGTTTTGATTTGCATTTCCCTGATGATTAAGGATGTTGAACATTTTTTCAGGTGCTTCTCTGCCATTCGGTATTCCTCAGGTGAGAATTCTTTGTTCAGTTTTGAGCCCCATTTTTTAATGGGGTTATTTGACTTTCTGGAGTCCACCTTCTTGAGTTCTTTATATATATTGGATATTAGTCCCTTATCTGATTTAGGATAGGTGAAGATCCTTTCCCAATCTGTTGGTGGTTTTTTTGTCTTATTGATGGTGTCTTTAGCCTTGCAGATGCTTTGTAGTTTCATGAGGTCCCACTTGTCAATTCTCGATCTTACAGCACAAGCCATTACTGTTCTATTCAGGAATTTTTCCCCTGTGCCCATATCTTCAAGACTTTTCCCCACTTTCTCCTCTATAAGTTTCAGTGTCTCTGGTTTTATGTGAAGTTCCTTGATCCACTTAGACTTGACCTTAGTACAAGGAGATAGGAATGGATCAATTCACATTCTTCTACATGTTAACAACCAGTTGTGCCAGCACCATTTGTTGAAAATGCTGTCTTTCTTCCACTGGATGTTTTTAGCTCCCTTGTCGAAGATCAAGTGACCATAGGTGTGTGGGTTCATTTCTGGGTCTTCAATTCTATTCCATTGGTCTATTTGTCTGTCACTATACCAGTACCATGCAGTTTTTATCACAATTGCTCTGTAGTAGAGCTTTAGGTCCGGCATGGTGATTCCACCAGAGGTTCTTTTATCCTTGAGAAGAGTTTTTGCTATCCTAGGTTTTTTGTTATTCCAGATGAATTTGCAGATTGCACTTTCTAATTCGTTGAAGAATTGAGTTGGAATTTTGATGGGGATTGCATTGAATCTGTAGATTGCTTTTGGCAAGATAGCCATTTTTACAATGTTGATCCTGCCAATCCATGAGCATGGGAGATCTTTCCATCTTCTGAGATCTTCTATAATATCTTTCTTCAGAGACTTGAAGTTTTTATTATACAGATCTTTCACTTCCTTAGTTAGAGTCACGCCAAGATATTTAATATTATTTGTGACTATTGAGAAGGGTGTTGTTTCCCTAATTTCTTTCTCAGCCTGTTTATTATTTGTGTAGAGAAAGGCCATTGATTTGTTTGAGTTAATTTTATATCCAGCTACTTCACCGAAGCTGTTTATCAGGCTTAGGAGTTCTCTGGTGGAATTTTTAGGGTCACTTATATATACTATCATATCATCTGCAAAGAGTGATATTTTGACTTCATCTTTTCCAGTTTGTATCCCTTTGATCTCCTTTTGTTGTCGAATTGTTCTGGCTAGGACTTCAAGTACAATGTTGAATAGGTATGGAGAAAGTGGACAGCCTTGTCTAGTCCCTGATTTTAGAGGGATTGCTTCAAGCTTCTCACTATTTACTTTGATGTTGGCTACTGGTTTGCTGTAGATTGCTTTTATCATGTTTAGGTATGGCCTTGAATTCCTGATCTTTCCATGTCTTTTATCATGAATGGGTGTTGGATCTTGTCAAATGCTTTTTCCGAATCTAACGAGATGACCATGTGGTTTTTGTCTTTGAGTTTGTTTATATACTGGATTACGTTGATGGATTTCCGTATATTGAACCATCCCTGCATCCCTGGGACGAAACCTACTTGGTCAGGATGGATGACTGTTTTGATGTGTTCTTGGATTCGGTTAGCAAGAACTTTATTGAGGATTTTTGCATCAATATTCATAAGGGATATTGGTCTGAAGTTTTCTATCTTTGTTGGGTCTTTTTGTGGTTTAGGTATCAGAGCAATTGTGGCTTCATAGAATGAGTTGGGTAGAGTACCTTCTGTTTCTATTTTGTGGAATAGTTTGTGAAGAACTGGGATTAGATCTTCTTTGAAGGTCTGATAGAACTCTGCACTAAACCCATCTGGTCCTGGGCTTTTTTTAGTTGGGAGACTATTAATGACTGCTTCTATTTCTTTGGGGGATATAGGGCTGTTTAGATCATTAACCTGATCTTGATTCAACTTTGGTACCTGGTATCTGTCTAGGAACTTCTCCATTTCATCCAGGTTCTCCAGTTTTGTTGAGTATAGCCTTTGGTAGAAGGATCTGATGGTGTTTTGGATGTCTTCTGGATCTGTTGTTATGTCTCCTTTTTCATTTCTGATTTTGTTAATTAGGATGCTTTCCCAGTGCCCTCTAGTGAGTCTGGCTAAGGGTTTATCTATCTTGTTGATTTCCTCAAAGAACCAGCTCCTTTATTGGTTGATTCTTTGAATAGTTCTCCTTGTTTTCACTTGGTTGATTTCGCCCCAGAGTTTGATTATTTCCTGCCGTCTACTCCTCTTGGGTGAATTTGCTTCCTTTTGTTCTAGTGCTTTTAGGTATGTTGTCAAGCTGCTAATGTGTGCTCTCTCTAGTTTCCTTTTGGAGGCACTCAGAGCTATGAGTTTTCCTCTTAGAAATGCTTTCATTGCGTCCCATAAGTTTGGGTATGTTGTGGCTTCATTTTCATTGAACTCTAAAAAGTCCTTAATTTCTTTCTTTATTCCTTCCTTGACCAAGGTATCATTGAGAAGAGTGTTGTTCAGTTTCCACGTGAAGTTTGGCTTTCTATTATTTATTTTGTTATTGAAGATCAGCTTTAGTCCATGGTGATCTGATAGGATGCATGGGACAATTTCAATATTTTTGTATTTGTTGAGGCCTGTTTTGTGACCAATTATGTGATCAATTTTGGAGAAGGTACCATGAGGTGCTGAGAAGAAGGTATATCCTTTTGTTTTAGGATAGAATGTTCTGTAGATATCTGCCAGATCTATTTGATTCAATAGTTTCTCTGTGTCCCTGTTTAGTTTCTGTTTCCATGATCTGTCCATTGGTGAAAGTGGTGTGTTGAAGTCTCCCTCTATTATTGTATGAGTTGCAATATGTGCTTTGAGATTTACTAAAGTTTCTTTAATGAATGTGGCTGCCTTTGTATTTGGAGCATAGATATTCAGGATTGATAGTTCCTCTTGGAGGATTTTACCTTTGATGAGTATGAAGTGTCCCTCCCTGTCTTTTTTAATGACTTTGGGTTGGAAGTCAATCTTATCAGATATTAGAATGGCTACTCCAGCTTGTTTCTTCATACCATTTGCTTGGAAAATTGTTTTCCAGCCTTTCATTCTGAGGTAGTGTCTATCTTTTTCTCTGAGATGAGTTTCCTATAAGCAGCAAAATGTTGGGTCTTGTTTGTGTAGCCAGTTTGTGTAAGGAGCTGTCCTCACATTCGCCATTATAAGATGGCACTGACACCTGTGTTCTAAGTAATAAACAAACCATCTGCACATGCGCTGGGGTAGTTTCCCACCCCATGTGCTCTGCCTTTCCCATGACGACAACTCTGGCTGATGGGCTGCAGCCAATCAGGGAGTGACACGTCCGAGGCGGAGGACAGTCCTCCATAAAAGGGAGGGGGCTCTGCCATCTCTCTCTCTCTCTGGCTCTCTCTCTGGCTCTTTTCTCCACTGGCTCCTGATGGGGTAAGCAATAAAGCTTGTGCTGCAGAAGATTCCGGTTGCCCTGAGTGTGTTCTTACCAGGGGGAATAAAAGCGGCGGGCAACAAGTTTGTTAGTCTATGTCTTTTTATCGGGGAGTTGAGTCCATTGATATTAAGAGATATTAAGGAAAAGTAATTGTTGTTTCCTGTTATTTTTGTTGTTAAAGTTGGCATTCTGTTCTTGTGGCTGTCTTCTTTTAGGTTTGTTGAGGGATTACCTTCTTGTTGTTTCTAGGGCGTGGTTCCTGTCCTTGTATTGGTTTTTTTCTGTTATTATCCTTTGAAGGGCTGGATTCGTGGAGAGATAATGTGTGAATTTGGTTTTGTCGTGGAATACTTTGGTTTCTCCATCTATGTTAATTGAGAGTTTGGCTGGGTATAGTAGCCTGGGCTGGAATTTGTGTTCTTTTAGTGTCTGTATAACATCCGTCCAGGATCTTCTGGCTTTCATAGTCTCTGGTGAAAAATCTGGTGTAATTCTGATAGGTTTGCCTTTATATGTTACTTGGCCTTTTTCTCTTACTGCTTTTAGTATTCTATCTTTATTTAGAGCATTTGTTGTTCTGATTATTATGTGTCGGGAGGTATTTCTTTTCTGGTCCAGTCTATTTGGAGTTCTGTAGGCTTCTTGTATGTTCATGGGCATCTCTTTCTTTAGATTTGGGAAGTTTTCTTCTATAATTTTGTTGAAGATGTTTGCTGGTCCTTTGAGTTGAAAATCTTCATTCTCATACACTCCTATTATCCGTAGGTTTGGTCTTCTCATTGTGTCCTGTATTTCTTGGATGTTTTGAGTTAGGATCTTTTTGCATTTTACATTTTCCTTGATTGTTGTGCAGATGTTCTCTATGGAATCTTCTGCACCTGAGATTCTCTCTTCCATCTCTTGTATTCTGTTGCTGATGCTGGTATCTATGGTTCCAGATTTCTTTCCTAGGGTTTCTATCTCCAGTGTTGCCTCATTTTGGGTTTTCTTTATTGTGTCTACTTCCCTTTTTCGGTCTAGTATGGTTTTGTTCATTTCCCTCATCTGTTTGGATGTGTTTTCCTGTTTTTCATTAAGGACTTCTACCTGTTTGATTAGGTTATCCTGTTTTTCTTTAAGGATTTGTAACTCTTTAGCAGTGTTCTCCTGCAATTCTTTAAGGGATTTTTGTGCTTCCTCTTTACTGTCTTCTACCTGTTTACCAGTGTTCCTTTGTATTTCTTTAAGTGTGTTATTAAAGTCCTTCTTGAAGTCCTCTACCATCATCAGGAGATATGCTTTTAGATCCGTGTCTAGCTTTTCCGGTGTGTTGGGGTGCCCCGGACTGGGCGAAGTGGGAGTGCTGGGTTCTGATGATGGTGAGTGGTCTTGTTTTTTGTTAGTAAGATTATTATGTTTACCTTTCGCCATCTGGTAATCTCTGGGGTTAGTTGTTGTCGTTGTCACTGTTTAAAGATTGGAGCAGAAGCTGTGTTCCACTCACCAGCAGTCTAAAAATCCTGTGGCGGGGGTCGTGGGTAGCTGGCGGTACCCCGGTGCTGGTCCAGCCGGAAGAGGCCTGTGGTCCTACTCAGGCCGGTTTTCTGCTTCCCTAACTAATGCAGTCTCAGGTCCCACGTGCAATTGGATTGGATCAGAAGCTGTGTTCCACTCTCCAGAAGTCTTAAGATCCTGTGGCGGGTGTTGTGGGTAGCTGGCGAGTGTCAGCCGACCCTGCGCCCTAGCTACCCCGGTGCTTTTCTGATGGAAGAGGCTTGTGGCCCTATGTAGGCCGAGTGGGGAACTCCTAATGTTGGGATTGAGTTATCTCTCACTCTAATATATGCTCTTGAGACCCTTTTCCTCCTACTGCTTTCCCTGGTCCAGCCTTTATATGAGGGTTTGTGCCTAGTCTTATTTCATCTTGTTACATTGTGTTTGATTTGTTTCCCTAGGATTCCAGCGCTTATCTAAAGAGAAATGGAAGAACATTGAATGTGGAAGAGAGGGAAAGGGTGGGAACTGGGAGGAGCCAAGGGAGAGGAGGCTGCAGTTGGGATGTATTATATGAGAGAAGAATAACTAAAAAGAAAAAAGAAAATTCAAAGAACTAATTTATGAAACAGTAGCGTTTTCCTTGTTTCCATTTTTAAATGGAAACTATACTCTCACTTCCTTCAAATCCCCCTTTCTATTTGGAGTCACTCCCTTTCTGTGTCTCATTAGAAAAGAACAGAATTCTTAGAGATAACAACCAAAGGGGACTTGGTGTAAATATATGTAGGTTCTGTATGTGTCTTCCTTCTCCCTGGGTTTAGTTGGCCATTGGCCAATGGGAAAAAAGCAGTAGTGAGCAGGGTTCAGACAGCTATAGGTATCACAGAAGAACTTCCGGAGATTGCTGCAGTGAGACAAATCTACTTTATTACTTCAGGAATGTGATATATAAAGGTATTTATGGGTACAGGTAGAAAAGGCTACTGCTTTTTGGTGATACGATCATGTTAGTGGGAAGAGTTGATTGGTTATACTAGAGTACCTAATTACCATATGGACATGAAGCCAGAGCACAGGGAATTGTCTGCTGGATTATGAATCTTTGCACAAGGTCCTTCAGGTAAGGTCAGGCACCTGTGTTCAGGGATAATTTCCAAACAGAGTCAGGCAAAGAAAAGGAAGCTCCATTTATTTATAAAGAGAGTCCTCCATTTTACACCAAGCTCAGCGATCCACCCAGGCATGGGGGACTGCAACCTTCAATGCAAGCTTGTCCAGCAGTTCTGTGTTTCCTGCTTCAGTCTGTGAGCTCATATGCTCCTTGCTGACTTAACTTAGAGGGACATTTTCTCCTGATATTCTACATCCAATCTGACTCTTAACAATATTTTCTGCCTCTTCATCTTCAGGATTTCCTATGCTCTGAAGGGAGGACTTTGATGAAGATGAGCAATTTATAGTCTTCAACTGCATGTTTTTCTGTGGACTTCTGCATACATTTCCACCTGCTGCCAAATTACACCTCTCTGAGGATGAATGGATAAGGAACTTTTCTATAAGCAGAGCAGAATATTATTAGAAATAATTTTATTGATTATTTTTAGACTAATTGTTTTGGGGTTTTACAATATGTCTCTGGTTTCTCTATTTTCTGTTTCTTGGTTAGCCAAATAGTGTCAGGTATGAGTTCTTTCTCAAGAAGTCGCTTTAACTCAAATCAGCCATGTTCTGGCTACTCCATCAAGTTCTGTGACACCCTTGTCTTAGCATATTCTGCAGGCAGGATGGATTGTAATTCACACATTTTGTAGCTGTGTTGGTGTCTACATTTCCTTTTTATAGCCTGCAGAGTATCTTCTCACACCAAAGAGACTGGAACATAGAGGAGAAGGTTCGACACTATTTTCACTTCTTCATGCTCAATGAGTTGTGTGGATGTTGTTCTCAGCAGTAGTGCCTGGCTGTCAGTTTGCAAAGAGCAATCCTTCATTTTAGCACCAGCCTCAGTTGTTTTTGGATTTTTATTAACTCTGTATCCAATAAAGGATTAATATCCAAAATATATAAAGAACTCAAGAAATCAGATATTATAAGAAGCACATAGTCCCATTTAAATATTAGGCACAGATCTAAACAGAGAATTTTTAATAGAGAAATGTCAAATAGCTGAAAAACACTTAAAGAAATGTCCAACATCCATCGTTAACCATTAGGGAATTGCAAATAAAAATCTACTTTGAGACTCCATCTTACCACTGACAGGATGACTAATATTAATAACATAAGTGATACCTCATTATGCCAAGAATGTAGAGCAGGGGAAAATCTCCTTAACTGTTGGTGTAAGTGCAATGTTGTACAGACACTATGAAAACCAAGATGGCAGTTCCTCAAAGACTGGGAATCAATCTTGTGGAAAGCCGTGCAGCGTGCAGCGAGCAATCGCTGTGGAGAGCCGTGCGCGTGCCGCGAGCAATCACCATTATAAGATGGTGCTGGCCTCCGCTGTGACAAACTAGTAAACAAGCCTTTTGCGCAAGTGCGAGAGTGAACTCACTCCTAGTCACTGCCCATTCTCGCGTAATAGTGGGGTGATGAGCGAGCAACGAATCAAGAGCTGTCACGCCACATCAGGTGCTGAAACGTCATGGCTGAGTGCTATATAAGGGACTCCATTTTCTGGGGTCAAGATCTTCCTGAGAAGTAAGCAATAAAGCTTTGCTGCAGAAGATTCCGGTTGTCCTGAGTGTGTTCTTGCCGGCGGGGACAAAAGCTCGGGATAAGTGGTGCCGAAACCCGGGAAGTACCATCACACCGGCGCAAGGAAGATCCCTCGTTCGCGGGGCGGAATCAGAACTGCGGGACACTACAGCTCTGCAAGGTAAGTATTGTCTTGAAATTTCTCCAGAGTTAGATGCCCTTTTGATTGTTTGCACGGTGATCGCACTTTCCCTTTCAGTTTCGTTTTGTTTCCACCGCTGGAACTGCTGACTGGTTCCCAGTTGCAGTCAGGCTCGGACAGCACCTGGACAGTGCCTGGACAGTGATTAGTTTCAGTCACGGTCAGGACTGGATAGCGGCAGAATGGGAATTTCTCACTCTGTAGTAGTGGCGTTAAGGTCAGTCCTGAAGCAGTGTGGCCTAAAAATCGCCACTAAGAGTATAGAGGCATTTGTCAGGGAGGTAGACCGTGTGGCACCATGGTATGCTTGCTCAGGTTCGTTAACTGTCACTTCTTGGGATAAACTGAAAGGAGATCTAGTTAGGGAACAGCAGAACGGCAAACTTAAAGCAGGGGTCATGCCGTTATGGAAATTGGTGAGATCGTGCTTAACAGATGAGGATTGTGAGCAGATGGTAGAAGCAGGGCAGAAGATTTTGGACGAAATTCAAGACAGTCTATCAGAGGCAGAGTGGGGAGAGAGATTGAAAGTTGGGACGAAACAAGGTGCACCGAAGAATTTAGGCCTTTCCACGGGCCTTGAGCCCGAGGAAAAGAGATACAAAGGAAAGAATGCCTTGGGAGAGATTAGAAAAAGGGATGGAAAGGGAGAGAAGAAGAGAGAAAGAACTGGAGAGGCACATAAGGAAAGGAGCCTCTACCCGCCATTAGATGAGTTTAAGGCACTAGCTGTCAGTAGCTCAGAATTGGATAAGGAACTTAGCTCCTCTGAGGAGACAGACTTAGAGGAAGAAAGATACCAGCCAGATGAAAGACAAGTTAATCAGTTACAGAATAACATAAAGAAAGCAAAAGTAGCTAGAGACAAATGTCAAATCACTATGCGATCTTCAGATCCGCAACCTCTGGGTCCTAGTACACCTCCGCCCTACGTGCAGAGGTATCAATCAGACTCATTCATTTCAAAAGAGGAACAGAGAAAAGTGCAGCAAGTGTTCCCAGTCTTCGAAGGCGCAGAGGGTGGACGCGTTCATGCCCCAGTGGAGTATATACAGATTAAAGAATTAGCAGAGTCAGTTCGTAACTATGGAGTCAATGCCAACTTTACTGTAGCCCAAGTCGAAAGGCTTGCGACTCTGGCAATGACCCCCGGCGATTGGATGACCGTAGTAAAAGCCGCATCTCCTAACATGGGAATGTATTTAGAATGGAAAGCTTTGTGGCAAGACTCCTGCCAAGCACAGGCAAGGGCCAATGCCAATGTTGAAGGGGACCAAGGAACATGGACTTTTGAGTTGCTTACAGGTCAGGGACAACACGCTAATAACCAGACAAATTACCATTGGGGAGCTTATGCTCAGATCTCAGCTGCTGCAGTTAAGGCATGGAAGGCACTCTCTAAGAAGGGAGAGGCAAGTGGGCATTTGACCAAGATCACCCAGGGCGCACAGGAGTCATTCTCAGATTTTGTGGCTAGAATGACAGAAGCGGCAGGGAGAATTTTTGGGGATCCAGAAACAGCTATGCCTTTAATTGAACAGTTGATCTATGAACAGGCTACCCAGGAATGCAGGGCGGCTATTACACCTAGAAAGAGCAAGGGACTGCAGGATTGGTTAAAGGTTTGCCGTGAGCTTGGAGGGCCACTCACTAATGCAGGTTTAGCAGCTGCCATTCTACAAGGGCAAAAACACCCTGACATGGCTGAGCTCAAACTCTGCTATAATTGTGGCAAACCGGGACACTTAAAAAAGGACTGTAGAGCCCTTGTCAAAAGGAGAGCACCAGGACTGTGTACTAAGTGTGGAAAAGGATATCATTGGGCTAGAGATTGTCGTTCAGTCAGGGACATTCGAGGCAGGCCCCTGCAGCCAGGATTCCCTCAAGCAGTAGATAATGAGACCATTCCAAAAAACCAGTACAGGGCCCTCAGGTCTCAGGGCCCGAAAACATATGGGACCTCGACAGGCAAAAGGTGGACCCCACAGTCCGCAGGGCAACAGAAGGATCAGCTGGGTTGGACCTCCGTACCACCACCCGATTCATGCTAATGCCCCAAATGGGGGTACAGCCTATTCCTACTGACTATAAAGGACCTCTGCCATCCGGGAGTGTTGGCCTAATATTGGGCCGGGCCTCCCTTACCTTACAAGGTCTTATTGTTCACCCTGGAGTCATAGATCAAGACTATGAAGGGGAACTTCAAGTTCTCTGTTCCTGTCCTCAGGGTGTCTTTTCTATTTCACAAGGGGATAGAATAGCTCAGTTAATAATTTTGCCAAGCCTACATGGCTGTTTTCCTTCCTCTGGTGTCCCTCGAGCTACCAGAGGGATTGGTTCTACTGGAAATGATTCTGCTTACTTAGTGATGCCTCTTGACTCCAGGCCATTCTTAGAATTAGTTATAGAAGGAAAACAATTTAAAGGGATTTTAGACACAGGAGCAGATAAAAGTATCCTGTCTTCCCAATGGTGGCCAAAAACTTGGCCCGTTACTCAGTCATCACGTTCTTTGCAAGGTTTAGGTTATCAGTCCTGTCCCACTATTAGTTCCCGTTCTTTGAGCTGGACAGCTCCTGAAGGTCAAACAGGACGATTCACTCCCTATGTTTTACCACTCCCAGTAAATCTCTGGGGGAGAGATATCTTACAGGCACTAGGACTGACTTTGACTAATGAATACTCGCCACAAGCTGTTCAAATAATGAAGAAAATGGGCTATAAAGAAGGAAGGGGATTAGGGAAAGGAGAGCAGGGTAAACTTGAACCTATCCCTCAAAAAGGTAATAATGGGAGACAAGGTTTGGGTTTTTTCTAGGGGCCGTTGAGGGCTCCATGCCCATACCATGGCTTACAGAGGAAGTTGTATGGGTTCCTCAGTGGCCTCTCTCCTCTGAAAAGTTAGAAGCAGCTACAAAACTAATTTCTGAACAGCTACGCTTGGGTCATTTAGAGCCCTCTACCTCACCCTGGAATACACCTATTTTCGTAATTAAGAAAAAAATCTGGCAAATGGCGCTTATTACATGATCTTAGAGCTATTAATGCACAAATGCGTCTATTTGGACCAGTTCAGCGAGGGCTACCATTGCTTTCTGCCTTACCCAAAAATTGGGAAATTATAATTATAGATATTAAAGATTGCTTTTTCTCTATACCTTTATGCCCTCAAGATAGGCAAAGATTTGCATTTACCATCCCAGCCATTAATCATTTAGAACCGGATCAAAGATACCAATGGAAGGTCCTACCTCAGGGGATGGCGAATAGCCCCACCATGTGTCAACTGTATGTGCAATTGGCACTTAAGTCAGTTAGAGAGCATTTTCCATCATTACAGGTGATAATTTATATGGATGACATTTTGATTTGCCATAAAAATTCAAAGTTATTGCAAGATGCATACCCTATATTAATAAAAACGTTAGGGCAATGGGGATTGCAGGTGGCCACTGAAAAGGTGCAAGTTGCTCGAATGGGAGCCTTCCTAGGGTCACTCATTTATCCTGACAAAATTGTTCCTCAAAAATTAGAGATTCGCAAAGATCAACTACATACCTTGAATGATTTCCAAAAATTGCTAGGAGATATTAATTGGCTAAGACCATTTTTGAAAATTCCATCAGCAGAATTAAAGCCCTTATTTGACATATTAGAGGGAGATACCCACATCTCCTCCCACAGAGCACTTACCCCAGCTGCATGTCAAGCTTTACAAACGATAGAAAAGGCCTTACAAGATGCTCAATTACAACGCATTGAGGAGTCAAAATCATTTGAATTGTGCATATTAAAAACTGCACAGTTACCAACAGCAGTCTTATGGCAAAAAGGACCCTTATTGTGGGTCCATCCTAATGCTTCCCCTGCAAAAATCATTGAGTGGTATCCTAATGCAATTGCTCAACTTGCACTTAGGGGGATAAAAGCAGCTATTACTTATTTTGGGAAAGAACCTCATATGCTAATCGTACCTTATACTTCTGCTCAAGTTCAAACCCTGGCAGCAACAACAAACGATTGGGCAGTCTTGGTTGCCTCTTATTCAGGACAAATTGATAATCATTATCCAAAACATCCAATTTTACAATTTGCCTTAAGCCAAGCCATAGTGTTTCCAGTAATAACAGCCAAACACCCACTTCCGGATGGGGTAGTAGTGTATACAGATGGATCCAAATCTGGCATAGGTGCATATGTAGTAAATGGCCAAGTAACATCTAAACAATATAATGAGACATCACCCCAGATTGTAGAGTGTTTGATAGTTCTAGAAGTCCTTGAAACTTTTCCGGGACCGCTCAATATTGTATCTGACTCTTCATATGTGGTCAATGCAGTTAATATGCTTGAAGTTGCTGGCTTAATTAGACCCTCTAGCAAGCTTGCTCACATTTTTCAGCAAATTCAGTCAGCCTTGTTACATAGAAGACATCTTGTGTATATTACTCATGTTAGGGCTCATTCTGGCCTTCCTGGCCCCATGTCTCATGGAAATGACTTGGCAGACAAAGCTACTAGAATAGTGGCTGCTGCTCTGTCCTCGCAGTCAGAGGCTGCAAGGGAGTTTCATAAACGCTTCCACGTGACAGCTGAAACATTACGCCGCCGTTTCACTTTAACTAGGAAAGAAGCTCGTGACATTGTCACCCAATGTCAAAACTGTTGTCAATTTCTGCCTACTCCTCATGTAGGGGTAAACCCCCGAGGCATCAGACCATTACAGGTCTGGCAAATGGATGTCACTCATATTTCCTCCTTTGGAAGAAATCAATATTTACATGTTTCCATTGACACCTGCTCTGGTGTTATGTTTGCTACATAACTGCTCTGGTGTTATGTTTAACAGGTGAGAAAGCCTCTCATGTTATACAGCACTGTTTAGAAGCATGGAGTGCTTGGGGCAAGCCCACAATTCTTAAAACTGATAATGGGCCAGCATATACCTCTACTAAATTTCAGCAATTTTGTCATCAAATGGATGTCACTCACTTGACTGGCCTTCCTTATAATCCTCAAGGACAAGGCATTGTGGAACGTGCTCACCGTACACTTAAGTCTTATCTCATAAAACAAAAAAGGGGAGTTGATGAGACTCTGCCCTCAGTGCCAAGAGTAGCTGTATCTATGGCACTCTTTACACTCAATTTTTTGAATCTTGACGAGCAAGGTCGCTCTGCAGCTGATCGACATAGCTCAGACCCTGATAGACCAAAAGAAATGGTCAAATGGAAGGATGTCTTAACTGGTCTGTGGAAAGGCCCGGATCCTATTTTGATAAGATCCAGGGGAGCTGTTTGTGTTTTTCCACAGAGTGAAGACAACCCATTTTGGCTGCTGGAATGACTCACCCGCAAGATATTCATCAAGGATGGTGCAGAAGATGCAGACCTCCCGAGGACTGCTCCTGATCCTGACAATGCTGAACTTGTCTCAGGTTCCTAGTATGAGGGGCGAACAGAGATGGGCCATTCTTTCGACTTTTCCTAAACCAATGCCAGTTCGCCATAATGCTATAGTTTTTCCAAAATTCTTTACTACTAATAAAACATTAGATTTGCCATATCTACCTTATGATCCCACCCGAGCACCATTAGGGGAAAATCGCTCTTTATTAGAACAGGGTTCTTTATGTTTTCAAATGAATGGACCAGGAAAATGTATCAACCTCACAGCTCGAGCTTTGGGGAAGTTTAATGAGCACCGAGGAGGTTGGGTAAGCACAACCCAAGATACTTCCAATGCAGATATAACCTTTACAAATCGGACCTTTTGGCAGGAGGCAATTTGGGTTAATGGTACATTTCTACCACCTAACTTTTCAGACAAAGAACGTCCCCACCAACCAAAAATAGCCCCTCATTGTAGCTTGGAAGATGAAGGGCTGATATTGCCTTGGTCTGATTGTCAATCCTCCATCACTCGTTGGGCAGATCAGAGTAAAACCTTTTCCTTTTCTCCCAACATGATAGATGATCCAGAGAAGGAATTTGTTATGAAAAAGGGACTTTTCATACAGGACTTTAGAATGCATCCCTTTCACAAGTGGGTGCTTTGTGGAGTCAATGGCAGTTATACAGAACTCAATCCTTTGATCTTTATCCAGGGAGGAGCAGTTGGAAAAGCTTCTTTTAATGGCATCTCAAGATTTGCTCAGTATTGGGGAATACATGCTGCCTCCCAGGATTCTTATGGATATACTAATACCAGTGTAGAGATCACTGGGTTCAATAAAACTTTGGTAAACCAGATTAATTATCCATCTACCCCAGTCTGTGTTTACCCCCCTTTCTTGTTTATTCTTTCAAATGATTCATTTGAAGTCTGTTCCAATGATTCTTGTTGGATTTCTCAATGTTGGGACATAACAAAGAACACCCGTGCCATGGTAGCACGGATCCCACGTTGGATCCCGGTTCCGGTGGAAACACCCTCCACCTTATCCCTGTTTCCACAAAAAAGAGATTTTGGAATTACTGCTGCCGTGATCATAGCAATTTCAGCCAGTGCAGCTGCTGCTACAGCTGCAGGGTATGCTATGGTTAGTACGGTTCAATCAGGCACAAAATTAAATCAGCTTTCAGCAGATCTGGCTGATGCCATCACTGTCCAAACTTCTGCTAGTACCAAGTTAAAGGGAGGGCTGATGATATTAAATCAGCGCCTTTACTTGGCAGAAGAACAGATAGGAGTTCTATACCAGATGGCCCAGTTGGGTTGTGAAAGAAAACTGGAAGCCCTGTGTATTACCAGTGTCCAATATGAAAATTTTACTTATGCAGCTAATCTGTCTAGACAGCTTTCCTTGTATCTTGCAGGAAATTGGTCTGAGGGATTCGATGAGACTCTTGAGGCCCTGAGGGTGGCAGTTTTAAAGATCAACTCAACGCGAGTGGACCTGTCATTGACAGAGGGCCTCTCCTCCTGGATTTCATCTGCATTTTCTTATTTTAAGGAATGGGTGGGGTGGGTTTATTTGGTGTTGCCACCTGCTGTGGACTTGTGTTCATGCTATGGTTGGTTTGCAAGCTCAGAACCCAACAAACACGTGACAAGGTTGTGATAGCTCAAGCACTTGCTGCCATTGAGCAAGGCGCCTCCCCCGAAATCTGGCTATCTATGCTCAAAAATTAGTTGACATTGGTGGCTGGCCTCTTTTGTAGAGTTCGCCCTAGGTCATTTAGTAATTACTGTCACATAGCACTGCGGTATCCAGGGACGGGCAACTTTCCTCATGCACAGATCATCCTAAGACACGGGGCCCAGTGGCGATAGGGTTACCCTATGACAGGAAAAGGCTGTGACATTGGAGGAACGACCTAAGACAGGAGCCACAGCGGATGGGCATAATTACACAGACCTAGTCCAGCCTCAATTTAATAAAATAAAAAGGGGGAGATGTGGAAAGCCGTGCAGCGTGCAGCGAGCAATCGCTGTGGAGAGCCGTGCGCGTGCCGCGAGCAATCACCATTATAAGATGGTGCTGGCCTCCGCTGTGACAAACTAGTAAACAAGCCTTTTGCGCAAGTGCGAGAGTGAACTCACTCCTAGTCACTGCCCATTCTCGCGTAATAGTGGGGTGATGAGCGAGCAACGAATCAAGAGCTGTCACGCCACATCAGGTGCTGAAACGTCATGGCTGAGTGCTATATAAGGGACTCCATTTTCTGGGGTCAAGATCTTCCTGAGAAGTAAGCAATAAAGCTTTGCTGCAGAAGATTCCGGTTGTCCTGAGTGTGTTCTTGCCGGCGGGGACAAAAGCTCGGGATACAATCTACCTAAAGACTAGCTATTCCACTCTTGTTCATATATCCAAAGAATGCCCCATCCTGTATTCATGAGCTTTCCACCCACACCGCAGTTCCTAAATAATGGCTCAAAAACATACTTGTATGTGAATAAAAACATAGGCCACAAGCTTAAGCTAGTTCCCTACTTGTTCATAATTTATGTAATCTGTTTATTCTATTCTGTGTGTGCTACATGGTTGGTTACCTCTCTTCAGCTTCATAGGCACATCTCTTTAGAGTCTTGAAGGCAAATCTTCCCAAGACTCTTTCCTGGAACTCCAACCACTTATTTCCTCATTTAGTCAATAGGCTATCACCATTTTATTGACATGTGATGCTTCCACCCAGTACACAAAAGATTCTCTCTACATTTCTGCTCTCTAGTCCAAAAAAAAAATTCTTTTTCTAAAATCAATAAACTATAAACAATAACAATTAATGAAAAATTTCAAATAATAATTATATTCAAAATGCCCAGTCAATTTGAAGTTGACAACTTTAGAGAAAGTATTCCATTGTCTCAAATGAGTTCAAAGTTCTGTTGTTGTTTGTTTGTTTGTTTGTTTGTTTGTTTGTTTTTTGAGACAGGGTTTCTCTGTGTAGTCCTGGCTGTCCTGGAACTCATTCTGTAGACCAGGCTGGCCTCCAACTCAGAAATCCACCTTCCTCTGCATCCCAAATTCCTGCCTCTGGAATTAAATGCATGTACCACCACTGCATGTAAAACACATATATACTGTGTGAACTTCCCAGAGGCAGACATTACATATGATAGTTTACCAAAATAGATTAGGATTCAGAATCTTTCTGTTTGAAGGTAATGATTAAGTCCTGTTTTCCACTTTTCGGCTTTCTGTGACTCTAATTACCAACTAGAGCAAATAGTGAATTAAAAACTGCTTCTGAAGTACAGAAGCAATAAATCTTTACTTTTTAAAACCTGTATTCTTCCCAAAACTCCAGTTTTGTCTTTCTCAATGAAGGTCCCTTTACATTTTTCAGGTTATTCATTATGTATTTCTCATTTATCACATGAATCAAATTCCATAGTCATTTTGTCAGTCTGTCTGTGTATATCAAAATATTCTTAAATGGATATGGACCACATTTTGCTCATTTCCAATCTCTGGTGCAGAATTTGAAAATGTATAATCCACAAGTCCAGCCCAGCCAATAGATAACTTTTTCTACCAAGGGAAATGTTATCTGAAGAATATATCCCTTTGAATTATTGAGCAATATTCAAATTTCAAGATTTTTCAATTATTGCTTGAAATCCTGAAGACCTAGTAGCCATGGCAGTTGTATGACATGATCTCCAATTTTCACAGCATCTGACAGCAAATGTCAAATTTGAATGTGGTATATGATGCTGTACAGGGCAGGTTCCATTTGATCTGAATTTTATATTTGCCTCTACTTTGCCTTTGGATGCATCTAAGTGTATAGCCCTGCTTTCAATACACAAACATTGAATTCTTTGGAATTGAGGTACATCTATCTAGATTTTCCAAGAAATAGTTCCTCAGAATTCTAATTGAAATAATTTTAAACATTTCTTTGAGCTCTGAAATAAATCTGAGCAGCAAGAATGTGATGCCTAAGAAGCAGAAATGTGGATTCTGGGGAATCTGCTTAAGAGAGAGACATGCTCTTTGCAAATATTCTGTACACGGGAGAAAGTAAGCATGCCTGCATACAGTAAGTGAGAGGACAGAAAGGGTTTTCTACATTCTAAACCCATTTCTGTCCTTGTACTTTAAACTTCTACAACACTCATGGGGTAAACAAATCCCAAGGATTTGGAAGAATCCACTTTACAGAGCATACATGTTGCTTTGAAAAATGAGGTAGAGAGGGCTTCACATGAAGTGCAAGGCATCAATGGAGTCCTCAGCAAGCAGGATTGAACTGACAGGAAGGAGAAAAGGGGCAGGAGCCTGATAGTTTGGTGAGCTGAAATTAAAGTTATTTTGGAACTTATACATACATAGTTTATGCCTATTGTTCCTCTTGCTTCCCAACTCCCAGAAACCCAACCCACTGGGGTTTTCTCCTTTTTCTTCCTAAGACTCCTAAGCATGGATTTGTGACTCCTTTGGCTCTGTGTTCTTTTTCTAAGTTTCTAAATATTCATTTAATATCATATTACATGGATGGCAATGATCATAGCAGAACAGCCCATGGGATGACATGATGCCTAAAAGCCATTACATGTGGATTTGCCCAGTGAGCACTTGGAAATGCAAGCATTTTATTGAAGAAATTGAATTTTTGTTTTCATTTAATGTTGGAAAATAAAAGTTATATATTATTGACATTTCTTGGAAATTTAAATGCAAAAATCATTTGGCAGAATCAAAATGCATTTCACTCCAAAGTCAGGTTTGTGTTTCATGTTGTTGATTCAAATGGATCCCTGGCATGGATGATGATAAAACTTCAAAATGCATACGTATGTTTTTAGAGGGAACAGAATTTCTGTAGAATTCCAAACAGCATGAAAATTCTCAATTCTATCCCTTTCAAGTGTGGATAGAGTTAACTTCTGCCAACTTCTCTGCCTCTTTGCCTTTGTTTATTTGAAGCTATCTGAAGTTATCCTAGGATTTCAAGCCTTCTGGGCTTCCTGAAGGAAAACTTGGGCTCAGTTTTTGTTAAAATAGAGTGAGAGTAAGAGAGAGGTGAAGAGATGGAGAGAGGGGGGATGGTATGTATTTCCTTTTCCTTTTTGAAGAGTATTCATTTCCCTAAGGAACTAACAATATATTTTCAAGCTTGCCTTAGAATTCATGCAGAACTGAAATTCTGAGAGATAAACTTTACTATTTCGTTTTTTGTGGTTTTTATTATGCTTTGGTTTTTTTTGTTTTTTGGGTTTTTTTGTTTTTTTTGTTTTAGAGGGTTTTTGTTGTTATTTATTTTGTTTTGTTTTGAAGATTATTTTGCATATATATACACACACACACGCATGCACACACACACAAACACACACACACACACACACACACACACATATATATATATATATATATATATATATATGTATATATATATATATATAATGGGGTGGGGGTGGAAATGGGGGGTAGGGGTGGGGGTAGGTAAAAAACTTAGTAGTGTACATTTAACCCAGTTTAATGTCTAGTTCTTTAGCCTTTGCCCTTTCCAACTTGGCAATGTAAACCACAGACTTAGGACCAGGGATGTTGCCTCCCCAGTGGCAGCAGATCTCATGATATCTATCAGTTTAATTGGTCCTAATAGCTTTCGCCAGTTTAGCCAGAGCACCCTTGTCTTCTTAGTTAACCTGTGTGAGAGCAACAGTGGTGCACACCTTTCTGTGGACAAGCTGCCCCAGCCTGACCTTTCCCTTGGTGATGCAGTAGGGCAACCCCATCTTTTGACATAGGGTAGGCATCAGGGTAGGAAAACCATCAGTTCATTGGGGTCTATATCATGGGCAATCACCACCAGCTGAGCCTTCTTGCTCTCCACTAAGGTGGTGTCTGTATTGAATCCTGCTCAGAGGACATGTGGTCTCTTAGTTGGGATGTCCCTTTTTCCAGGAGCTTGTTTCTCAGCACAGGTCAGTACTCTTTGTATCTTCTGCTGATTTGTCTCTGGCCTGTACTTGTGGCAAGCTTGAGCAGCTCGGTAGCTGTTTGCCAGTCCAGTGCCTGGGTGAACTGGTTAATGGTAGGAGGTCCTTTGAACCTCTTATAGAGGATGCCTATTTGCCACTGGAGCCTGATGAAGCAGGGACAATTGACAAAGCATGAGATATCTCTTTTGAGCTGTACACCCTGCCCAGTGCTAAAGTTCTTGGGCCTTTTCTCAAACAAAGTGTTGACCTTTTTGGCCTCCTATTCCTTCACAATGTCACAATGGCAAGGGCCAGGGCCAGGACCACATTCTTCCCCTTGGCCTTCTTTCGTTTGGTCATCTTACTTACATCTTGGAGGAAAGGACTAAGTATTTTGTTTTGTTTTGTTTTAATAGTAATTTTTTACTTTATTAAAAATTTAACTAATAAATTTTTATACTCCATATTCTATCACCCCCTCCACCCTCTGACTGTTTCACATCTTATACATCCTCCCCACCCTCTGTCTGCATAAGGGTATCCCTACCCCCCACCCCACCTGACCTCTAAACTCCCTGGGGCCTTTGGTCTCTTGAGGGTTAGGTACATCATCTCTGAATGAACACAGACCCAGCAGTCCTCTACTGTATATGTGTCCGAGGCCTCATATCAGCTGGTGTATGCTGCCTGTTTGGTGGTCCAGTGTTTGAGAGATCTCAGGGTTCCAGATTAATTGACACTGCTGGTCCTCCTACAGGATCACCCTTGTCCTCAGCTTCTTCAGCCTTCCCTAATTCAACAACAGATGTCAGCTGCTTCTGTCCATTGGTTGGGTGCAAATATCTGCATCTGACTCTTTCAGCTTTTCTTGGGTTTTTCAGAGCGCAGTCATGATAGGTCCCTTTTTGTGAGTGCTCCATAGCCTCAGTAATAGTGTCAGCCCTTGGGACCTCCCCTTGAGCTGGATCTCACTTTGGCCCTGTCACTAGAGCTTCTTTTCCTCAGGCTCCTCTCCATTTCCATCCCTGTAATTCTTCCAGACAGAAACAACTTTGGGTCAGAGTTGTGACTGTGGGATGGCAACACCATTCCTCACTCTTTGTCCGTCTTCGTCTTCGTGCTGGAGGTGGGCTCTAAAGGTTCCTTCTCCCTACTGTCAGGCATTTCATCTAAGGTCCCTCCCTCCCTTTGAGTCCTTAGAGTCTATCACTTCCCACATCTCTGGAGGGTCCCTCCAATCTCCTATTTCCCAAGGTTGCCTTTCTGCTGGCCCTCAGGGCTTCAGTCCTTTTCCCTCACCAAATACTTTATCAGGTCATCCCCCCCTGCTGTCTCACCCCTGTGTCTGTTTTCCCTCCCAGGTCCCTCAGTCCCTCCCTCCCTCCCCACTTGCGATTGCTTTATTCTCTCTTCCAAGTGGGACTGAAGTATCCTCACTCCTCGGGCACTTCAGCTTGTTGACCTTTTGAGTTCTGTAGACTGTATTTTAGGTATTCTGTACTTTTTTTTTTTTTTTTTTTTGGCTTATTAGTGAGTATATCCCAGGCATGTCCTTTGGGTCTGAGTTACCTCACGCAGGACGGTAGTTTCTGGTTTTATCCATTTGCCTGCAGAAATCAGGATGTAATTTTCATTACACTTTGCTGGACTGCTTACCATGAACTCATATTTCCTTGTAGAAGATAACCCTGACAGCTTTTGTGTTTTACATCTTTCAATGAATTGTACTCTACTTTAGAGAAATCAGGATTGATTAATTATGTTTACTCTCGGGAGGAAAGTTATCATTTTAATTTCTTAAATATATATTTTATTAGATTTAACCTGTATGTGTTTATGTATATTTATCTCATTTCTCTCTCTGTCTCTGTGTTTAGAATGGGCCTGGTGCTGTTTGTATTTTGATGCTAGTTCGGCTCTCCTGGGAGGGGCTATGGATAAGGAGGGAATCGTGTACCCAGGTGACTTCTTGTAAACCAATCCCCTAATGAATAAAGGAGCCAATCACTGGGCAAGTAGGTGGACTTCTGGGTTGGACAGAGGAAGAGAAGGAGGAAAGAGTTAGGTCTTCTGGACTGGGATAGCGTGAGGACAAGATATAATTTCTAGTGTCTCCCAGTTTCAATGGTAGATCTATCAGGATTTGCCACCAGAGAATTTAGATTTTAATAAGGCTTACAAGATTAGGATTTAGTTGTTGTGCCCAGAGACTGAGTTACCATTGTTTCTGAGCTAAGTTTGTATTTTCCTTCATGTGGTGGCAGTGTGTCTTGGTTCAAAAGAGAATTGTATAGAGGCAAAGCATGCGTTTGCCTGAGGTGCAAGGTGCACCACAAAGGTCATAGGGGTTTTGAAGCAAGGGGATGGCATGGTATCTATCTGTGAGTGGGAACTAAGTGATCTGGGTGGAGACGTTTCAGGAGCTCCAGGCCAAAGAGTCTCCAGGAGACAAGAACAAGCCAGCCAGACCTACCATGCTGAGAGTAGCAGGGAGAAGTGCAAGAACTTGCTGTTCTTTTTAATATGTCTCTCAACATCTTGTGTGTGTGTGTGTGTGTGTTGTGTCCATATGAAGGGAGACAGATGTACATATGTTCATTTTCATGTAGATCAGAGAATGAATTCAGATGTAGTTTCTCTGGAACCATCTCACCCCTCCCCCTTTTTAAATAAGCTCTCTCACTGGCCTTGAATTCACAAAGGAGAGGCTAGGATGGCTGTAAATACAGTCCCAAGTATATTTGACTTCCTCTTTGCCAGTCCTGTATTCAAAGTGCAAGCCACCATGACTGTCTCTTTTGTATGTATGTAGTCTCTGTGGCTGTGATGAGATTACAGATACATGCTGACACATATGGCCTTACTTGGGTTTGGGGGATATAAATTTCAGTTTTTCACATTTACTCAGCAAGGCCTTTATCCAGTGGACAATCTCCATGCCACAAAATCACTTGCTATTTTTTTTTCTTTAATATTGTAGCTGTTGGTAGTATCCACTGATAATATGCAAAGAAGCACACTTTGGTGACAGGAATGGTATTTTCCAGCCAGCTTTGCGTGGCTTGTTAGTTTTCATTCAAGATTGCTTTGGCCATTCAGAATCTTTTGTGGTTCCACCAACATTTTAAACTATTTTCAGTTCTATAAACATGTCATTGGAATTTTGACAGGGATTACCATGACTCTGTAGAAGGCTTTGTTTTATATGTATACTTTAGTAACCCTAGTGCACACCAGAGGACTGGATTCTCTTAACATTCAGTGTGCCTTCTTTAGTTTCTTTAATCACTGATTTATGCATTTTAGAATAGATTCCTTACCTTCTTGCTTAAATTTATTCCAAAGTATTTTCCCATAAGCTGGCTTTTGAGCTTTTATGTCAGATAGATATAGATATCTTGTGACTGTACAAATATGGCACTGCTTTTGATACATTGATTCTATAGGCTTCACTTTAAATGAATTAGTTTTCTCATTCTAAAGGATATGTGGAGACTTTTTTAGTGTTTTTACACATCATCCAATGTTATCTGAAAACAGGCAATTTGTTCCCTTCAGTTTGGAATTGCACATCTTTCATTTTTACCAACTTTCTAAAAAGATGCTCTTGCACATGTCTGTTTGAAAGCAGGAACTTTATACAAAGATCAACGTCTTCAAGGTACATAGCAGGTGGGACACTTGTACGAGGTTGGCACTAAGCACTACTGCAGTCTGGAGCTGCTTACAAATGCTCAGAACATAAGCCCTTCAAATCGACTTCCAAATAAAAAAAGAGAAGCAGATGTCTTGCCTGGAGTTCAGACTTTACATGCATACCTGTCAGCTTACTTCTCTTCACATTTCAGGAACTCAGAAGAAAAACTACCCCCCTCCCCATGCCACCATTCCATATTCCCCTTCCAAAACAAAGCAAAACAATAAAAGTTAACTGTATAATCTAATATGGCTATTTAATAAAGATAAGGAGAGTAGGCCTGGGTGGAAAACAACACTTTAAAACTTAATGCATCAGTTTTCAGTTTTATGCTCAAGTTCTGCACCACTTTCATTTCTGCTCCATAAATCTGGGGCATAGAGGCAAACATAAAGTGCATTTGAACACTTCATGTATGACTACATAATCACATAATGAAAACGAATGTAAGAAGAACAGAGTCTGTGGCACTTAATAATTTTGGCATTGAGAGATTTGTAATTGTTCTTATGACTATCTATGTAGCCTTTTCTTGGAAAAATGTCAACAATCATACAAAATTAGAGATGATTACAGACTTCAACATTTCCTTCCAATGAGTCTGCAAGCCTTATTTAATAATTCTTTACTATTTCTGTTCTCAGCCAATGACATTTTAGCATTTTTTAATAAAAGATTTATGTGTAAATAACTTAATGGTTTTGGTAATAGAAATTATAATACATAAACACTTTATTAATAACATGTGGAACACAAAGACATAATTAGTCTTAAAATGCATAATTAATAAATACTAGCAATTATATTATTTGCCTAATATTTCTTGAATAGGAAATATGCCAAATATTTTTCCACATGACAAGGTGAAGTAATCAAGTTATTTTAAGAATGGTATTTTTTAGAGTCCAACATGATAAGCATCTTGGGTTGTCAATACTCGTTATAAATATGGAAACTATACATACATGATATTCATAAGTGACATACCTATTTTATGGCTAACTGGGCAAGAGGTGAGAATCAAGAAAGAATCTATAAAACTTTATCATCATTCTTGGTAAACGTTTGCTCTTTGAGTCATGCTAATTCCACTCATTCCACCTTGCTTTCTCTACACTAGCCCAGTAAACATCGAAGCACACTATGAGAAATACAGCCTACAGGGGCATGAATTAGCAGGTAGGAATGGATACAAGAGTCAGAAAGAGGGAAATGTTTGGGTCTTCTAGAGGCATCTTATCATCCACTCACTAAGGAGACACTGGAGTTAATGCAACTCCAAGAGATAACATTTCTTATGTTAAAGAGGAAATGGAGAGAGACATGAAGAGTGCCCATTTTATTGGAATGGGAGGAAAGTCTTCAGCATTCATTATTAGTGAAAACCATCTCCCTCCCCAATTTACATTCAATACAATGGAAAGGTTTGAGTTGGCTTTCATATGCTAAAGCATACATCAGAGGAGCTGTTAGCTACTCTGATACTTGGTGGCACAATGCAGAAAGAACTTTGATTTTCTTTCATCTCTAGTTCTCATTCAAAGCCAAAATGAATAGATAGAATATTGTAGGTTCTAAGTATTTGAGAGAGAATACAGTGCCTTACTTGCTCACAAAGTTTGTAGACATAAAGGAATCATGTAAATGGAGTTAGAGATGTCTTTGTTTGTTAACAATGTATACTGGTTCGTTAAGCATAGGTCTTAGTCAAAGGGACCCATTAATACTGCCAAACTACTCAAAGAACCCAAATATGTTTTGCTGTGACGTCCTTGGTTCATCATCTTGCAGAAAGATGGTAGTAAAACGAAGGCCTTGTTTCTAGCTCTATCAGAGAATTAGCAGTGTAGTTATAGTACTCAAGAGATTTTTATGCCGAGACTCCGTGTTTCAACAATCAGGAGAGAAGTTCTTTCCTCAGTGACAAGTAGTGAAGAGTGAGCAGAAGGCTAAGTGTGCTCCTCTGGAGGAGGCTCCTTCCTTTGGAAGGAGAAATGAACAGAGGCTGTATATCCTGTAGGCAACATAAGCAGCCATATTGCATTAAATATTGAATGGATCTGACTTCATGTGGAGAAATGTGGAGTTTATAATATATGAGAATGAAAATCTATTAATTCAGCAGCTGAGATTTGAAATACTATTTAATAATTGAACATATACATTAAATTCATATGTACTTAAAATGACCTTTTAAAAGTATGTAAAAATGAGTGTTATGTTAATTTAATAGTAGTAAAGCCCATATATAAAAACAATCTGTGTAATTGAGAAAGAAGGTAGCATTGCTTTTAAAAGGGAGATCCATCCCATAAACAAATGAAGACACTAGGCAGATGACAACAAGAGCCTGCTGACAGGAGACTGATATAGCTGTCTCCTGTGAGGCTTTGCCAGTGCCTGACAAATACAGAAGTGGATGCTCACAGTCATCTATTGGACAGAGCACAAGGTCCCCAATGAAGGAGCTAGAGAAAGTATCCAGGGAGCTGAAAGGGTTGGAATCCCCGTAGGAGGAACATCAGTATGAACTAACCAGGACCCCTAGAGCTCCTTGGAACTATACCACCAATCAAAGAAAACACATAGTGGAACTTGTGACTCTAGCTGTATATGAGGTGGAGGATGGCCTAGTTTGTCATCAATGAGAGGAGAGGCCCTTAGTCCTGTGAAGGATCTATGCCCCAGTATAGGGGAATTCCAGGACCAGGAATGGGAGTGGGTGAGTTGAAGAGCAGGGGGAGGGGGAGGGGATAGGGGATTTTCAGAGGGGAAACTAGGAAAGGGTATAGCATTTGAAATGTAAATAAAGAAAATATCTAATAAAATTAAAAATAAAAAAGGCCTTCACATTAGTGGTTCTTAATTGGTTTTAGAATACTGGGTAATCAACCCTGAAATCATACATATTCGATCAATACTAAATAACTTCAGCTGTGTGTGTGTGTGTGTGTGTGTGTGTGTGTGTGTAAAAGCTAGGGATTTCTCAATTAAGGGCATGGGAGGAGTTTGAAGAAGGAAGGGGAATGGAAGGAAATGTTTTAACATTTTAACAACATATTTTAACAACAACAACAGCAACAACCAAAATACCACAAATCTTTAAGACAATTCTGACTTTATCTAGAACAGTAATTGTCAACCTTGTCTAAAGACCCATTAGTTCAGTACATTACCAGGAATTAAGCCTTAAAGGTGAGGATGAAGAATATGGATGTTTCAGAAAGGAAGATAGTCACACAAGTCTTGTAAAGAGAGCAACCAAGAGGAAGCACTTCCCATGAGTCACATAGAAGAATGTTTGGCCAAAGTCACTGTATTGGGGATGGACAAATTAAAACCTAGAACTTGTACAGATTGAAGTCATTAGAAAAAAAATGAGAAGCAAGAAACTTCAGCATTTTGGAGGTTGTGATGTTTTGAAGAACTGGTAAATGAAAATATCCTTTAATTCTTTTATTCTATTTTTGAGATAGGGTATCTCTGTGTTGTCTTGGGACTGGCCCTAAATTCACAAAGACCTGCCTGCTTCTGCTTCCTGATTTCTGGGATTAAAGGCATATAACACCATGTCTGGTCAATATTTTTGTTCTTAACAGCATATAATGGCTATTACACAGAGTAAATATGGAGGTCAGAGGACAACTTACAGTAGATGGTTTTCTTCTCTCAAAATATCCTCTTTTTGTTTATGAGGTTTTGTATTCTCTATTCAAAATCAGAGGAGGTATAAAAGAAGATGCACAGAGGAAAAAATATAACTTCAGAGCATATGTGACAAAGGGTTCCCTTTTCCTCATATTCTGCCACATATGTATCAGAAATTCCCTCTAAACAGCAGCTTTTCATCTGTGAATAGGATCATTGATACACAATTTTCACCTGTACAAAACTTAGTGAATACTGATAATACTATAATTGTGAATCATTATTATCATGGACAGCAGACCTAGAGTCCTAATCTGGACTTGCCTGTAATGCTTACTTAGCTGGTAACAGTCCCAAGGACAGGAGAATAATTGGCAAAGGTAAATGTGTTCACAGGATGAAACTGATGTCTGGGTAGAATAGTCAAGCCCAGGTTGAGTCTGAGATTTATCTTTGTTATTATTATTATTTACTATTTTTCACAGTCCAGTTGACAGTCCCTTCCTGGTCCTCCCTCTGACAGGCCCCCATCCTACTCTCCTTCCTGTCCCCAAGAGGATGTTCCCCCCTCCACCCCATCAGACCTCCCTACTTCCTGAGGTCTCTAGTCTCTCAAGGATTAGGTGCATCTTCTCTCACTGAGGCCATATCAGGCAGTCCTCTGCTGTATATGTGTTGGTTGCCTCATATCATCTGTTGTAGGATGCCTGGTTGGTGACTCAGTGTTAGAGAGACCTCGGGGGTCCAGGTAAGCTGAGACTGCTGGTCCTTCCATGGGTTTGTCCTCCTCCTCAGCTTTTTCCTACCCTTTCCCAATTCAACCAAAGAGGTCACCTGCTCTGTCACTGGTTGTGTGTAAGTATCTACATTTGATGCTTTCAGCTGCCTGTTGGGCCCCTGGGAGGACAACCATGCCAGGCTCCTGTCTGTAAGCATACCATAGCATCAGTAACAGTGTAGGGCCTCCCCTTGAACTGGATCTCAATTTGAGCTGGTCACTGAACCTCCCCTCCCTCAGTCTCCTCTCTATCTCTGTCTCAGCAGTTCTTTAAGAAAGAAACAACTCTGCTTGTTGTGTGCAGAGCTCTTGACTGTGGGATGGCAACCCCATCCCTCCAATTGGTGCCCTGTCTTTCTACTTGAGACAGACTCTACAAGTTCCCTCTCCCCATTGTTGGGCATTTCATCTACGGTTCCTCCCTCTGAGTCTTTAGCTTCTCTCACCTCCCATATGTCGGGTACATTCTAGGAAATATTACTCAGCTATTAAGAATGAAGACGTCTTGAGTTTTGCAGGCAAATGAGTAGAGCTAGAAAATATCATCTTGAGTGAGCTAACTCAGACCCAAAAGGACAAGCATGGTATGTACTCACTAATAAGTGGATATTAGCCAAAACCCAAAAAAGTACAGAATACTCAGGATACAAAGGCTAACTAGCTTAAGGGCCCAAGTGAGGATGCCTCAAAACTCCTTGGGAGGGAGAAGAAAGCCATCACAGAGGTGGAGCAGAGGGAGGGAAGGTCCTGGATGGGAGAGGGGACAGGGAGGGGAAAAGGGGAACATGATCAGGTATTGGAGGTGGAAATAGTAGTGAAGCCCTGTGTGCCAGCAGAAAGAATGGAAACAAGACAATCTTGGCAGGTAGGAGTCAGGAGTTTCATCTTTTTAAGGCTAGTACTGGATAGAATGAAGCCAGATAATCTAGAATGTGAGTCCTGTCTGGGCTACATGCACAGAGAAATTCAGCAAAGATAGATAGAGACATAGAGGCAGGCAAATAGAAAGATAGACGGACATCAGATAGAGAAACAGTCAGAGAGAGAGAAAAGAGAGAGACAGAAAATTAATTAAGATCTTTTCTATGACTATTGTGTCCCCAAATAAGAATTTGCACATCAAAGGCAGGATGAAGATGCCATATTACCTTTTGTCATGGCCACGTGATTTTTGTTATTGTTGTTCTTGTTGTTTCTTATTTCACTTAGCTTACTAACTTGCAAACATTACTACTAACAGGAAGTAAAACAGAAAAAATTAGAAATTGTTAAAATGTTAGATCTTTCGTTAGGTTATGGATACAGCATGTGAATTCACCTGTTTATGCTATATTACTATTGATAATTCTCAATGAGACTTAAATTGCCCTAATTTATGTTCTGAATGTAGAGCCTGGGATCTGTGCCAACAGTTAGTTCTTTGCAAACCATCATAAAAATATATTTGTGTTTTGATTTGCAAACATGTCCCTTGCTTAATTTGTTCACTGCATGGAGTGTTAGTGAATTATACATCTTGTTATCTTCAATTTAATCATAAATTCTAATAAAGGTCCTCACTGAAAAAAATTGCAGTAACAAAAGACAATGTGAGGTAAATGAAACATTTAAAAATATCAAATTTTAAAGGTAAATAATATCTATTAAATGACATTTTTATTCTAAATTGTGAGGTATTACTGCTTAATAAATAATCTCATTGTGATGTTTTAGAATCAGAATTAAAGTTTTTAGTAATTTTTATTGTATATTTTTGCCAGATAACAAATATGTAATATTTACCTTTATTCATTTAAAAAGATATTAATTCATACACATAGCAATGGAAGTGTTTAGTCTAGATCTGCAAACACTGAGTAGCTGAAAAATGGTATAAACCAATTTAAAAAAGGAATAATATCATAATTATAATCTCCCTTTCTGGAATTGAATAGCTTCTGAAATATCTCGCTTAAAATTATTGAGATCAATAGCTAATAGCCTATTCTTTTGGGTAATATTTTAAACAAGTACATTAGAAAAATTATAAGATAGTATTAGAAATAATTTAGAGCCCACATTTAATACAAAATAAATATATTGTGTATATGAGACCAACTAAGACATACTTTACATTTCATATATTCACATATTGCAGATGTACACAATTCACTGATATTAGGTAAATTTAGAATTTATATAACTATCGCAGTAAATGTGCTTTAGAACAGTTCTATTGCCCAAAGAAAGTCCTCCAATCACTAACTGTTCATCGGAATCCCCTATGCTTATTAAACATATGGAACTTTCAGGATTGATTCTTTTGGTTAATTAGCCTTTGATTTATGAATACTTCCTAACTTCTCATGGAAATCTATGTATATGCTAGAGTCGAATTTCAGAAATTCTTGTCTGGCTTCACGTTTTGTATATCTAAGCCAGAAATGTTTTATCTTCTAACTATTGTGGCAGTAGACATCATTATTAGTAGCTCAAAAACAAACAATCAAAAAACAACCAACCAACCAAACAACTAACTCTGGTCAAATATCTGGTGAGTATTTGAAAAAGTCCTTGCACCCAGTTTCTGTCTAAATGCCAGTTTCCCTTCCATCTATGTTACCCAAGGAAAGCTGGGGCTCTGGCTGAGATAGAAATTTTGTCAATGACTAGGTCATCATTCACATTTATAGATAGATCTTGGATTTTCTAGGTTTTGACTAGCTAAGATCTTCCTCTTATGATGTATCTGTATAAACTGGCTTCCAAAAGTGCTAAGAATTGGTGGTTGATAGTATGGATTAGTGGGTAGAGACACTCGCTTCCATTGAACCACACAATCCGAGTTTCATCCTAGGAATTCCTATACTGTGAGAACAGACAGACTCCCATAAGTTATCCTTTGTCTTCTACATGTGTTCCATATTATATACACATTTATGCATGTGTGTGTGTGCATGCACATGCACACAAACACACAAATAAATGTACATAAGTAAATATAAAAATCAGAAGAAGGAAAGTGCTAAGAACCCATGTCCCAGATAGAAACAATCAGGTAAAGTGGTGCAGCAGAGCCAGGACTTGAACAGCTGAAAGGAAGCAGTTAGAGATACCAGGGAACCTGTCTGCACACTTTTCAAGTTTGAATAGTCTGGGCTCTGTATCTGCCCAATAGTGTTTTTCCTTTCATTCTGAACAAAATCTTAAAATTTAGAAACCAATGTACCATGGTTTTCTGCTACATTAAGGACCTTGACATGTGATGGTGGACAGCTGAGAGCAGCTGAGATAGAGAAGAAATTATTCCTCAGTGTACAGTTAGATGGGTCATTGCAATACCTTTGGGACTATTTTTATTTTATACTGTCTGTTTAAATTAAATGGGAACCCAGATCAAACTATATTCAATATCTAACACGGGAAGTTAGAGAGTTTATAAAAAATAATTTATTTACAAATACTAACAGGACAATGAGTTTAGTTTACAATACAGAATCAGGCATTTATTGTTTGCCCTGTGCCAGGAACAATTCTAGAGGCATAGGTATTTCACTGAACAGAAATAAGAGAATTGCTTGCTTGCAGCAGAGAGAATTCTACAGAAAGCAAATAATTAAACAAGAAATAAATATAATTCAATGTTAGTTACATAGTGTGCTATGTTCCTACCAATTGGTCAGTGATCTGATGGCAGTGGCTGTAAGAAGAAGGAGGAGGAGGAGGAGGAAGGGAGGAAGGAAGGATGGAAGGAAAGAAAGAAAAAAAATAGAACATGATTGGGAAATGAAAACTGCCCAGGGTACAAGAAGAGTCTGAAAATACGTATATGAAATTGAGCATGTTTTAAAGATAGATATTAAACATCGACATTCAGAAACTGCATGTTCAACAATATTTGAATCTTTATAAATACTTTTTTCCCTTGCAGAGGAAAGGTAAATAGGCTTAAATGACTTGCAGTTATGATTATAAATAGAATTGATGGGGAGACATTTCATTTAAAATGACCATGGCTATTTTCATTTTATTACTTGGATGTGTGTTAATTTGAGGGCACTGATATGTTCTGTGCTTTTCAAGGTTCCTAGGATGATGGAGCCAATGGGATTTCAGAAGCTATGTATATTTATAAACATGGTGGACTAATTTTTGGGTTGATACTCTGAAATCGAGCATTATTTTTCACTTTTAAAAAAATATCAGAGTAGAACTTAAGATAGTGAAATAATATTTAAGAAAAGGATCAGGTGAAGATGACAGGGTTCATGAATACCATTACAGAATTCACAGGCCCTGGGTCAAATGTCATGACAAGGGTAAATAAACTGTAGTATTTGGAAATAAGAGAACGTGCTTTTAAGCATTCGAACTGTTTATGACTTTTCTATACTAGAAATGCTTGCAATGCACAGCACATAAAAGCCAAATGACTTAGGGAATTGAAACATGATAATGTGTCTCTAATGTAAGAAATACATAATGGCCCAGGTGAGGTCATAAGCCTGGCCATGTCTTCTTGACTCTTGGGCTCTTACATGCTTGCATTTTCCCATACCTGCTTCTACTTCTCTTGTTTCTCTATAACCCTGGAGAAGAACTGTATAAATTTACAAAATTGTAACTGTAACCTAAATAAATAGCTAACTCATATAGTAGCAACTTTTTTCCATTCATTTACATAACTATCCTCTCAATGAAAATTTTCTCCTCAGAGACAAAACATAAAGGAAGACAGTCATAAAGATATGGCTATCTGTTATGGAATGAACTTTGTGGGCTACTCTCAAAGTCCGATGTTTCCATACTAATCCCAAACGTAACTGTGTTCAGTTTGTGAGGAAGAAACCAACTTTTAAAGACTTCATGATGATAGATCTTACCTTTACTAACTTGACAGCTGAAGGAGGAGGAGGGAGAAGAGGAGCAGGGAAGGAGGGGGAGAAAGAGAAGGAGGAGGAGGCAGAAAAGGAGGAGGAGAAGATGGAGGATGAGGAGAAGGGGATGGAGAAGGAGAAGATGGAGGAGGAGGAGGAGACATTATAGGTCTTTTGGTTGTTGGACATAGCAGAAAAAAAGCCCTATGTAAGCCAAGAAGAAAGCCAAAGGAGGATAGTTATAAGATTGGCTAGTCTTATTATCCCAGATTCCAGCATCCAGAATTTGCCTAAGTCGTCTAATTTATAGTGTTTTGTTATAGAATTCTGGGCTAGCTAATGTCATATAGATATTATAAATGATATTTTTGGGTTACGATAGAAATCTATAATGACCCAGGGAGAGCATTGTTTATCACATACACAGCCTTCTATAATTAGAAGAGATGTACAGTGCTTTTCTTTCTTTTTTCTCCCTTCTTCCCACTAATGTATTTATATATTGAGTTACATCACAATTGCAACCCCCTTCCTCCCAGTTTGTCTATCATCTGGCTCCTACTCCCACCCCTCTATTTCACCCCTGAGAAGGGGGAATGTTCCCCCCACCCCAGGTACCAATCCACCACTTTTCACATATGCTCTTATCACTGTTGCATACAAAATTACAGAGAAAGACATCTTAGTAAAGAAAAAGGCTTGATTCACTGTTTTGAATGCTTCACATTCAAATAAGACAATAGACTCTTCTTTATCGTCTTTATGAAGAAGGGTTGCTTTATGGTGTATGGACAAGTACATTCAAGACCTAAGAAGTTATTGCAGCCTCAAACAGGGTCACAGAGTAAAAGACAACAGTAAGTGACAGGCTTAACCCCTTTATCACACTACTCTCTTGGAATGTCAGGGTCACACACTGCTCTTTTGAGAATGACAGGGTCACAGAAGAAACAGCTAAGGATTCCTATTTCTTCCTGTTTCCTGAAGGTTTCTTCAGCCTTTATATACACATGGTATCTTGGATATCGTCTTTAATTACAAGGGGTCCTTAGAGGACACTAGTCATAATCAAACTGAGGCAGGATAGTTGAGTAGAGGTCAGCCAGGTAGTGAGTTCCATTGTGTGCCTGCACCTTTCCAAAACAGCATCCTTCTAATCCTTTCTCCATTCAGACCTCTGTAATCAAGACTAAGAAATGTTCAGAGATTTCAGTTTCTTTCCTCTGGGTCAGAACTCTAGGGCTAGCTATACTTTTTCATTGGTCTAATCCTCCTGCACAACACCTGTGTTCACTCTAGAGAGGAGCTGGTTGCTGTTAGTATGTGTTTTACCCAAAGAAACACGTATGAAGACAAGTTCTGTGCAATGAACCTAGTCTGGAGCAGAGATAGTGTCTCTAACATCACTGGAAAGTGCAGACCTGAGACATTGCCTCGGGTTATATTCTGCTTGGAAGATAATAGCATGTCTATATGCACCTCTCAACTTATGATTGTTTTCCCAGAGCATCATAATTGATAACACCTACCCCACCCACTGATGATTGAAATGTCACTGTGCACATTACATAAGATGCATACTTATACTGTTATTGTCATTCATTCATCCATTTACCCAACAACCCATTCATTCCCTCACATATGTATACTTTGTGCTTCTAGTGCACTAATCATGCTAGCAGATACTTGAGGTGCAACAGTGTGATAATTGTGTGCTGGATGTAATGGAGACAGAATATAAGCAAGAAAACCGTCAATGTCGCTTCACTCATAAATGTTCTGAAGGCAAGAAACTGTGATACAAAAGAGAAAGGTTTGGATAGAGAAGGGGATGAGAAAGGACAAATATTAGGCAAGTAGGTGAGAAGAAGCAGAGAAGACACTCAGGTGATAGTACAACACATGCAAAGACTCTGGGGCAGCCAACAGCTTCATTTTATTGATGATCAGACAAGTTGTTGATGTGACTGGAATATGGTATATAGAATGGAGAGGGAAAATGAGGTTAGACATTCAAGATCATGTAGAGAGCTTTAGATTTTCCACAGGAAGCTAGTAAATGGTTTTAATTAAATGAGAAAAGTGTATACATGTTTTCAATTGCCTCATAATTTATATGTTTCAAAAATGACTCTGTAATCTGTATGAGAGCCAAAGGGATGGTGAAGAGAATGAAGAGTCAGTTGCTATAATCCAGGTATAGCACAGGAGGTCCCCAAACCAACTTGCTAGCAATATAGAGAGTAAAGAAAGGCATATATACTTAAGTTTTGATTTGATGATACAAGAAAAGGAATTAATCATGGGTTTGATGTAAGAAAAAACTTAAGAGAGCCTTCTTGGTGGAGCAATTTGTCTGGTTAATTCTGATAACGAACGAGGTTATTGTACTGTTAATGTGGTTGCAAAGATTTGGGCAGGAACACAGGAAGAGGCAAATTAAATAGGATCCTTCCTTTCCTTTCTTTCCATACTACATGAAGTTTTAAGTGATTACTAGATATTGAGATAGAGAAATCGAAGAGATGCTGGACTGCAGCTCAAGTGATCATTGGCTCCCTAAAGCAGTGAGAGCCATGGAACAGTGAAGTGGAGAAGAGGAATCAGACAAGTTCAGGACTGAAGTCAGCTGTACACCCCTATACAGAGGGCAAGAGAAAGAAGTCCACAAAAGGACAGTGATAGAGGAGCAACAGTCACAACTTATGGAGGAAAACAGGCAAAACACCACCATATTACAAAGGAGCTAGAGAAAGTACCCAATGAGCTAAAGGGGTCTGTGACCCTATAGGAGGAACAACAATATGAACTAACCAGTTGTGTCTCTAGTTACATATATAGCAGAGGATGGCCTAGTAGGCCATCAATGGGAGGAGAGGCCCTTGGTCTTGCAAAGTTTATATGCCCCAGTACAGTGGAATGCCAGAGCCAGGAAGCCTGAGTGGGTGGGTTGGGGAGCAAGGCAGGGGGAGGGTATAGGGGACTTTCAGGACATCATTTGAAATGTAAATGAAGAAAATATCTAATATATAAACAAACAACAACAACAAAAAGCAACACCCTGTTACATGGAGAGCAACTCACTACCACAAATGCTGAGAACAGGGCAGAAGAAATGACCAGAGAAAATTTCTCCAATGTTTGCTTAACTAAGGTATTGCAGGGACACTCCAAAAAGGGGAGGGGTGGGGAAGATATGGGGAACTTTCGGGATAGCATTTGAAATGTAAATGAAGTAAATACCTAACAAAAATTTGTTAAAAAAAAAGAAAAAAGGAAAGTCAGATCCTGAGATTCAGCTATCCTGATGGATGTTTACCATTTTAATTTGGTTGTTACAGTTTTGTGTAGTAGGTAGCTCAGGCTGGCCTCTGTTTACTATGTAACTGACAACTGCCTGGAACTGGTCTTCCTGACTTCCCCATTTGAGAATTAGGACTAGAGGCATGAGACACTGTACTCAGTCCAGGAGTTGCTAGAGATGGACCCTAGGGCTCTGTGCTTACCAAGGGAAGTACTCCACCAACTTTGTTATATCACAGCCTGTGCTATACCTGCTCTAGCTTTGACTGTTACATAAGTGAGTGGTTTGCTATCCTTTCTATAGATACAGAAGACTGGTTATAAATTGTCACTTTTTCTTGGATCTCATTCTTTATTGATTGACATAAAATGTACATATTTCATGAGACAATACACATTTGTCATCCTGTTATATTGTAATTGTTCTCAGACCGTCTTTCATTCAATCTGAAAAATACATTTCTGTTGTATAATTGTGATGCATTCTGGGTGCCGGAAGGGGAGAGAAGGACTTTTAAAGGTTTTTCCTAAAGTTATTTCATGTGTTCTGTACAGTGAATATAACTGTCTTTGACTATGAGTGATGAAGAAAGAGAGGAAAGAAAACAGATTTGGACTAATTAGCTGAAACACTTTTGTTTTTTTCTTTCTCACAAGGACACATTTAACATTCCCTTTTATCATCTTTTGTTTATTTTCCCATTTCAGTTTATTGAAAGTTCGTGCAGAGAGAGAGTGAAGATCCAACCACAGAACACTTTTTATGGGGACTTGTGGAAACTTCTTTAAATGTTTTCCTTTCTATCTTGGGGACTCCTAAAAATAGCTTGCAGGTGGGCAAGTCCATTCAGAGCCAAACTCTACCTCTGTTCTTTATTACAATATTTCTTGCATTTTTTAGAGAGCTTTGCAGCCGATATAGAAGTTTTTGATTAGTTTTTTTTGTATCTGTAGTTTTCCAGAGTTATTTTATAGGCCTGTATAAAGTCCATAATCTTGTTTTTATTATAATTTTAGTTTTGTAAATGAACAATGAAGTGGAATTTGGATATTGAGCCAAATGCTATTTTCTTCCCTTGTGAAAAAACGGTCTCTGGTTGTTACTTGATCCTGGACTTGAACATCAAAGGTTTGCAGAAAACCTCTGTGTTGAGAGAGAACACGGGATGAGGCAGGCATCCTGTCAGACATTGTGATGGTGGCTTATCTAAAGCCAGAGATTTTGGGGTTTTGTTTTAAACTGAATCATTCTCAAAGTGTGGCAAACATTTCCAAACTCACGCATCTAGTGCTATCAAGGTTTTTCTGTGCCTATACCCAGTTCTAGAGGTGAACTTGCGAGTATTTGCTGTCCTCAATCACCATGCCATCTCAAAGTTTCTATAAACACATTCATTTACATCCTTTAAATCTGAATGTTGCTCTGTATTTTAGAATGGGCCCTTTAATTGGAAATGACTAGAACTGAAGACTGCTTGGCTCACTGTTGCTATGTGCGACATGTTAAAGCATTATGACTGCGTCGTTGTCATGAAGCCGGTAAAGCAATGTGGTTAAAATTAATATTTGCTTAATTCTATTTCCGATAGTAGGAGACATATACATTTGCTTATACTTAGGAAAGGTTTACTACCCTCAGGATTGCTGCCATCTAAATCACTAAAATGACTGATATTATTCTCAAAAAAAGTACTTACAGCATTACTGTCAGTAAACCTGGGGGTCAGGGAGGAACCTTACATTCAAGTCAAAAGACTTGTGCGATTAGGGCATAATGCAAACAAACAAAAATGCTGTTTGCTGAGTAGGTTTAAAAATATTGGCACCATGTGCCTTATGTTCACATGGAAAATGAGTGAAGTAAGTGATGTCTCTGTCTCCTAGCTCATGGACAGTTCATGGGATGGTAGATCTGTCCTTTCTCCCTAAATTTTGTCTAAAACCTGATTAACTTCAAATATGAGACATGATTTGTATGTAAAGTTAACTGCACCTTGTAAAAAAGCATACCTAGCTGGACCTACACTTCCATTGCGATTCCTTCCTTCAATGTGATTTTTCCACATCCTTTTTCAATAGGACGTAAGTAAGCGTTCCCTTTGAAAGTAACACTTTAGTTTTAAGCTTTTATCCATCACAGAGAGAGCTTTTAATAATTATTCTTATGGTGGGTGTTCCTATTATTTGTGACTTTCAATTATAAATTAATTCTGTCTGCAGAAATATACAATTAGTTCTAGGTGGGAAAGCTAACAGATACAAGACTTGCATCAGAGGGGATCACTTTTGATAATTAAACAGATATTATCCAACTGACAAGTTTTAGTATACATAGTATTATTCCCTTTATGTGAATACTTAAAATCTTGCCAGACTGGTGGCCACAAATGTGCTCGCTCATCGTTTCCAAACGCTGTTACATGGCGATTAGCAAGGAATCCTCTTGCGGTTATTTGCTGCTTGCATTTGCACAATACTCCTTTCCCAGCTTTCAGTTCCTAATATTTGCTCTATCCTGTCTAGACTATAACATATTCTAGGTGTCAAGCCCATTTCTTTGCAACTTGGGAACTTTTCTTTTTTCTCAATTCATTGCGCCCCTTCTCTCTCCATTGATAGTAATTTTTTAAAAGTTGGCCTTTAGTTTTGTGATCTGAGGCAAGGCACTTAAATATTTGGTAAAATGATGTAGGCACATTTGTAAAAAAAATAATAATAAGAAGAAAAGTAAGCCAATTGGGAAGCAGTAAATAGAAAATTACTTTAGGTAAATATTCAATCAAAAATAATAAATGAAGGATAACTATTAATAGGTAATAATAATAGGCCTCTGACCATTTACCAATTTTTATTATGTTTTGGTGAATATGCCTGGGCTTCTGTACTTTTAAATATCTGGTTAGTAATTGTGAGAAGGCCATTAAAGTAGTCAAAATGTATAGACTGATTTTAAAAACGAAGGTCTCACCCGGAAGATATATTTTTGTTTGACCAACTCATAGAATCAGCAAGCTGGCATGGCAAGTTGTGTTTGAGACATAATAGACTTAATGTCCCTGAAGTTTGTGGTTTCTTATGCAGAGATTTCCAAAAAAGCTTCAGAGCCCACTGTCTCTCTAGTAGCATCTCCTCACATTTTCCATTTCTTCTTTCCCTCACTCCCTCTCTCTTTTCTTGTTTGTCTTCCATTCTTTCCATTGAATTCAATGTTTTCTCTTAATAACATAAAGTAACTCATTTTAGTTCTTTTTTACTTGCTATAATTTGTCCTTTTCTAAATTTCCATTTTGTGTTCTTCATTCACAAATATACTTCAACATGTGTATTGGGAATGACTACCTGGGAGCTAGCAAGACGAGTCAGCAGTAAGAATGCTTGCTGGTGAGCTTGACAATGCTCACGAAGACTAACTAAATGGTGTGTGTGACACAGTGAGAGGCAAAAATCATTTGCATGCCATTGTGCCCATTATGATAGAGACATGTTCTAGTCTCTCATGTTGTTTTTAATAGATTTCTGCTTTTCATGATGCATATGACTGCCTGTGAGCATCTCTAGCAGGCATTCTATGAGCTTAACCTACCCTAAGGTGACATCATCTAGGTTTATCAGGGCATATAACAAATATCTTTAAAAATGCTTTTGCTTTCCCTGTGAGCCTCTCACATACAAAAGCATCCTGAACATAGATTTTATAATTTTTTTCAATGGATGTTACAGTTAATAGAGTGGACATATATTTTAGGAAAGTCCAGTAGTCCCGCTTCCATAGAGCATGTTACAATATTGTTATTAGTTGCTTACAAACTTCACATATACTTTTCATATATATTTATCATATACCTATGATAAAATTTTATTAGTAAAGTAAAAGCAATAGTTTACCATAATTCAATTTTACAGTATTGTTTTTGTCTTGTATTAAGTCCTGAACTTTGAACTTTTCACACAACTGAAAGGCATTACATCATCTCTTTGGCATATTTAAATGTCAAAATCACTAATCTTTTGGTGTGGATCCATTTTTATGTAGACTTAGTGCCATTTGACCAACAACACTACAACACCATGGCTGTTAATGTAGTGCCTGAGAGTTTCTATGTGACCAATGGGAAAAAAAACATGATCTAGAGGTTACAGGGATACATGGACGAGTCTGGTCTAATTCAGAGAGAAGGACAATGAGGTCTTCCATCTCTTGACTCATAATAATGCAATGTTTAAAATGTAGCAGTTTTAAACTTTTGGAATTTAATTGATGAGTATTTTTAGATGGCGACTGCCCCAAGGTAACTGAAACTCCAGAAAAGAAAGAGAAATTGTAATTAAGAAAGTACCACTACACAGAGAATCTATATCTATATCTATATCTATATCTATATCTATATCTATATCTATATCTATATCTATATCTATATCTATATCTATATCTATATCTATATCATCTATATATGGGCAAAAACATAAAATACATCCAACCAGAGGAAAATCATGTTTGACCTGGAGACCTCACCAAGTACTCAGTGAAATCATGGATATTGGAGGAGAACCTACAAGTGCCACTTTACTATACCAACATATTTCCTAACAGCAATTTAAATTTGTCCAACACACCAATAGATTTTATCCTTAATTCTCATGAAGGAAACCTCTCTTTGAAACAAAGAGAGCCATTATAAAAAACAATAACCAATCATTCAGGGACACACTTAATATATAACTACAGTACCTAAAGCTTAGGGAGGGATCTTTGTGGAAGAAGGAATGGAAAGACTGTCAAAGGCAGCAGAAAATTGTTGTGAGATTGTTTCTCCTAGTAATGTCTGAAACTACAACCACACTCTCACCAACAGACTGTGTAGATATGAGCTGAAGAAGGACAAGAACAATAGACATGATAAAGCAGACTGAGGAAAAATCCAAGAGGCCTCAATCCTACAAAAAGAACTATAAGCAGCTAAGCAATGCTAATAAAAAATTCTGCCCAAGAAGTAGCTTACCAATTTGCTATCCAATAGTAAACTGTCAGCCCTAAATACACACATACACACACACACACACACACACACACTCACACAAACACACACACACGTAACATTATATAGACTGTGTATGTGCCGTTTATGTCTTTTGGAATACACACACACACACATATACATACATATATGCATATATATATGTGTGTTTATGTATGTATATGTGTATGTGCATGTATATGTGTATATATATGTATATATATGTATGTGTGTGTGTGTGCATGCGTGTCTATGTGGTACAAATAGAGGTATAATATGTATATGTATATGTATATATGTATGATATATACATATACATGTAACAACAATTAATGAAAAGTGAAGTCCCAAATTTGAAATATAGCAAGTAGGGCTATATGGGAGGACTTGGAGGAAAGAAAAGGAAGAAAGCACATAGTATTATCTCAAAAAATGTAAGAAATAATTTTTTAAATTAAGCAAAAAAGAATGTCTCATCTATATTTGTCCTAACTTTGACACATTTTCTTTTTCTTTTCTTTTTTTTTTTTTTTTTTTTTTTTTTTTTTGGTTTTTCGAGACAGGGTTTCTCTGTGTAGCCCTGGCTGTCCTGGCACTCACTTTGTAGACCAGGCTGGCCTCGAACTCAGAAATCCGCCTGCCTCTGCCTCCCGAGTGCTGGGATTAAAGGCGTGCGCCACCACGCCCGGCTTCTTTTTCTTTTCTTAGTTTTCCATACTCAGTCTGCTCTCTTCCTACGTCTTTGCTCTTTCTTCTGGTGGAAATCAGTCTGACTTCCAGGTTCTCTATCTGGACTCTTTTCAAAATTCTCCAGGTATGTACGGTACCTTTCTGATTGATGGAAATATGTCCTCCATACATGGATATTCGGATATCTGTTATATTTATTAAAAATACATATGTTTGTCTGTCATCTCATTATAAAATACACTAGGTGCCCAATGATTCACAGTTTAATATTTTATGAGCTGGGATTCTGTGCTATTTGTGTGTTTTTCATTTGGTCTGTGTTTTCTAAATTGCTCACAATGAAAATGCAATCTTTTACTATAGAGAAAATAGTTAAATTATTTAGAACATGAAGTATTAGACTTGGCAGTGGGATTTCTCCAGTGTCTCTCTTGGAGAATGTTATGGTGTAGAGACACAAGAAGCATAATTGCAAGGAAAGAGGTTTCCTCAGCTTCCCACTGAACAATTTAGAAATCTTAAAACATCATCTGTTACTGAAATGAACTTTTCTTTAAATATAAAAAAATCAGAGTATGTTGATAACTTTAGGGAAATCATAATGAATAATTTGTTATGAAATGAGTTTCACTTAATTGCTTGGGGAGTGGGCATGCCATCCTTCTTTCTCCGTGGTAATGAAGAGAGTTAACAGCAATGTAGACCAAGCCAGGTGCAGGCTCACATGTCACTGAAGCTCTGAGGCTGGGGATGGTAGTTCCGACAGGGAAAGTCCATGCTATATGACTCCACACTCTGTCACATTTCATCTGACTCATTTTCATTTCTGTGAAGTGATATTCCTTCTTGCATCTGACTCCTAACAGTATGGAGATACTATATGTTTGTGGATCTCACTCTAGATCCCTGCTGTTGTGGAGGGACTCATGCCTGCTTCTACCTTGCTCTTCATGTTACAGCATAAAAACTTGAAATACAATACGTTTAAATTTAGAGATCTCATGGCATATGCCTTGGATTCAGAAAAGCACTTGGATTGGAATTGCATTTGGTATTTTTCTACTGTGTCTCAGTGGAAATCTTATGTCTCAGTTTCTCAAATTATCTTCTTCATAATAACAAGATTGTTATCAGGTTTTTTGGAATAATATGTAGTATTTGGGTGTTCTAATTATTATATCCTCCAATTTTGTCTGTGGGTATTTTTGTGATAAATAAACTCTCTCTTGTGGTAGTGCCATACTAGACAACCTAAGGAAAGCTCTAAATATCCTTGCAAAAAATTCACACATGCAGGAAAATTGACACATCATTTCAAAGTGTTTGTGAACATTCATGAAGTATTTCTCTGGGCCCATCTTTAAGAACTGATTCTTTATATATTCAATTCCATCTTTCAGTTTCAGATCTCCCCATATATTAATTCCCTTAAGATTCAGTTCCCTGAGACTTTTATTTCATGGCTGTTAAAGACTTCTGTCATCTCCCACTGGCACACACACCAGGGCATGTCCCACAGAGGCTGATCTTTGGGAATTGGAACAACATGGGTTTTCTCCACATTTTTCCCCCTCTGGTGTCCATTTGTTCAACATTTTTCCTTCCAGAAGCAAATGAACACTCATTAACTATTGATAGCCAGAGTGTCTACCACCTAAGCTTGTGTTTATAGCCTTTTAGGGATTGTAATATGCCCAATCAATAGCAACATATATCACCAATTCATCAGATCCCTACATTTAAACTTACTTTGTTTTTATTTATATTCATATTACATTTATATTTATTTGTATACTGCAAACTAAAGAGCCAGATAGAACAAAAGCAATCATTTACACAGTGCTGCCTTTAAAACAGTGACTTTAGGAACCGCCAGACTGATTTCCAGAGTGGTTGTACAAGCTTGCAATCCCACCAACAATGGAGGAGTGTTCCTCTTTCTCCACATCCTCACCAGCATCTGCTGTCACCTGAATTTTTGACCTTAGCCATTCTGACTGGTGTGAGGTGGAATCTCAGGGTTGTTTTGATTTGCATTTCCCTGATGATTAAGGATGTTGAACATTTTTTCAGGTGCTTCTCTGCCATTCAGTATTCCTCAGGTGAGAATTCTTTGTTAAGTTCTGAGCCCCATTTTTTAATGGGGTTATTTGATTTTCTGGAGTCCACCTTCTTGAGTTCTTTATATATATTGGATATTAGTCCCTTATCTGATTTAGGATAGGTAAAGATCCTTTCCCACTCTGTTGGTGGTTTTTTTTTGTCTTATTGATGGTGTCTTTTGCCTTGCAGAAGCTTTGCAGTTTCATGAGGTCCCACTTGTCAATTCTCGATCTTACAGCACAAGCCATTGCTGTTCTATTCAAGAATTTTTCCCCTGTGCCCATATCTTCAAGGCTTTTCCCCACTTTATCCTCTATAAGTTTCAGTGTCTCTGGTTTTATGTGAAGTTCCTTGATCCACTTAGACTTGACCTTAGTACAAGGAGATAGGAATGGATCAATTCGCATTCTTCTACATGATAACAACCAGTTGTGCCAGCACCATTTGTTGAAAATGCTGTCTTTCTTCCACTGGATGGTTTTAGCTCCCTTGTCAAAGATCAAGTGACCATAGGTGTGTGGCTTCATTTCTGGGTCTTCAATTCTATTCCATTGGTCTACTTGTCTGTCACTATACCAGTACCATGCAGTTTTTATCATAATTACTCTGTAGTAAAGCTTTAGGTCTGGCATGGTTATTCCACCAGAGGTTCTTTTATCCTTGAGAAGAGTTTTTGCTATCCTAGGTTTTTTGTTATTCCAGATGAATTTGCAGATTGCACTTGATGAATTTGCAGATTGCACTTTCTAGTTCGTTGAAGAATTGAGTTGGGATTTTGATGGGGATTGCATTGAATCTGTAGATTGCTTTTGGCAAGATAGCCATTTTTACAATGTTGATCCTGCCAATCCATGAGCATGGGAGATCTTTCCATCTTCTGAGATCTTCTATAATTTCTTTCTTCAGAGACTTGAAGTTTTTATTATACAGATCTTTCACTTCCTTAGTTAGAGTCACGCCAAGATATTTTATATTATTTGTGACTATTGAGAAGGGTGTTGTTTCCCTAATTTCTTTCTCAGCCTGTTTATTCTTTGTGTAGAGAAAGGCCATTGATTTGTTTGAGTTAATTTTATATCCAGCTACTTCACTGAAGCTGTTTATCAGGTTTAGGAGTTCTCTGGTGGAATTTTTAGGGTCACTAATATATACTATCATATCATCTGCAAAAAGTGATATTTTGACTTCATCTTTTCCAATTTGTATCCCTTTGATCTCCTTTTGTTGTCCAATTGCTCTGGCTAGGATACATGCTCTACTATGTTCATAGCAGCCTTATTTATAATAGCCAGAAGTTGGAAAGAACCCAGATGCCCCTCAACAGAGGAATGGATTCAGAAATTATGGTACATTTACACAATGGAGTACTACTCAGCTATTTAAAGGAATAAATTTATGAAATTCCTAGGCAAATGGATGGACCTGGAGGGCATCATCTTGAGTGAGGTAACACAATCACAAAGGAACTCACACAATATGTATTCACTGATAAGTGGATATTAGCCCAAAACTTAGGATACCCAAGATATAAGATACAATTTGCTAAACGCATGAAACTGAAGAATAATGAAGACCAAAGTGTGGACACTATGCCCCTTCTTAGAATTGGGAACAAAACACCCATGGAAGGAGTTACAGAGACAAAGTTTGGAGCTGTGATGAAAGGATGGACCATCTAGAGACTGCCATATCCAGGGATACATTCCATAATCAGCTTCCAAACGCTGACACCATTGCATACACTAGCAAGATTTTGCTGAAAGGACCCAGATATAGCGATCTCTTGTGAGACTATGCGGGGCCTAGCAAACACAGAAGTGGATGCTCACAGTCAGCTATTGGATGGATCACAGGGCTCCCAATGGAGAAGCCAGAGAAAGTACCCAAGGAGTTAAAGGGATCTGCAACCCTATAGGGGGAACATCATGATGAACTAACCAGTACCCTGGAGCTCTTGTCTCTAGCTGATATGTATCGAAAGATGGCCTGTGGCCTCCTTTTCCCCAGCCTGGAACCTGCCTGCTCAAGGGTGGAGCTACTGGCTCATTCGTCCTGCCACGCCTACCTACTGCTGGAACCTGCCTTTGCTGCCTGGAGGCACACACGTGTTCGTCCTGCTACTGGACCCTGAGTTACTTGGCGGGAAGTTGGGTTCCCTCCCCCTTCCTTTATAACTGGGTGTCTGAAATTAGTAAAATTGAGCCTTGATCAAAACTTGTTGTCCTGGCTCCATTCTTTTCTTCTGCCCCGTCTAGATTCCTCTCTTTTCAGCCTGAACTGCCTTTCTCAGTGAACCGTTCGTGTTGTGGACTGCGGGTGGGCTGCAACAGTTGGCGCCCGAACAGGGACCTGAAGAATGGCAGAGGGATGCTAAGAGAAACGACTGCTGTGTGGAGCTCCACAAGAAAGGAAAGGATCTTCGTATCAGAGGAACATCTGAGCAACGGACAGGTACATATGCTAGCGCTAGCCTAAAAAATTTCAGTTTTGTAAAGTGTTGCTGAGGATGCGGTAGGATACGAATCAAGTTTGAACCAGTGCTGACCCAACACTGTTTCTGCTTGGGGTCAGTAGTTCGTTAATCGGAACTAGATATGGAGACAAGCGGTGTGCCGCAGTTTTTTTAGAAAACTGCTTAGGTGGAAGAAGGAAGGGTTCAAAGTCAGAAATTTTTTAGATAAGATAGATAGCTGTTGTCCATGGTTCAAAGAAGAAGAAACGATAGATTGTGGAACCTGGGAGAAAGTTGGTGAGGCCCTGAAGCGAGTTAGAGTTTGAGATTAAGCTTCAGAGGCTGAGTCTCTTAAGATATTTCTAGTTTAGATAATGATTAATGTGGTTCCTATCCTAAATAGTAAAATTTAAGATAAGATATAAAGCAATGCCTCTTTATTAAAGCGTTAAAGCTTGCTTTAATAGGTATTCATAGGTATTAATTGATATCCAAACTTCGTAATATGATAGTAATGCTTCTAATATTGATTTTAACAGTGATAAATTGTTTTAAACATAGGTTTTGCTTTCCCAAAGTTGTAGGTATTATCCTAACCTTGCACAAAAACTTAAAAATTATGGTTAAAACTGCCATTGTTCCATTGACTGCAGCTTGCAGTTTGATTGCAAATTTAAGATTAATGCTCAGGTTAAAAAGTATTTTACCTTTGAGTCAATACAGGGCTCTGGGCAGTCCCAGAGCGGCTTGTGGCCTTTTCTTTTGTTTTGCAAACAATGCCTAAAAAAGTTTTTCCCTGTGTTCAAGAAAATTTCTTTTTAACAGTGTTACAGATCTATTCAGGTGTTTAAAATAATGCTTAAATTCAAAGATTTTTGCTTCTAGTAAACTGGTAATCACTAGAAAATTTTGCCTCTATGTATGGCTAATATAGCTTTACATTATGTAAGAAAAATGTTTATTGTTTCTGCTTCTTTACAAGAAGCCAAAAGTTTTAATCTTTCAGTATATATTGTTTCCTAAGTGGAAAGTATTTTATTAACTAATGCTTCTCAAGGGAAGTTTACCTTAAATCCTTGCTTGTCATTTTTCCAGTTTAGACTAGCTTCTAGCCTTTTAACTTTATGGCAATAGTACATCAGAGACTGTATATTCAGCCTTAGTAAAATTAGTCATTTAATAGAGTCATAATGATTTTTCACTCTTCTTCAGTGTGACCAGCCATTTTAACTCAATCTTAGACTGGTCTAATATTCAGTTCAATTATTAGAGATTCCTATATTCTAAATTACCTAGCAAAGTTAATTCAGAGCATATCCCCCAAGGTCACCAAAGGCTCATCTTGCCTTCACCTTATTTGTCCTAAACTTTTTGCAAACTGACATTAAAGGTCAGTCTGCAGCGGAACGCCACTGGAACCCAGTTACTTCTAATTCTTATGCATTGGTAAAATGGAAGGACGCCCTGACTAATAAATGGAAGGGTCCAGATCCAGTTCTAATCTGGGAAAGAGGCTCGGTTTGTGTTTTTTCACGAGATGAAGATGAAGCACGGTGGCTACCAGAGAGATTAATTCATCAGGTAAACACAGATTCTGTCTCTTCTCGTAAGTATCATTCTAAAGACTAAAATTTCTCTTGTGCTGGGAGTGGAAGCTCTCAGAAAAACTGTTTTCCTCTGAGCCAATTCCCCTACAAGAGGCCTGAGATTAACTTTAGCTTTACAATTTGCATCTAAATAAAGTACCTTGACTTCTCCGAACAGAAAATTTACATTGCTACACTCTCATTGTTTAGAATTCTTCCTTCTCTCAAGCAGGTCAATCTACATTCTCCGGTTCTCCGCCCCTACGAGCAAACAGGTGGTACTGCTAATCTCCCTTCCAAGGACATCCCAGCATGTGGCTTTTCAGTCTAGATAAGATCTAGATTTACCAGGAGAGCTAGGAAAGTAGAAATTTCATATATATTTACAAAGATTAGTTCTTATTTTGATAGAGATGGGCTTAGTCCCTTAGCTGGCCTCTGGCTTTTCACCCTTGCTGTTACTGCAAGGTGTCCTTAGTTCCTCAGGCTACTGGGAATAACAGGGATGAAGAAGAAAGACTTTCAGCTCCTATTTGAACCAAAATTAATGGTGTTAATACTGACATAATTCTTATCTTGGCCTTGCTAAATCTGAGGTTGACAAGTCTCATATAGAGACCTCGCAATAACTCAGAATTGCGCTACTGATTCATAATCATATGAATACAGTATGGGTACCGCTTGGCGCAGGAGATTACTGCGGAGGGAAGGTCCAGCTTGACCGTTTCTGAGTTCCCTGTGCGACACACCTGATTTGAAAGAGGTTGGTATCTGACTCCAGCTAAAATCCAAAAATACTTAAGGCTCTGCCTCCCCTCCCCAAAAGATACCAAAAGCCACAGATGTGAGTTGTTACAATGCTCACGGGAAGAATCAGGTCAATGTCCACCCAAGTCAAGGTTAAAGGCCCACTCATCTATGGATGAAAAGAATCATTTGATCACCTCTGTTAAGCATTGCCTATTTAAACTTAATTAATAGGGGGGAGAGAGGTTGGAGACCTTGCTGTCGTAAGGGCAAGCCCTTCACTGCCTCCCACCCAAAAAATAAAAAAGCCAATTGACCTTGTACTAGGAGCCAGCCAGTCTTACCCCCTTCTCCCTGTTCCCCTGCCTGTCACCCAAAATTGCAGAGGATTATCAGCTCAGTGTTATTCTAAAATTGTTTAGTTAAACTCAGCCAGGGTTCCAACGCCCTACTTAAAATACAAACAGGTAGTTACCTATTCAGCACTAATTAACATTATAAAGTCAGAGCCTACAGCCCAGCGCTGCTATTCAGTCAGTGCTTTAAAGACAGTCTTAGCCAGATACAGTTTACCATTAGAAAAGTTAGGGAATCCCACGGAAACAAGTTTTTTCTTTAGCCCTAGGAACTCAGGCAGAATTATTGAACATAGATAATTTTTCTGCCTCAGGCCACCCCCTTTTTTATTTTTGTTTTGTTATCTAATGGGGGGAAATGTGGCCTCACTTCCCCCAGCCTGGAACCTGCCTGCTCAAGGGTGGAGCTACCGGCTCATTCGTCCTGCCACGCCTACCTACTGCTGGAACCTGCCTTTGCTGCCTGGAGGCACACACGTGTTCCTCCTGCTACTGGACCCTGAGTTACTTGGCGGGAAGTTGGGTTCCCTCCCCCTTCCTTTATAACTGGGTGTCTGAAATTAGTAAAATTGAGCCTTGATCAAAACTTGTTGTCCTGGCTCCATTCTTTTCTTCTGCCCCGTCTAGATTCCTCTCTTTTCAGCCTGAACTGCCTTTCTCAGTGAACCGTTCGTGTTGTGGACTGCGGGCGGGCCGCAACAATGGCCTAGTTGGCCATCACTGAAAAGAGAGGCCCATTGGACTTGCAAACTTTATATGCCCCAGTACAGGGGAATGCCAGGGCCAAAAGAATGGGAATGGGTGGATAGGGAAGTGGGGGAGGGTATGGGGGACTTTTGGGATAGCATTGGAAATTTAATTGAGGAAAATATGTAATAAAAAATATTAAAAACAAAACAAAACATTTCCCCCCCCCAAAAAAAAAAAAACCCAGTGACTTTATATAGATGCCAAAATTATCTTTGCTTTGCCAAAGATGATTTAATTACCCCATTCCTTATGCCAACCTTTCACATTGGGGAACTGCTGTCAATCAATGACCTCTAAAGTGAGACAACACAGAAGTTTGCACTGCCCATCAGTTCCTAAAGTTTCCTCACTTGAGTGTTGTCCTCGCATGGCCATCAATAGTAACTGTCTTGCAAACCACACACTGTTGGTCTTTCTGTCTCCCCTCTTACTTGTCAGCCATTCCTCCATTTTCAGATGTCTTGCACTTGGATCCTCGGTTAGAGTCAGCATTTAGCACAGTTTAAATACATTATCTAACAGTCAAAGGCATGCTTTGTCTCCCTTGTAGTGAGGGATATTTAAATTCTAGGTGCCAGTCACTAAACATCTGTAAAAGTCACCAGGCATTGTGACAGCCAAAGTGAGGCAAGATAAACAAGAAACAAGGTCAAGTTTTGTTGACATAGGAAGCAAGAGGAGTTCCTCATTCTAAGTTCTGATTGAAGCCTCTCACAAGTTAAGTTCAAGAATTCTTGCACAATTAGCACCTGCTATGGGGCAGCCTACATAGAAACAGCATTTTTAATCTAAAAATATTTCAAATATATTTTAAGCTATTTCAAGATATTTTAAGAATATGAAAGTCCTAATGAGCCTATTCAAAGACTGAGGGTATATGAACTTATTCCTTTTTCAGGTATAACCTGCAATTTCTAAAAGTCTCATTGAGATTATAGAATCTTTTTGCAGTCAAGTAAATGTTTACACCCTTGTCCAATCATTATGAAATACAGTATTACCTTATGTTTTTATAATCCTATCTGAGAACCTCAGATATGATTCTATGATCTTATTTGCTAGGAAAGACATAGGGAAAGGTCTAGGGTAAATTATTCTGGAATTTCAGAAATGTAACCAAATTCATATAGGTCTTTAACACACTTATAAGAAACATTATAAGAAATCCACTCTCTCAACTGGATGTACACCATCCTTTATATGTCTTTATTTCTATTAACCTTGTGCATAAATCTATGTTAAAAATCGCTGCTTAGCAAACTACAACACAGCTCCTGCCTGGTTTATCTTGAAATTAGTTGCTGTAGCTTAGACAGGAATCCATGCTTCATTCAGTTGTACTCAGGTGTACTTAATACCGAAACTCAGATTGTGGCAGGCAGCAGCCTGACCTATGCCTTTGGTTCACACACCACTGCTACTGACAAAGGTTCACACTTCTCAGCACTCTATGTAAAGGGACTGCAGCATCACTATCACCTTGTAATCACCCAGGTACACCTTGTAGTTTAAATGTAAATTAACCAATTTATTTAATATTATACTTTGTATTATTCACAGTTCTATAGAGAAATAGCATTTACAGGATAAGTTGTTTTGTGTCTCTGTCCTCTCTTTCTCTGTCTCTCTTTGTGTGTGTCTCTCTGTTTTTGTCCCTGTATCTGTCCCTGTTTCTGTCTCTGACTCTCTCTGTCTCTCTCTCTCTCGTGTGTGTGTGTGTGTGTGTGTGTGTGTGTGTGTGTGTATACATAAAGGGAATTTATTAGAACCAATTACAACTGTATAGGCAGTTGTCTGCTAGTCCAACAAGGTCTGTCTAAGAAGTGAAAGGCCTAGAATCCAATCGTAGTTCAGTCCATAAGGCTGGATGTCTTAGTTGGTCTCAGTATACACTCAAATCCTGAAAACATAGACTCTAAAGCCAATGAAGGAATAGGCTTTAAAGGCAAACAGGCAAAGACAGCAAGTTACCATCTCCCATGTCCTCTATATAGGCCTCTATATAGACAGTATGGACCATATTCAATGCAGAATTTCCCACCTCAAAAAAGATAATTTGGTTCTCTGGAGTTTAATTTCTTGAGTTCTTTGTGTATATTGAATATTAGCCATGACCTCCAGTTGAAGCAGCACCACTTGTTGAAAATGCTGTCTTTTCTCCACTGGATGGTTTTAGCTCATCATGGAAATGCAAATCAAAACAACCTCGAGATTTGACAAATGGCACCTCAAAAAATTGAAGCTTCTGTAAGTCAAAGGACACTGTCAATAGGATAAAATGGCAACCACCAGATTGGGAAAAGATCTTTATCAACCCTACATTTGGTATAGGGCTAATATCTTATGTATACCAAGAACTCAAGAAGGTAGACTCTAGAAAATCAGCCCTATTAAAATTAGGGTACAGAGCTAAACAAAGAATTCTCAAACTAACGAATACCAAATGGCTGAGAAGCACCTAAAGAAATGTTCAACATCTTTATTCATCAAGGAAATGCAAATCAAAACTGCCCTGAGATTCCACTTCACAACATTCAGAATGGCTAAGACCAAAACTCAGGTGACAGCAGATGCTAGCAAGTATGTGGAAAATGAGGAACACTCCTCAATTGCTGGTCAGATTGAAAGCTGGTACAACCACTCTGGAAATCAATGTGGTGGTTCCTCAGAACATTGGGGATAGTACTACCTGAGTATCCACTAATACCATTCCTGGGCATATGCCCAGAAGATGCTCCAACATGTCATAAGGACACATGCTCCACTATGTTCATAGCAGCCTTATTTATAATAGCCAGAAGCTAGAAAGAACACAGATGTCCTTCAACAGAGGAATGGATACAGAAAATGTGGCATATTTACACAGTAGAGTACTATTCAGCTATTAAAAACAATGACTTCATTAAATTTGCAGGCAAATAGATGGAACTTGAAAACATCATCCTGAGTGAGATAACCCATTCACAAAAGAACACACATGGTATGCACTCACTGATAAGTGGATATTAGCCTAAAAGTTAGGAATACCAAGGATACAATTCACAGATCATAAGAAGCTCAAGAAGGAATATCAAAGTGTGGATGCTTCAGTGTTTCTTCAAAGGGGGAACTAAATACTCACAGGAAGAAATATGTTCACAAAGTGTGATGCTCTGCTATGCTTGTAGACAGGAGCCTAGAATAATTGTCTACTGAGAGGCTTCATCCAGCAGCTGTTGTAAACAGACAGAAATCCACAGTCAGGCATTCTTCCAGGAGTCTTGTGGAAGACTGCCAGATAGACTATTGAGCCTGAGGGGATTAGAGTCAACTAACTAGGGCCCTTTAGGGCTCATAGAGACTGAACCAAGAACCAAAGAACATGCAGGACCTGGACCTTGACTCTCCACACATTTGTAACAGATATACAGCTTGGTCCTTATGTCGATCCCCTACCAATTGGGGTTCCCCTACCTATTGGAGCAGAGGATGTCTCTGACTCAGTTGCCATTGGATTCCTTCCTTCCCTCCCTCCCTCCCTCCCTCCTTCCCTCCCTCCCTCCCTCCTCTCTCTCTCTCTCTCTCTCTCTCTCTCTCTCTCTCTCTCTCTCTCTCTCTCTTTCTTTCTTTCTTTCATTTTGTCAGGGTTTCTCTGTATAGCTCTGGCTGTCCTGAAACTGACTCGATAGACCAGGCTGACCTTGAACTCAGAAATCCACCTGCCTCTGCCTCCCAAGTGCTGGGATTAAAGCATGTACCACCACTGCTCTGCTTGGATCCCTTTCTTCTACTGGACTACGTAGTTGGGCCTCAATGTGAAAGGACATTCTTAGGACTATCGCAACTGGTTGTTCCAGGGTGTAGCAGTACCCAAGGAGGGGCTTCCCTTCTCCAAAGAAAAGGGGAGTGAAATGGTGTGAGGATTTTGTAAGTATGGGATTGGGAAGACAGGGGGGATGGAGGGACTGAGTTGGGGAAGTCGATTGGGATTTAAAGTGAATTAAAGAAATATAAGATCAGAACTCCTTTTAGGAGTTGTGGAATAGAGGCATTTCTTTGTTTTTAAATATGGAATATAGACAGAATACTTAAAATTCCTGTGGACAGTCCTTCAAAAAGTAAATCAAGAAGGTCAAGTTGAAAGTCAAAGTGGGAAGAATAGAGAAATTGTGGTACATGGTGAAGAATCTCAACAGCTGAAACTGGTTTTATATTTGAATGTTTTCAATTATTTCATATATTCCATCCATTCATTTTTAGATTTATTCAAATTGTATTTGTGTTAATGTGAAGAATTGTAACTCATATAACCTCATAACATCTGTGGAAATTAGAATGAAAATGCCATTTATAGACTCATATATTTGAACACTAGGACCCAATTGGTGGTGCTGTTTGGTGAAATGGTGGAAGCTTTGGATGTTGAGTTTTCCTGGAAGAACTTTCTTACTGAGAGCAGAAATTGTGGGTTTATAGCCTCATCCTCCTTCTAGCTCAGTGTTTTATTTGTAGAATAAAATGTAGCTCTCTGATTCCTGTTCCTGGTGCCCCGAATCCCTGCCATGATGGAGTTTTATCTTTCTGTGCCAAAACAAACTCTTTTTTATAAGTTGCTTTTGGCTATGATAATTTATCTAAGGAACAAAAAATAACCAATACAGTGTATATTAATTTTAAAGGAAGCTTGGCACAGTAGCTCCCAAAAGTGAAAAGCCTTCATGATTCCTTGCTTTGTATTTTATCTCAGTTCCCCAACATATGACTCTGAGAGAGGACCATTTTCCTGACCCTATGCATAGAATTCCAGTATGTAGCTTCAATAGAAAACTAATCTTGTAGAGACTAGTATAAGAGGGATCCTCATTCAAGTCACTTTAGAAGATGCTATGAAGTTGCTGCAGCTAACATTCATAATTACAAACCTAGTATTTAGATGGTCTCTGTTAAAATTTTACATGACAGTCAGTAGATTCTAAAATTTGGAATAAGGGAAACTCATTCTATAAAAGTAATTATATAAACTTTATTGTTACTAGTTTTTGAAAGTGTGATGTCCCTTTTCCTGTGCATGTGTATTAAAATAGGAACATACAGAGCATGTTAAAACAATTGCAAGTAGGACTATAGGTTGAGTACATCCTGAGAAAATATTCTAGCCCTATAAGTTAATAGAGTTTGTTATGAAATCCAGTGCAGTTATTAGAGACATACATGAGGCAACTCTTCTAGATGAGAGACTATTATACCTGAATAGTTTTCCACACTTTTTTCATTCTCATAACATAGAATTATTTCCCATGGTCCCTCTTTGTTCCTATGTTTTTAAAAAGGTGACTAAAATGACAATTCACACTAGCAATGCTGATTGCAAATTTTGGCAATGCAAAGACACTTCTGTTATATTGAGTTCTCATGATTCCCTTTCATGAATGACTCAGTGCTCAATATTAGATACAACTGTGATGGTCTGAGTAGGTCTGACCCCATAGACTCATTTGTTTGAATGTTAGGCCCATAGGGATATACGGTATTAGTAGGTCTGACCTTGTAGGAGGAAATATGTCAATTTGTGGACATGTTTTGAGGCCTACTATGCTCAAACTCCAACCAGTATGGTATACAGTCTCATTCTGATATTTGCAGATCAAGATGTAGTACTCTCAGCTCCTTCTCCAGAACCATGCCTACCTGCATGCCACCATGCTTCCTGCCATGATGGTCATGTACTAAACTTCTGGAATTGTAAGCCAGCCCTAATTAAATGTTTTCCTTTATGAGAGTTTCCCTCGTCTCTCTTCACAGCAATAAAACCCTAAGACAGAAATTGGTACCAGGAATGGCTATTACTGTGATAGGCCTGCCCATGCTTTGGTTTGGAGGAATGTAGATTTTAGGACTTTGGCTTAGAAAAGCAGTTGAATATTTTAGATAAAACGTAATGGTCTTTCTTAGTAGAAACATGAAAGACAGTGCTTCTGAGTATGGTTTCAACTGTGAAGGCTGTGCTCAAGAGATTTCAGGGGAAACGATTAGTATGTGGTCTAGAGACTGATCTTGTGATATTTTGGCTAAGAATTTGGCTGCTTTTTGCCCTTGTCCTAAATGTTTGTCTGCGACTAAAGTAAAGGGTTTTGGAATAAATGCACTGACAAAGGAACAGCCTAGTATAGATTCTCATATGTCGTTACTATTGTTAACTCTTATGAAGAACGTTTTGATGAAAGGAGCAAAATGAGCAAGGAACACCACAAAGTATATAGTTCAAGGAGAAAAGGCACCAGGTGTGTTCAAGGAGATAAACAGATTAAGAAACAGACAAAAGGCATAGTAACCTTGGGGGAGAACCCTTCACAGCTAAATTCTCATTTTGGGGGAAAGTAATTAAAAAACAGCTTGGGTCCAAGTATGGGGATACACACTCAGGAGACAGAGGCACACAGTTCTCTGAGTACAAGGTCAGCTTGGAGTACAGAGCAAGTTTCAGGACATCCAAGCGTACTCAGTGAAGAAAACAGTTGAAAACAGAAAGCCAGTGAAGACAATTCTAAGAGAAAGGCGTGGTCAGCCCCAGGAAGCAGCAGAATATGGCAGCTTCAGCCACATGGTCCTGGCTTTAGTGTCAAGGACAGAAGAAAGGGGTTATGGAATTTCCCTATGTGACTAATGAAAGCTGCTGGGGCCAGGTGTGTGGCAGTAGCATCCCCATGTAGGCTCAAAGAAGACACTGTATGGAGCTGTGAAGGTGAAACCTGGAGACCCTAAGGGGTTAGTGATGCCAGAGCCATGAGAAACCTGCCAAGGAAAGTTGCTAACAGGGAGTGGGAACAGCTCAAAGAAGAAATGTGTTGAAGTCAACAAAGCTGAAAGTTGTTGGAGATCTCTGGGGTGTTTTGACATTAGACATGGAGATGCAGAATTTGGAGTTTTTCCAGCTGGTTCTGGTCTTGCTTTGCTCCAGGGTTGCCTCACTGTGCTTCCTTCTCTGCATTTTGGAAGTACACAATCTGGGTTTTGTGTGTGTGTGTGTGTGTGTGTGTGTGTGTGTGTGTGTGTTTTAGAGATTACAGTTAAAAGATTTCATGAATCTTAAAGGAGACTTTGAACTTTGGAATTTTAAACATTGCTGAGATTGTGATAGACTATGGAGACTTTTGAACTTGGACTAAATGCATTTTGCATTATATTTTGGCTACAAGTAAAGGAGTGCATTGTGTGGAGGTTTGAATAGAAATTGTTCTCATAAACTCATCTGTTTTAATGCTTAGCCCACAGGGATTGGCCCTATTGGGAAGTGTGACTCTATTCGAGGAAGCATGCCACACTGTGTGTGCAGGCCACCTATGCTCAAACTACCCCCAGTGTAATATACAGCCTCCTTCTGCTGCCTAAAGATCAAGGTGTAGAACCCTCACCTCCTTCTCCAGCACCATGTCTGCCTGCAAGCAACCATGCTTCTTGTCATGATTATAATGGAGTAAACTTCAAAAACTTTAAGCCAGCCCCAATTAAATGTTTTCCTGTATAGAAATTGCCACGGTCATACTGTGTTTTCACAGGTAAAACCCTAACTGGGACATTAACATAGTAGTATATGGACAATATTTTCCTGTGTAAAGCACTGGCTTTTTTAAACAATAAAATTTACTCATAAATACCAAGTAAGAAGTGTAGTTAATGGTGTTATTTACTACGAAAATAACATCCTGTATTTTATAATATAATATAATAAGCCAGATAAGAAGAAGCCAATGCTAGAAAATAAATAAATAAAATTTTAAAAAAGATAGAAATTGATACTTCCTTGGTTCTTATTATTGGACCATAGAAACAGCATCATATCATATCATATATCATGTCATATCAAAACACCACAGATAGCCTAATTTATAAGCAATAGAAACTGTTTGTTCATAATTTGGGAGCCAAGCTTAATGAAGAGATAAAGGGAGGATCCAATTACACTACACAAACAGTCACAAAAGCAACAACTTCTCTCAGCGTTCTCATATAGAAGAAGACAGGGGCATACCTGAATGGTATTTCTTTAGATAACTATTCCTCATTATAAGGAAAATAGTTCAATTTGTAAGAGATCAATCTTTGCAATTCATTCACTTTCTGGAAGTAACACTGTTTTTTTTCTCTTCAAATTGGTGAGTAGCTATGAACTTGGAAATTTATATGAGGATGAAAATATTAAGACAATAACAGTATAAACATATACATTATATATAATATATAACACATATTATATATGTATATGTATATGTATATATATATATATATATATATATAGAGAGAGAGAGAGAGAGAGAGAGAGGGTAGGAAATTATTTAAATTTTCTATCATAAGTGGAATAAATAGACCAATCAAAGCCACTCAGCAAAATTTAAAAGAGATACATACCAAGATACATTGTTATTATATTTCTGAAAAACTAAGAAAAAAACCATAAAAGTAGCCAGTGATATGCTAAATATTACCTGAAAAGGAAATCTCAAAGATTAGTATACTTAAATGGAATATATAGAAGACACGGAGATTATAAAACAGCTATTAAATTTTTATTAAAAATTACATAGTAATTTTAAACATTTTATATATATATACACATATATATATAGCCAATCCCTTGTAAAGTCAATTAATATAATACTCCACAGCAATATAATTTGATAAAAACATGATAATTTCATGAGATACACAAAAACATTTCACAATAGCCTAAACACATTTATGATGAGGAAGGCTTAATAACTAAAGGATGGCAAGTCATTTCCTCCAAAGATTAAGAATACTTATCTAACAGCCAAAGCTGACATTCAGAGTGAAAAGTCGAAGGTCTCATCCTTAGGATCAGGGTTATCTACACTTATGAATTGTAATGTACTAGAGAGTTTGACTGTGGTTATTTAAATTAAATAAATTCAAAAATTATACAAATAAGAAACATTGAAAACTATTTGGGGGGGGTTAATTGAAGGTGACACCATTTGTTCCTAGAAAATTGGAAGATATAAACAGTCAAACAACTCTAACTAGCAAACTAATTTAGAAAGTTGAGAAAATACAAGATGAACATAGAATTAATTGTATTTTTACATACTTGCATTTAACTATCTAAAATAATAACATAAATAGCCCATCTTACCACACACACTATTCAAAATAATAAATTACAAATAATCTATGAATAAATTATAATATTATACTTATAATAAACATTTTAACAATTTTACTTTATTAAAGATAGATTTTTAAGACAGTATATTCTGACTAGTGTGTTTCTCCCCTGACTCTGAGTTTCTCTGCACCTTATTTCCCATGTGTATCTATACTCTTTCTGTCTCTCCTTTTGAAACAAACAGGCATCTAAAGAATAATAATAAAACAAAAATTTGAAAGACAAAAACAAACACATCCAAAAGAAAGACAAAACAAAGAGAAGAAAGGGCGTTAAAGGAAAACCATAAGAAACACAAGTAGACACAGAGACACACATGTTCATTTCATGGGGATCACATAAAAACACAAAACTAGAAGCCATGATATATAAGCAAAGAACCTGTAAGTTAAAATAATTATGGCAGGACAAAACATTATGAAATAAAGAACCTCAAAAGATGTGATTGGCCTCTCTTACCATTGATGGCTGACTAGGCCATCTTCTGCTACATATGCAGCTAGAGACACAAGCTCTGGGGATACTGGTTAGTTCATATTGTTGTTCCACCTATAGGGTTGCAGATCCCCCCAGCTCCTTGGGTACTTTCTCTAGCTTCTCCATTGGGGGGCCCTGTGTTCCATTCAATAGATGACCGTGAGCATCCACTTCTGTGTTTGCTAGGCCCCGGCATAGCCTCACAAGAGACAGCTATATCTGGGTCCTTTCAGCAAAATCTTGCTGGCGTATGCAATGGTGTCTGCGTTTGGAGGCTGATTATGGTCCCCTTGGTCTTACAAACTCTATATGCCCCAGTACAGGGGAACACCAGGGCCAAGAAGTGGGAGTGGGTGGGTGGGGGAACAGGGCAAGGGGAGGGTATAGGGAACTTTCAGGATAGCATTTGAAATGTCTATAAAGAAAATAATAAATAAAAAAATTAATAATACAAAAAGAAATTTAGAATAGGTGGCAATGTCCCTTGTGGGGTATTCTTTTAGCAGTTCAAACTTAAATATTATAACTACTAGTATTCTCTTAATGGATGTTATATCAGATGATAAGGAAATTGAGGCAAGAAAACACAAATTTATTTTTAAACCCATTCTTAATAAATATGAGGGAAACACTGTTGTTTTTAGCCTTAATTTTAACTATATTTTCTGCCAGTCCTTAGATAGTACTTATTATTACTTTGCTCCGCTACCCAGTCTGTATTTCCCCCACCCTCAGCAAGCATGTCAGTAGGTGTTGATTAATTTATATATATATATAAAGAATGACCCATATGCTCAAAAAAAAAAAGATATGATTGAAATTGTTTTGTATTGACCTTCTACTGGTGGGCTGGGCTGGCTCACAAGACTGGGTTTGTATCCCTAGTGAGGCTCAAATGAAGAAAAGTAAATTTCATTTACAAGTGACTGACTAGAGATAGCTTCTGTGAGTAATACAGAATTGTGTCTGTTTCCACTCTCTGTGCTAGGACTCCATCTAGATCAGACCCATGCAGAACCTGTGCATTCTACCTGAGTCAATGTAAGTTAACATATGTATTGGTTCTTTTCTGTTTAGTGTGCCTTGTTTCTATGGTGTCTTCCATAAGGTCATGCTCTTAACGATCTTTCTTCCTTCTCTTCTACAGAGTTTCTAGATCCCTGAGCATAGGGATGTGGATTGAGACATCCCCCTTAGGACTGAGGGTTAAGTAGGTCTGCTACTTACTACTCACTGGCCAGTTGTGGATCTTTGTATTTGTTCTCATCTGCTTCAGAAGAACACTTCTGTGATGATGGCTGAATAAGGCAACAATTTATGAATATAGAAAAAATGATGTTAGGAGCCATTTTTTGGCTATGTTCTTTTAGAACAGTGGTATTTGATTTTCTACTAGCTCCTTGGCCAGTATAGTCTCAGGTTCTTGGGTCTAGTTTTTATATCACGTAGTACAACTTAAATCCAATAAAATAATGCTTGGTTACTCTCACAAGTTTGTGTCACAATTGTAGACAGGGTATCATTGCTGATGACAAGTGATTGTACCTGGCTTGGTATTTACTTTTGTCCTTTGATAGCATGTAAAGTATCTTCAAGTATCATGAACATGAACACTAGTCCATAGTGGCTAAAGTCTCTGTTTTAGACACCAGCTTGACTTCTCCATGTTCAATGAATTGTGTAAGTATTTTCTCCAGCTGTACTGGCAGTTTGTAGAAAGGCATAAATAGCCTTGGCAATAACACAGATTATATGGGAAATTCAATGGGAACACATGGGCTAACAGCTCAATGAGAATTAATCCATTCCTAGTATTGGAAGTCCTACTTGATGATGATGCATAGCCAGTTGGTGATCTGTTTTCTGTTACTTGGTAATTTCATTTAGATAGTCTAGTCTTCATATGTGTATAGGATGCTTCTACTGTATTAGATTTCCATGTGACCCCTTAAATGATCCTTAGTTTTAGCTGTCCCTTCCTGTGCTCATTCCATCATCTCTCTCTCTGTACCATCCTCATTTGATCCTCCTGTTCCTTTTCCAACCCAACCTCTATCCATAGCTATCTTATTATATATAACTTTCCTAGGGTGATTCAGCCATCTTCCAGTCCCTTAGTGTACACCTAACTTGTGATTATGGAAATTGTAGGTTGCTTATTGAAGACTTAACAGCTAACCTACACAGATAAGTGAACACATGCCATCATTGTCTTTGTCTTGAGTTTGGATTGCTGCACTCAAGATGAATTTTCTAGCTCCATCTATTACCCTAACATTTCATGATTTCATTTCTTTTAATAATTTAGTAATATTGCACTGTGTAGATGTACTGTATTTTCTTTATCCATCCAACTATAAAAATATATCTAGGTTGTTTCTAATTTATGGCTATTATGACTAGAGCAGCAATGAATATGGTTCAGAGAGTGTCTTTGTAATAGAATGAAGTGACTTTTGGGTATATGACAAGAAAACTTTAGCTGTATCCTGAGGTACATTTATCTCCTGCTCTCCAAGGAAACAACACACAAGTTTGCAGTTCAACCAGCAATGGATGACTTTTCCGACTCCATGCATGAATTGCAATTGTTTTATTGAGCTTGGCCATTCTGACTGCTGGAATATGAAATCTCAATATACTTTTGGTTTACATTTCTCTGTTAAGTAAGGATGCTAAACATTTTTAAGTTTTTCTCAGATACTGTGCTTCTGCTTTTGAGAAATCTTCTTTAGATCTCTACCCTTTTTAATTGTGTTGTTTCCTTAACATACGGTTTTTTGAGTTCTTAGTATATTTTGAATATTAATCCTATGTTGAATGTGTAATTGGAAAAAAATCTTATCCTATTCTATATCCTGCAGTTTTGTCTAAGTGAGGGTGTCCTTTGCCATGTGGAAGCTCCTCAGTTTCCTAAGGTTTCATTTAGTAAGAGTTCCTACTGCTTGTGCTATAATGGTTCTGTTCAATAAAGACTTTACTTGTGTTAATCCATTCCAGATTATTGTGCACTCTTGTGTCTATCAGATTCAGTGTAACTGGCTTTATGTTAAGGTCTTTGATCTGCAGAAAGTTGAGGTTTGGACAGGGTAAAAAGTAGGAATGTTTAAGTTCTTCTACAGAAGTACATTCAATTTAACTGGCACCACTTACTGTAGATTCTATATTTTTTCCAGTGTGCATTTCTGACCTCTTTATCAGAAATCAAATGTCCATAGGTATGTGGACTTATATCTGAGACTTCAATTTGATTTCATTGATCAGTATGTCTGCTTTTGTGCTAATACCATGTGGTTTTTATTATTACAGCTATGCAGTAAAATTTGATATCAGACATAGTGATGCCTCCAGCAGTTCTTCTGTTGTTCAAGATTGTTTTAACTTCATTGTTATTTTTTTCCTGCTTCTATAAGAAACTGAAAATTGTCTTTACAAGTTCTATGGATAATGGTTTTGGAATTTTGATGGAAATTGCATTAAATATGTAGGATTCTTTCAGTAAGATAGACATTTTTACTATATTTATCTTACTGATCCATGAACATTGGAGACCTTTCCATCTTCTTATAACATTTTCAAACTCTTTCTTCAATGCCTTAAACATACAAGTCTTCCATTTGCTTGGCTAGAGTCACCCTAGAATTTTTTATTTTTAGACTCTTGTGAAAGGTATTGTTTCCCTGATCTTTGTTCATTTTTCATTTGTATATAGAAAGGCTCATAATATTTGAGTATAACTTTGTATTCTGTTATTTTGTGAAAGTGTTTATCAGGCATAGGAATTTTCTAATAGAGTTTTAAAAAGTGTGCTTATGTATAGAATTATATCTTCTGCAACTACAGATACTGTGACTTCTTCTCTTCCTACTTGTATCCTCTTGATCTCCTCCAATTGCCTTCATGTCCCAGCTTAGATTCTAGTACTCTATTGAATAGATATGGACAGAGAGGATAAATATAAGAGTGACTTTTATTGACAAGATATAATTGTCATCTTAGAAGTTTACTATTGGATAAATTAAGCCTTTCTAGTTCTTTCTGAATTCTGGCTGGCTGGTTCAACTTAGCTATTCTGGCGCAAACACCTCTCAAAACTTACTGTTTCAAACTGGCTTGTCTTGTCTTCTGACTGAATTGCTCTGCTTGACATCAAATTAACCCTGTTCTAATCTTCTGGGTCATTCTCATAGTCTGGTTCATTCTGTCTTCACCTGCAATCTATCTATATAAACTGTCATGGTAAAATGTCTGCTTCTCCCTCCCTACTTCTCTTTCTCTCTCAGTCTCAGTCTGTCTCTATTTGTCTCTGTGTCTCTGTGTCTGTCTCTATCTCTCTGTCTCTCTTTCTGAACTGCTTTCTCAAGTCATCTCTTTTTCCTGTCTGTTCTCACAGGAAGGAGTTTTGTATCCTGTCTACAACACACTTTGTCAAATCTTTGTCTGATTAATCACTTTGTCCATCCCTCAACTAGATATCACTTTCAAACATGGATGCTTCCTTCTACAGACTAGCTTTCTCATCATTGTTTGGAATTGAAAGCATATACTAAGGATGTGTCTATATTCCTGTCAGAGTGATAAAAGACATGCCATTCCCAATCTTGTCTTATTCATGATTTTAGTGAAAATTCCTTAAAATTGCCTACATTTAGTTTGGTATTGCCTATATGCTTGCTGTTAATTATCTCTGTTATTTTGAGGAATATTCCTCATATCCATAGTTTCTTGAAGTATTTTGCCATGAAGAGGTATTGGATTATTGTCAAAGGACTTTGTATTGAACAAGATAACAGTGTGATATTTTTCTTCGAATATGTTTATTACATATATCAACTAATGTATTTTGAGCTCTTCATTTCTTGAATGAAGCTGACTTGGTGATAATTTATGCATTCTTGGACTCAATTTGCAAGCATTTTATCCAGATATTTTTGTATCTATGTCCATAAGTTTCTTTCTTACTTGCTTTTTTAGGTATCAGTGTAACCTTAACTTCATAAAATGAATTGGTAAATGTTACATCTCTGTTTCAATTGTATGGAATAATTTGAGAAATATTGGCATTAAGTCATCTTTGAAAGTGACATGGAATTATCTACTCTAAAACCATCCAGACCTTGACTTTTTTAATAGGCTTGTTTACTTGTTTGTTCCACTAGGATTCATAAGTCTGTTTAAGTTGTTTATCTCTTCTTGATTTAACTATGGTAAGTGGTGTATATGTCAAGTAAGCTATCCATTTCTTTTAAATTTTCTAATTTTGTGGACTGGAGGGTATTAATGTATTTCCTTATGATTCCCGGAGTTTCTTTGGTGTTTTTGTTGTTTGCCCCACTTTTATTCCTTGTTTTGTTAATATGGATCTCTTCATTTTGTCCTCTAGTTAATTTGGCTAAGTTTGTTAATGTTTTGATTTCTAAAAGAGCCAGCTCTTTGGTTATCTTTTTTGCACTGTGTTTTGTTTTCTCTTTTATTGATGTAAGCCCTGAGTTTCATTATTTCTTGTTATGTGATCATTTTGGAAGCTACTTTTCTTTCTTCTAGATGTTTCTAGAGTTAAAAATTTTAATTTTAATTTAAAACTACTAAACAGTGATGAGAGATAAGACATTCTAAATATATGAGTGAAATGTTCCATATTCATGGATCAGAAAATATAGTTACTAAAATAGCAATATTTCTCAAATTTATCTATTATCCATATGAGAATGCAAAACCATTTCTTTCCAAAGATGATGAATTTATTATTAAATTCAAAAATATTGCAGGAGACCAAGATTCTTAAGAAGGAAGAAAAAATTATTGTGACAATTCATGTTTCAAGGATTGTAAAAAACAGTTACATCAAGATGTAGTATCTGAAGATCTTGGCTATATTAATAATACATTTGAAATGTATAGAAGGAACCTATTTACCTAATGACAATTTGTTTTAAAATATGACATCATGAAGAAGTATTAAGGGAACATTTTTCTTTTAAGTTAATATTCTATACATGGCATGTTATAACTGTTCCATGCTATTGAGGTCAGGTAAATCTGGGAAGGCAGGTGTATAGAAGGAGAATTTTCTAAGTCAAACCTTGTTCAAAATTTCATGTTCATTCCCAACACATCGAATGCTAATTAAAATATATCTGTGATAATTGGCTAAACACGTGCATAAGAATATCATTACATACTATTTAATTCCACAAAGATCATATGATTAAAATTAAGAACTAAAATTCTTTATACAAAACACAAAAGTATATTAAATTTCCATAACTTGTTAAAAAATTCTACATGTGACATTGAAAACATGCCCACAATAAAGAAATTAAGTAACTAAGCATTCACATTCAAACCTAAGAAAACTTTCTCCTAGGAAGCTAGAGAGTTATGTAGTATGTGCAGCATACGATACCTATTATCATTAGTGATGAGAAAACACAAATAAAACCAAAATATTCAACAAGATTATTAAAATAAAGTAAATTGTCAAATAGTAAGTCTTCAAAAGGCTAGGAAGAAATGAAATGTGCATATAGTTAGACAGGACTAAAGATTTTTGTGCTTTAGAAAACAGACTGGACATTTCTTTTTCATTTTACTATTGCTTTTATCCTGAGATTACAATATAATTGCGTTATTTGTCCCTACCCATTCCGCCCTCTTAACCCCTTCAAATTCTCCTTCTTTGCTCTCCTTTAAATTTCTGGACAGTGTATTCATGAATTGTTGTTGTTGTTGTTGTTGTGTGTGTGTTTGGTTATTAACTCCTTAGTCCGTATGTATGGGCATTTACGGATGACCTTTGCTATTGGATATACAACAGTGTGCTCTTCCCTGGAGAAAATTACTTTCCACTCAGCATTACTGAGTTGCCTGCAGTTTTCTGTACAGTCTGAGGCCTCCTAACCTTTTCCTTGCCAGAATCACTGTGTCTGTTGTTGTTGTCATTGTTCATCTCATGTATTGTCAGTTATGTGGTGAGACCTTATGGTTGTAACTTCTGGCATTTCTAGGAATCACAACACACACACACACAAACAAACACATAAACACAAACACACACACACACACAAACCAATCAAACAAACAAAAGCCTCCTTGAATCTCTGTTTCTTATAATCTTTCTATCCAATCTTCCACAAGGTTCCCTGAACCTTAGATGTGGGTATTGTTTTATGAATGTATCCATTGGTACTGAGCTCAGGCCATTTCTGAAATAATAGAATGATTATATAGCAATTCTCCCTGTAAGTATATATATAAACAAATGATGTCTACATAAATATTTGCAAAATACTCATTGTAACATTGTTGACAGCCCTAATGTGAAAGAAAATCCCATCAGAAAAATGATTAAACAAAATGGACCTTAGCCAACTTTGATAGTCTATTCGCTAAACTTGAATGGGGAATTACCTGAAGTGTTGTGGTTTAGATGTGTATTGTCCTTTAAAGGTCATGTAGTAAAGGCATAATGAACTATTAGGAAGTAGGTCTTATTTGTAAAAAATAAATTATGAAGAATATTTTTTCAGGGGATATATATATATATATACACACAATTTCTAGGAATGTTCCTTCCTAGATCTCTCTGACCTACATGAAGAAAGCAGCAGTGTTCCATTGTGACTTATTCATTGTGAAATTCTGCCTCAACACAATAGTTTTGGTCCAAGCAGCCATATATTTAAGTTTCTAATCAGTAATCATAAATAAATATATTTTCAAAATAAATGTATAATTGATTATTATATCATAACATGGAAAATCTTTGAAAACAAGTTATATGAATTAAATTTGTCACAAAAGGTAACAGACACATGTTCTTGATTATATATATATATATGAAATGTATGTACTAAACAAATCTATTTGATTCATAATTATTTGATCTGGAGGCTGGGTAGGGCTTTATATAATGAGGGAAATTCTAAATAGACTGCACTAATAGTTTACAATTTCTGAGCATGTATTAAAACAATTGAATTATACCCTTTAAATAATGAATATGATGGGGTATGAATTACATCCAAATAAAGCTACCTTTAAAACAATGATATAGTCTGGGAAAAGGGACAGCACAGATTGCTATAAACAACTTCACCGTTATAGATTCTATAACTAAGAAACGAGAGCTGATTTCTTGAAATCCACTACCAAAACAAAGGGAATCTGAAGTAACCACAATTGCTTCATAGCTATGACAGAAGTTGAAGTTGTAATTAAAACTCTCTTTAAAAGTCTGCAGCACAGATTGCATATTGTGGACTAACCATCTGAAGAATGAGCAATTATTTCTCACTGCTAGAAAATAGAATGAAATTCCCTAATTTTATGAAGCTAATATCACATTGTCATTAAAAGTAAGCAACAACAATAGCACACACAAACACACAACTGCAGATCTCAAATTGGACACAGAGGTGACTAGTCTGAGCTGTCAATCTGACATGCCTGGAAGAAGGAAACCTTAATTGAAAAATCACCTCCATTAAATTGGCTTGTGATCATGTCTTAAGGGTCTTCTTCCTGACTGGCAATTGATGTAGGAGGGTCCAGGCCCTTTAGGCAGTACCATCTACAGAAAGGTGAGTCTGAGCTCTATAGAAAAACTGGAGCAACTCAGGGAAGCAAGCAAGTAAGCAACATCTGTCTGTGGTCTTTTCTTGAGGGTTTGCCCTGTTCTTCTAGGCAATGTACTATAATCTGAAAAGCAAAGGACATTTTTCATCCCCAAGTTGTTTTTGGCCGCAGAGTTTTATCACAGCAATAAAGAGGCAAACTAGAATAGACAGGCAGATCCTGAATACAATTTTTGTATATTGGCTCTAGTGATGTATTAACATAAAAATAAGATAATATCAACAAAGGAAAATAAGTATGCAGAGTTAGTTTGATATTTAGGTGTACATCACCATAATCTATAATATCTATGCTGAAGATAAGCCATATGATCAAATCAGATTAAAAAACCTATACATATTGTGACAGGTAAGACTGAATGCTTCTTAGTGCATGAAGAATAGATTTTGTCTTAAGTCTTATAAAGTGGATTTACACCTAATATACTCTGACCTTCATAATTAATATAAATGTATTGAATTAAATATTTTATATAAATATAACATACCATTATAGTTTTTCCTGTTTTCCTCTGTGAATATTGCTCTTTCATTCTTAAACTTAATATATATTTAAAAACTGCAAATATATACTAAATAACTTTCTTTGTATTCTTTTGGTTGTGAGCCTAGCCTTTAACGGCTGAGCCATCTCTCCAGCCCTCTTTGTATTCTTTTAAACATAAATTTTATTTTTGGGGGGGAACTTCATTTATTTGCATGTATTGATTCTGAGAATTTCTTATTTCACTCATTTCCAACTCCTTCCATATTCACCCTCCACACTTGTAATTGTCCCACCCAAAAGAAAATTTTAAAAATTTAATTAAAAATTAATAAAGTTATCAACACCTCTGGGTACAACCAGTGGCTGCCTTTTCTCACACTAGTCACAGCTGTCATGTCTCTAATTCCAACATACTTGGACCACTTCATCCCTCCATCTTTCCCATCTCTCCATCACATATACATTCGTTATAGCAGCACTGGGCGCTGTGGTGTGTTACACAGTATACACTTTTGCCCAAACAGCTTTACTTGCCAATGTTCATTAAAAAGAGATGTTGGTCTGGTTCAACACCTCTGGGATCTGCTATACCATCAATACTGAATCTTTATCAAAACTCCTTTTGTTTAACCTGTTGTTATTCTGAGTCATGCAGATCCTGTGCCTATGGCTTTGCTATGTGACACTTCACAGGCTCTAGCAGCTCGTAGATGTTGTAGATGTTGGGATGGGCCAACTCAAGGACTTGTATTTGGGCCTGGATATCTGCTGAGTTGGTCAGCCCTGTTGTCTCTCCCTCTGTAAGGTAAGGATCCCACTCGCCATACCATCAAAGCCAAATCTCCCATCCTGCCCTCCTGAGAAATAGGACCATTTCGCTCGTGCAGTGTCACTGCCTATGCTGCAGCAACTAGTTCTTGGAGTGGCTATTTATGGGTAGGGCCAGCTTTCCTATGTTCATACTATGAAGGTGATTCATCTTTCCCAAGCCCATGTCACTGCAGGTCATCAAAGGACTGGGCCAGCTCTCCCAATTGCTCTAGAAGGTGAGGAGCAAGACCAGCTTATCATGGTACTAAGCATCAACATGGCTTCAGGCCACAGCCCAGACCATGGATATCTTCTTGATGGTACCCCAGGCTTCTAAGATCAACAAAGACCCAGGCTGTGATAGGACCACTGATTTAGAATTGGTCCCTGACCATGGTGTTACCATGGCCTCAGGCATCAGCATGGCCTTCAGACATCAATGTCCTAACCCAAAACATCCAGGAAATCCAGGACACAATGAGAAGACCAAACATAAGGATAATAGGTATAGAAGAGAGCGAAGATTACCAACTTAAAGGGCCAGTAAATATCTTCAAAAAAATTATAGAAGAAAACTTACCTAACCTAAAGAAAGAGATGCCTATGAAAATACAAGAAGCCTACACAACACCAAGTAGCTTTGAACAGAAAAAAAATTCCTCCCCTCACATAATAATCCAGTACCAAATGCACACACACACATGCACACACACAAAAGAAAGAATATTAAAAGCAGTAAGGGAAAAGCTCAAGTAACATAATAAGGCAGACATATCAGAATTATACCAGATTTCTCACCAGAGACTATAAAAGCCAGAGCATCTTGGACAGAAGTCATACAGAAACTAAGAGAATGCCAGCTCAGTGTACTATACCCAAACTCTCAATTACCATAGATAGAGAAACAAAGATATTCCATGACAAAAATAAATTTACACAATATGTTTCCACAAATCTAGCCCTTCAAAGGATAATAAATGGAAAACTCCAACACCAAGAGGGAAACTAGAACCTAGAAAAAGCAAGAAAATAATCTTATTTCTTCTTTTGACAAACCAAAAAGAAGATAGCCACATAAACATAATCCCACCTCTAACAACAAAAATAACAGGAAGCAACAATTACTTTTCCTTAATATCAATGTACTCAATTCCTCATTAGAAAGACCTAGATTATCAGACTGGATTCATAAACAGTACCCAACATTTTGGTGTAAACAAGAATCCCTCATCAATTATGAGACAGAGATACTACCTCAGAGTAAAAGACTGGAAAACAATTCTCCAAAGAAATGGTCCCAAGAAACAAGCTGGAGTAGCCATTCTAATATTGAATAAAATCATCTTTCAACCTAAAGTTATAAAAAAAAGATGATAGACACTTCTTACTCATCAAAAATCTATCAAGAAGAACTCTCAATTCTGAACATCCTAGTGCAAGGACACCCATATTCATAAAAGAAAATTTACTAAAGCTCAAAACACACATTGCACCTCACACAATAATAGTGGAAACTTCAACACCCCATTCTCATCAATGGACAGATCATGGTAACAGAAACTAAACATAGACACCGTGAAACTAACAGAAGTTACAAAGCAAATGGATTTAACATTTATCTATAGAAGATTTTATCTCAACACCTCATGGTGCCTTCTCCAAAACCTCCCATATAATCGGTCACAAAACAGGCCTCAACCAATAAAAGAAGATTGAAACCATCCCATGAATTCTATCAGATCACCATGGACTAAAACCATTCTTCAATAACAACATAAACAATAGAAAGTCTACATACATGCGGAAGCTGAACAACACTCTACTCAATGATAACTTGGTCAGGAAGCAGTAAAGAAAGAAATTAACGACTTTTTAGAATTTAATGGAAATGAAGCTACAATATATCCAAACTTATGGAACACAATGAAAGCAGTGCTAAGAGGAAACCTCATAGCTCTGAGTGCTGCCAAAAAGAAACAGGAGACACAGCTCTGGGGGTACTGTATGTCCCAGTACAGGGGAATGTCAGGGCCAGGAAGTGGGAGTGGGTGGGTTGGGGAGCAGGGCAGGGGGAGGGTATAGGGGGCTTTGGGGATAGCATTTGAAATGTAAATGTAAAAAATACCTAATAAAAAAAATAAACAGGAGAGAGCATACAGTGGCAGCTTGACAAAACATCTGAAAGCTCTGGAACAAAAAGAAGCAAACACACCTAAGAGGAGTAGAAGGCAGGAAATAATAGAACACAGGCTGAAATCAACCAAGTAGAAACAAATAGAAGTATACAAAGAATCAACCAAACAAAAAGCTGGTTCTCGGAGAAAAGTAATAAGACAGTAAACCAGTAGCCAGACCAACCAGAGGTTACAGAGACAGTATACAAATTAACAAAATCAGAAATGAAAAGGGAGACATGACAACAGAAACTGAGGAAATGGGTGCCGGGACTCCACAGAACTTAGGAACTTAGTCTGCAAAGGTGAGAGTGTGCACCACAGAGGCAGACAGCTTCTGGGACAGGCAGGAGCCACAGAGCCACTGAGGCAGCACCCTTTTGGGGCCTCAGACATCCGGCACCCTCCCAGCCGGAGGACAGTGGCCCGCCCTGCACGGAGCCCTCTACCTCAGGAGAAGGGAGCGCCATCTTGGATCCAGGACTCCGCCAAACTTAGGAACTTAGTCTGCACAGGTGAGAGTGTGCACCACAGAAGCTGACAGCTTCTGTGACCTGCCAAAGCAACACAACATCTGGGAAAGGTCCTGTTTTGGGCCATCTTCTTCAGCCAGGAGGAGGTCCAAACACCAGATATCTGTGCACCTTCCCTGTAAGAGGAGAGCTGGTCAGCAGAGAGTGCTCTAACCACTGAAACTCAGAGGAGAGAGCCTGTCTCCCAGGTCTGCTGATAGACGGGAATCAGAATCACCAGAAGAACAATCTCTAAACAGAGACAACTATAACAACCCCAGAGATTACCAGATGGTGAAAGGTAAACGTAAGAATCTTACTAACAGAAACCAAGACCACTCACCATCATCAGAACCCAACACTCCCACTTCGCCCAGTCCAGGGCACCCCAACATACCTGAAAAGCTAGACCTGGATTTAAAAGCATATCTCATGATGATGGTAGAGGACATCAAGAAGGACTTTAATAACTCACTTAAAGAATTACAGGAGAACATTGCTAAAGAGTTACAAGACCTTAAAGAAAAACAGGATAACACAATCAAACAGGTAGAAGTCCTTAAAGAAAAACGGGAAAACACATCCAAACAGATGATGGAAATGAACAAAACCATACTAGACTTAAAAAGGGAAGTAGACACAATAAAGAAATCCCAAAATGAGGCAACACTGGAGCTAGAAACCCTAGGAAAGAAATTTGGAACCATACATGGGAGCATCAGCAACAGAATACAAGAGATGGAAGAGAGAATCTCAGGTGCAGAAGATTCCATAGAGAACATCGGCACAACAATCAAGGAAAATGGAAAATGCAAAAAGATCCTAACTCAAAACATCCAGGAAATCCAGGACACAATGAGAAGACCAAACCTACGGATAATAGATGTGTATGAGAATGAAGATTTTCAACTCAAAGGACCAGCAAACATCTTCAACAAAATTATAGAAGAAAACTTCCCAAATCTAAAGAAAGAGATGCCCATGAACATACAAGAAGCCTACAGAACTCCAAATAGACTGGAACAGAAAAGAAATACCTCCCGACACATAATAATCAGGACAACAAATGCACTAAATAAAGATAGAATACTAAAAGAGGTAAGAGAAAAAGGCCAAGTAACATATAAAGGCAAGCCTATTAGAATTACACCAGATTTTTCACCAGAGACTATGAAAGCCAGAAGATCCTGGACAGATGTTATACAGACACTAAAAGAACACAAATTCCAGCCCAGGCTACTATACCCAGCCAAACTCTCAATTAACATAGATGGAGAAACCAAAGTATTCCACAACAAAACCAAATTCACACATTATCTCTCCACGAATCCAGCCCTTCAAAGGATAATAACAGAAAAAAAACAATACAAGGACGGGAACCAAGCCCTAGAAAAAACAAAAAGGTAATGCCTCAACAAACCTAAAAGAAGACAGCCACAAGAACAGAATGCCAACTTTAGAAACAAAAATAACATGAAGCAACAATTACTTTTCCTTAATATCTCTTAATATCAATGGACATAACTCCCCAATAAAAAGACATAGACTAACAAACTGGCTACACAAACAAAACCCAACATTTTGCTGCTTACAAGAAACTCATCTCAGAGAAAAAGATAGACACTACCTCAGAATGAAAGCCTGGAAAACAATTTTCCAAGCAACTGGTATGAAGAAACATGCTGGAGTAGCCATTCTAATATCTGATAAGATTGACTTCCAACCCAAAGTCATCAAAAAAGACAGGTAGGGGCACTTCATACTCATCAAAGGTAAAATCCTCCAAGAGGAACTATCAATTCTGAATATCTATGCTCCAAATACAAAGGCAGCCACATTCATTAAAGAAACTTTAGTAAAGCTCAAAGCACACATTGCACCTCATACAATAATAGTGGGAGACTTCAACACACCACTTTCACCAATAGACAGATCATGGAAACAGAAACTAAACAGGGACACAGTGAAACTAACAGAAGTTATGAATCAAATGGATCTGGCAGATATCTACAGAACATTCTATCCTAAAACAAAAGGATATACCTTCTTCTCAGCACCTCATGATACCTTCTCCAAAATTGTCCACATAATTGGTCACAAAACAGGCCTCAACAGATACAAAAATATTGAAATTGTCCCATGCATCCTATCAGATCACCATGGACTAAGGCTGATCTTCAATAACAAAATGAATAACAGAAAGCCAACATTCACGTGGAAACTGAACAACACTTTGCTCAATGATACCTTGGTCAAGGATGGAATAAAGAAAGAAATTAAGGACTTTTTAGAGTTTAATGAAAATGAAGCCACAACATACCCAAACTTATGGGACGCAATGAAAGCATTTCTAAGAGGAAAACTCATAGCTCTGAGTGCCTCCAAAAAGAAACTAGAGAGAGCACACATTAGCAGCTTGACAACACACCTAAAAGCACTAGAACAAAAGGAAGCAAATTCACCCAAGAGGAGTAGGCAGCAGGAAATAATCAAACTCAGGGGTGAAATCAACCAAGTGGAAACAAGAAGAACTATTCAAAGAATCAACCAATCAAGGAGCTGGTTCTTTGAGAAAATCAACAAGATAAACCCTTAGCCAGACTCACTAGAGGGCAGAGGGAAAGCATTCTAATTAACAAAATCAGAAATGAAAAAGGAGACATAACAACAGATCCTGAAGACATCCAAAACACCATCAGATCCTTCTACCAAAGGCTATACTCAACAAAACTGGAGAACCTGGATGAAATGGAGAAGTTCCTAGACAGATACCAGGTACCAAAGTTGAATCAAGATCAGGTTAATGATCTAAACAGCCCTATATCCCCCAAAGAAATAGAAGCAGTCATTAATAGTTTCCCAACCAAAAAAAGCCCAGGACCAGATGGGTTTAGTGCAGAGTTCTATCAGACCTTCAAAGAAGATCTAATCCCAGTTCTTCACAAACTATTTCACTAAATAGAAACAGAAGGTACTCTACCCAACTCATTCTATGAAGCCACAATTACTCTGATACCTAAAACACAAAAAGACCCAACAAAGATAGAAAACTTCAGACCAATATCCCTTATGAATATTGATGCAAAAATCCTCAATAAAATTCTTGCTAACCGAATCCAAGAACACATCAAAACAATCATCCATCCTGACCAAGTAGGTTTCATCCCAGGGATGCAGGAATGGTTCAATATATGGAAATCAATCAACATAATCCAGTATATAAACAAACTAAAAGACAAAAACCACATGATCATCTTATTACATGCGGAAAAAGCATTTGACAAGATCCAACACCCATTCATGATAAAAGTCTTGGAAAGATCAGGAATTCAAGGCCCACACCTAAACATGATAAAAGCAATCTACAGCAAACCAGTAGCCAACATCAAAGTAAATGGTGAGAAGCTTGAAGCAATCCCACTAAAATCAGGGACTAGACAAGACTGTCCACTTTCTCCATACCTATTCAACATTGTACTTGAAGTCCTAGCCAGAGCAATTCGACAACAAAAGGAGATCAAAAGGATACTATTTGGAAAAGATGAAGTCAAAATATCACTTTTTGCAGATGATATGATAGTATACATAAGTGACCCTAAAAATTCCACCAGAGAACTCCTAAACCTGATAAACATCTTCGGTGAAGTAGCTGGATATAAAATTAACTCAAACAAATCAATGGCCTTTCTCTACACAAATAATAAACAGGCTAAGAAAGAAATCAGGGAAACAACACCCTTCTCAATAGTCACAAATAATATAAAATATCTTGGCGTGACTCTAACTAAGGAAGTGAAAGATCTGTATAATAAAAACTTCAAGTCTCTGAAGAAAGAAATTATAGAAGATCTCAGAAAATGGAAAGATCTCCCATGCTCATGGATTGGCAGGATCAACATTGTAAAAATGGCTATCTTGCCAAAAGCAATCAACAGATTCAATGCAATCCCCATCAAAATTCCAACTCAATTCTTCAACGAATTAGAAAGTGCAATCTGCAAATTCATCTGGAATAACAAAAAACCTAGGATAGCAAAAACTCTTCTCAAGGATAAAAGAACCTCTGGTGGAATCACCATGCCGGACCTAAAGCTGCACTACAGAGCAATTGTGATAAAAAGTGCATGGTACTGGTATAGTGGCAGACAAGTAGACCAATGGAATAGAATTGAAGACACAGAAATGAACCCACACACCTATGGTCACTTGATCTTCGACAAGGGAGCTAAAACCATCCATTGGAAGAAAAACAGCATTTTCAATAAATGGTGCTGGCACAACTGGTTGTTATCATGTAGAAGATTGCGAATCGATCCATTCCTATCTCCTTGTACTAAGGTCAAGTCTAAGTGGATCAAGGAACTTCACATAAATCCAGAGACACTGAAACTTATAGAGGAGAAAGTGGGGAAAAGCCTTGAAGGTATGGGCACAGGGGAAAAATTCTTGAATAGAACAGCAATGGATTGTGCTGTAAGATCGAGAATTGACAAGTGGTACCTCATGAAACTGCAAAGCTTCTGCAAAGCAAAAGACACCATCAATAAGACAAAAAAAACCACCAACAGATTGGGAAAGGATCTCTACCTATCCTAAATCAGATAAGGGACTAATATCCAATATATATAAAGAACTCAAGGAGGTGGACTCCAGAAAATCAAATAACCCAATTTAAAAATGGGGATCAGAACTGAACAAAGAATTCTCACCTGAGGAATACCGAAAGGCAGAGAAGCACCTGAAAAAATGTTCAACCTCCTTAACCATCAGGGAAATGCAAATCAAAACAACCCTGAGATTCCACCTCACACCAGTCAGAATGGCTAAGATCAAAATTTCAGGTGACAGCAGATGCTGGCGAGGATGTGGAGAAAGAGGAACACTCCTCCATTGTTGGTGGGATTGCAAGCTTGTACAACCACTCTGGAAATCAGTCTGGCGGTTCCTCAGAAAACTGGACATAGTACTACCAGAGGATCCATCAATACCTCTCCTGGGCATATATCCAGAAGATGTCCCAACCGGTAAGAAGGACACATGCTCTTCTATGTTCATAGCAGCTTTATTTATAATAGCCAGAAGCTGGAAAGAACCCAGATGCCCCTCAACAGAGGAATGGATACAGAAATTATGGTACATTTACACAATGGAGTACTACTCAGCTATTAAAAAGAATGAATTTATGAAATTCCTAGCCAAATGGATGGACCTGGAGGGCATCATCTTGAGTGAGGTAACACAATCACAAAGGAACTCATACAATATGTATTCACTGATAAGTGGATATTAGCCCAAAACTTAGGATACCCAAGATATAAGATACAATTTGCTAAATGCATAAAACTCAGGAAGAATGAAGACCAAAATGTGGACACTATGCCCCTTCTTAGAATTGGGAACAAAACACCCATGGAAGGAGTTACAGAGACAAAGTTTGGAGCTGTGATGAAAGGATGGACCATCTAGAGACTGCCATATCCAGGGATCCATCCCATAATCAGCTTCTAAACGCTGACACCATTGCATACACTAGCAAGTTTTAGCTGAAAGGACCCAGATATAGCTGTCTCTTGTGAGACTATGCCAGGGCCTAGCAAACACAGAAGTGGATGCTCACAGTCAGCTATTGGATGGATCACAGGGCTCCCAATGGAGAAGCTAGAGAAAGTACCCATGGAGCTAAAGGGATCTGCAACCCTATAGTTGGAACAACATGATGAACTAACCAGTACCCCGGAGCTCGTGTCTCTAGCTGCATATGTATTGAAAGATGGCCTAGTCGGCCATCACTGGAAAGAGAGGCCCATTGGACTTGCAAACTTTATATGCCCCAATACAGGGGAATGCCAGGGCCAAAAGAATGGGAATGGGTGGGTAGCGAATTGGGGGGGGGGATTATGGGGGACTTTTGGGATAGCATTGGAAACGTAATTGAGGAAAATACGTAATAAAAAAAAGATAAAAAAAAAGAAACTGAGGAAATTAAAAAATCATCAGATGCTGGTACAAAAGCATATATTTAACAAAACTGGAAAATGTGCATGAAATAGACAATTTTCTAGACAGATACCAAATACCTAAGTTAAATCAGTGTCAGATAAACCATCTAAACAGTCCTATAACCCTAAAGAAATAGAAGCATGCATTAAAAATCTCACAACCGACCAACCAACCAACCAAACAAACAAATAAAACAAAAAACCCAGGGCAAGAGAGGTTTAGTGCAGAGTTCTATAAGACCTTCAAAGAAGACCTAATACCAATACTCTTCAAACTGTTCCATAAAATAGAAACAGATTGAACACTACCCAATTTGTTCTAGAAGCTAAAATTACTCTGATATCTAAACCACACAAAGACCCAACAAAAAAAGAGACCTTCAGACCAATTTCCCTTATGAATATCGATGCAAAAATACTCAATAAAATTCTTGGCAACAGAATTCAAGAACACATGAAAAATATCATTTACCATATCACGTAAGCTTCATCCCTGGAATACAGGGATGGTTCAATATATGGAAATCTATCAATGTGATCCACTATATAACAAAGTCAAAGAAAAAAAAAAAACCACATGATCATTTCAATATTTGCTGAAAAAGCATTTTACAAAAGCCAAAAACCCTTCATCATAAAAGTCTTGGAAAGATCAGGAATTCAAGGACCATAACTAAACATAATAAAAGCAATATACAGCAAGCCAACATCCAACATCAAATTAAAGGAAGAGAAACTAGAAGCAATCCCACTAAAATCAGGGACTACACAAGGCTGCCCTTTTTCTCCCTACCTAATCAATGTAGTACTTGAAGTTCTAGCCAGAACAATTAGACAACAAAAGGAGTGCAAAGAGATACAAATTGGAAAGGAAAAAGTCAAAATATCACTATTTTGCAGATAATATGACAGTATACTTAAGTGACCCCAAAAATTCCACCAGAGAACTCCTTCAACTGAAAAACAACTTCAGCAAAGTGGCCGGACATAAAATTAACTCAAACAAATCAGTGGCCTTCCTTTGCTCAATGGATAGACAGGTTGAAAAAGAAATTAGGGAAATAACATCCTTCAGAACTGTTACAAATAATATAAAATACATTGGTGTGACCTTAAGCAAGTGAAAGATCTGTATAACAAGAACTTCAAGTCTCTGAAGAAAGAAATTAAAGAAGATCTCATAAGATGGAAAGATCTCCCATGCTTGTGGATTGGCAAGATTAATATATTAAAATGGCCTTTATGCTGAAAGCAAGCTACAGATTCAATACAATCACCATCAAAATTCCAACTCAGGTCTTCATAGAGTTAGAGCAATTTGCAAATTCATCGGGAATTAAAAAACAACAACAACAACAAAAAAACAGGATATCGCATACTATTCTCGACAATAAATGAACTTCTGGCAGAATCACCATCCCTGACCTCAAGCTGTAATACAGAGCAATTGTGAAAAACAATCAAACAAACTGCATGGTATTGGTATAGTGACAGGCAGGTAGATCAAGGGGATAGAAGTGAAGACCCAGAAATGAACCCACACTCCTATGGTTACTTGATCTTTGACAAAGGAGCTAAAACCATCAATTTGGAAAAAAGACAGCATTTTCAACAAATGGTGCTGATTCAACTGACAGTTAGCATGTAAAATAAAGCAAATAGATTCATTCTTATCTCCTTTACAAAGCTCAAGTCCAAGTGGATCAAGGACCTCCACATAAAACCAGATACACTGAAAAGAATAGAACAGAAAATGGGGAAGAGCCTTGAGCACATGGGCACAGAGGAAAATTTCTTGCACAGAACACCAATAGGTTATGCTCTAAGATCAAGAATTGACAAATAGGACAACATAAAATTGCAAAGCTTATGTAAGACAAAGAACACTGTCAATAGGACAAAACGACAACCACCAGATTGGGAAAAGATCTTGACCAACCCTACATTTGATAGAGGACTAATATCCACTGTATACAAAGAACTCAAAATGGTAGACTCCAGAGAAACAACCCTATTAAAATGGGGCATAGAACTAAACAAAGAATTCTCAACTAAGGAATACCAATTGCCTGAGAAACACTTAAAGAAATGTTCAACAACCTTATTCATCAAGGAAATACAATTCAAAACTACCCTGAGATTCTACCTCACATCATTCAGAATGGCTAAGATCAAAAACTCAGGTGACAGCAGATGCTGGCATGTATGTGGAGAAAAAGGAACACTCCTCCATTGCTGATGGGATTGCAAACTGGTACTCTGGAAATCACTTTTTCGGTTCCTCAGAAATTGGACATAGTACTACCTGAGGACCCAATAAAACCACTTCTGGCTACCCAGAAGATGCTCCAACATGTAATAAGGACACATGCTCCATTATGTTCATAGCAGCCTTATTTATAATAGCAAGAAGTTGGAAAGATTCCAGATGCCTCACAACCGAGAAATGGATACAGAAAATGTGGTACACTATGGTGTACTACTCAGCTATTAAAATCAATGAATTTATGAAATTCTTAGGTAAATGAATGGAACTAGAAAATATCTTGAATGAGGTAACCCAGTTAGAAAACAGCACACATGGAATAAACTCAGTGATACGTGGATATTAGCCCAGAAGCTCAGAATACCCAAGATACAATTCACAGACCATATGAAACTAAAGAAGAAGGAAGACCAAAGTGTGGATACTTTGGTCCTTCCTAGAAGGGGGATAAAAATACCCATGGGAGGAGATACAGTGACTAAGTGTGGAGCACAGACTGAAGGGAATGCCATCCAGAGACTGCCCCACCTGGGGATCCATCCCATACACACTAACCAAATTAGACACTACTGTGGATGCCAAGAAGTACTTGCTTACAGAAGCCTGATATAGCTGTCTCCTGAGAGGCTCTGCCAGTGCCTGACAAATACAGAGGTGGATGCTCTCAGCCAGCCATTGGACTGAGCATAGGATCCCCAGTGGAGGAGCTAGATTTATTACCCAAGCAGCTGAAAGGGTTTGCAGCCCTCTAGTCAGAACAACAATATAATCAAACAGTACTCCCAGAGCTCTCAGGGTCTAAACCACCAACCAAAGAGTACACATAAAGGGACCCATTACTCCAGCTGCATATGTAGCCTTGTCAGTCATCAATGGGAGAAGAGGCCCTTGGCCCTGTGAAGGCTGGATGCCCAAGTGTAAGGGAATGCTAGGACCAGGAAGGAGACTGGGTGGGTTGGAAAGCAGGGTGGGGGGAGGGGATAGGGAGTTTTTGGAGGGGAAACCAGGAAAGAGGATACCATTTGAAATGTAAATAAAGAAAATATCTAATTTAAAAAAACAAAACAAAAACGAACAAGGACATTTTGAGTTTTTCAGGCAAATGAATGGCACTGGAAATACCATCCTAAGTGAGATAATTCAGTTTCAAATGGACATCCATGGTATGAATTAACTAATAATGTATATTGGCCAAAAAAGTACAGAATACGTAGCATACAATTCACAGAACTAAAGAAGTCTAACAAGCAGAATGATCTAAGTATGGATGTCCAATCCTGCTTGGGATGGAGAATAAATCAATCATGGGAGGCTGAGAGAGGTAGACACCTTGGTGGAAGAGGGGACAGGGTCAGGAAAAGGGGAACATGATCAGGCATGGGGGGCAGACAGGAAAGAAGCCCTGAGGACCAGCAGAATGAATGGACATATGCAACCATGTGAGTGGGCATAGAAGGTTGGAACAACCTCTAGAAAGTACTAGAGACCTGATCAGAGACTCTCAGGACTCAAAGGGAAGGACCTTAGATGAAATGCCCAACAGTGGGGAGAGGAACTTCATAGAGTCCACCTCCAGTGTATCAAGTGGAAAGATGGGGTTGTCATCCCACAGTCAAAAATTCTGACCCTGAATTATTCCTGTCTAAGAGAACTGCAGGGACAAAAATGGAGAAGATCCTAAGGAAAATGAGGTCCAGTGACTTGGGATCCATCTCATGGGGAGGTTACAAGGCCTGACACTATTACTTATGCTATGGTATGCTTATAGATTAGAGCCTAGCATGACTGTTCAACATGCATGTGACTGAGACAGAAGCAGATACTTACACCCAACCTTTGGAACCAAGCAGAGACTTACACCTAACCGTTGGAACCCCTATTGTTGAATTACAGAAAGGTTGGAAGAAGCTGAAGAGAAGGGCTACCCCATAGGAAGACCAATCTTCTCAACTAACCTGGAACCCTGAGCTCTCTCAGAACCTGAGCCACCAGTCAGGCAGTATACAGGAGCTGGTCTGAGGCCCCCAAAACATATATAGCAGAGGATTGCCTGGTCTGGTCTCAATGGGAGAAGACCAACCCTCAAGAGACCTTATGCCCCATGGAGTGAGGAGGTCTGGCTAGGGGACATTCTCTTGGACACAGCGGGGGAGGGGGATTGGAATAAGGAACTGTGGGAGTGCATACCAGGAGGGGGGCAATGACTGGAATTGAAAAAAAGTAATAATAATAATAAAATAGGTGGAGTTTCCTCATTTTGATATTTTGCTTGAAGAAATTGAACATTGTTTTGTGTGTTTGTGAGGGGGGAGGTAGCTGCAGGTGTCTATTGCTTAGTCCGTTGATGGAAAAATAATAAAAAATAAAATTCAAACATTGTCCTAACCCTCAAGTTCTGAGATCACTAGCTAATCTGTTTCTTTTCATCTATTCTTCATGTTACCTTTGCACTGCCTGCTAAATATTTCTAATACACTGCTTGCATTTTGAAGATATTGCATAAAAAAGCATAACCTATGTATTCTTTACCTAGAATTTAACATCTTTAACATATCTCTTAATACATCACCAAATAAAAATACAGAAACTTACAGAAAACATCCTGTAAATTTCCTTTAGCATATTTAACCATTTATGAAAATACTGAATTATATTTAAGCAATGCTTGGCTATAATATAGGCATTTTCACTGATTATGGAAACTTCAGAGAAATCCAAAGTGCTATTTCAATTTTATCTCTGAATGAATACCATGAGCAGAACTATGTACCAACAGAGTGTATATGGAGTCTTCATGTTTTGATTTTAAAATTATTAGTCTTATGAGCTAATGTAATCAGTGCACACAAATGTTTTAATGACATTGAATATTATTAATTAAATTTCTAAAAGTAAGTAATAACTTAAGAACAGTATCATCTAAAGCTAACCTTTACTTGTGAATTTAGGAGTCATTGCATAGGGAATAATGGATATTAATAAGTGTATATAGTTAGAAAGGTACAGATATCTTTTTTTTAGAACTAAATGGAGTGCTTTCTGTCTGGTGTACATACAGAGTATGTGAGTAATGACAAGCTTGATGACTTGTGGAAGACCTTGAATGCTACATTAGAAAATGAGTTCTTAATTTGTGGGGTAATGGAGCATCATGGATAAAGTTAATAGGGAACATTTGTCATTAAAACCATGCCTTTCACAAAAGCATCATCATGTAAAGAATACAAATTGCATTGGTTGTAACAAGACTGGTTTTCATTGTAAAAGGAGGCAAAATAAAGCATCAGCAAGACGACTGTGTGTTCTAAATGTTGTGTTCTCTGTTCTTGTATTGAGTTTTGTTATCCACATAAATGATCCATGATTATAATTACTTTAATTGTGTGAATGATGATCATGTAGACCTGAGAGCAGAGGGTAATATAGTATACTCTAAGAAGATGTCAATAACTGAGTACTATGGCTTTCAATATTATGTGATTGAACCAAGATATAAGTGTGTTTCTTAATTACACTCCAGCTATAGAAGAAGCATAGGTTTCTTAAGGACTATTCCTGGCTATGAGTAGAGAGAGGTTCTTTGAAGGACTCTAAGAACATATTAAATTGGGCTTTAAACATCTTTTCCTCCTAGGTCTGAGGAACCTCAGAGGAAAGGGAACATTAAGAGAAAAGCAAATATGGCAGAAAATTTAGTTAAAATATTTAAGAATGAAGGCTGGAATAATGTCTTACCTTTTTTTTTTTCTTAAAGAAAATATATTTATTTAATTCACATTTTTTTAAATATTTTTTATTACATATTTTCCTCAATTACATTTCCAGTGCTATCCCAAAAGTCCCCCATACCCTTCCCCCGACTCCCCTACCCACCCATTCCCACTTTTTGGCCCTGGCGTTCCCCTGTACTGGGGCATATAAAGTTTGCATATCCAATGGGCCTCTCTTTCCAGTGATGGCCGACTAGACCATCTTTTGATACATATGCAGCTAGAGTCAAGAGCTCCGGGGTACTGGTTAGTTCCTAATGTTGTTCCACCTATAGGGTTGCAGATCCCTTTAGCTCCTTGGGCATTTTCTCTAGCTCCTCCATTGGGGGCCCTGTGATCCATCCAATAGCTGACTGTGAGCTTCCACTTATGTGTTTGCTAGGCCCCGGCGTAGTCTCACTAGAGACTGCTATATCAGGGTCCTATCAGCACAGTCTTGCTAGTGTATGCAATTTAAGCCTGGGACAAAAATTGTGTTTATAAAATCAACATTAAACAACAACATCTTATTGTACTAGTTTGTAATTTTAAGTCCAAGAATACTATGGCAGGATAGGAGGTAGTCACAACAGAATGTGATGAATGGAAGTGCACATGCTAGCTAGCTGAGAACATTATGTACAAGAGAAGTAATAGAGCCTCTCCATCAAAATGTCAATGATGCAGAAAGGGTAGCTCTCCTCTTCTCTCCTCTTCTCTTCTGTTCTCTTCTGTTCTCTTCTGTTCTCTTCTGTTCTGTTCTCTTCTGTTCTCTTCTGTTCTCTTCTGTTCTCTTCTCTTCTCTTCTCTTCTCTTCTCTTCTCTTCTCTTCTCTTCTCTTCTCTTCTCTTCTCTTCTCTGCTCTGCTCTGCTCTGCTCTGCTCTGCTCTGCTCTGCTCTGCTCTGCTCTGCTCTGCTCTGCTCTGCTCTGCTCTGCTCTGCTCTCCTCTCCTCTCCTCTCCTCTCCTCTCCTCTCCTCTCCTCTCCTCTCCTCTCCTCTCCTCTTCCCTTCCCTTCCCTTCTCCTCCCTCCCCCTCCCCCTCTCCCCTCCCCTGTCTGCGCTCAATATGTCCATTCATCTCCCCAACCCCTCTCAAACTCAAAACATACAATAAAAAAATTCTCAAAATGATGTAGATAACAGACAAGAAAAGGCTAACTTACAATATAGAAATACAGAAGAATGAAGAATTTAGATGACCTTTCATTTATTAATATGTGTAGGAATTTGTCAACAATTGTAATCGAATAAATGAAGGAGCAGAAATCATTGAAGATGGGAATGACTTTGCTAATGAGTCATTGGGTGCATGCTATCTCTCAGCAAAGAAACAGAGAGAGGTATCCAGGATAATCTGTGGCAGAAATGATTTAACTCGTTAAAAAAAGATAAAAATGAGTACTATCTTCTGTGAGGTATTTTGCCGGGGGGTGGGGGGAGTACTATAATATTGCTTATTTCATAAGAAGAGATGGCCAAGGTGAAAATAAGAATTTGACTTATCTCATGTTTAGCTTAAGGGGGATAAAAAATATTTTTCTAATTGTATCAGACCTTTAGAAAAACTCTGGTAGGGGCTAGACACAAGGCTGAGTATTTAATAGCTGTTGTTTCTCTTGCAAAGTACTAGAGTTAAATTTCCTGTGTTCACATGGTGATTCATACTCAAGCTCCTGTTTCAGGAGATTGAGCATCCTCTTCAGGCCTCTGCAAGAAGCAGACACAAATGGATATACATAGACATGCTCACAGACATAGACATAGGGTTAGAAAATATATGAAAATAAATAATACATGAATCATTTTTATCTTTTAAGTTCTGAGGTCAGAATTCACATTTCTCCCTGAGCTTTCCTTCATCAAAAGCATCAATTGCATACCTCCCCTCTCTCCTTAAAAGATGGGCTAATTTTTCCACTAATTAATATTGCATTAATATACTGAAGCATCTTAAGACACAAGAAGGTGTGGGAGGACTGACCAACTATCTGCTAAAAGAAATGAATGCCTCCACATATCATGTGTAGAAAGACCAAGGCAAAAGAAAGAAATTTGTGTCAGTACATTCTAATGCTAAAGACTGAGGGAAATTTTGCAAATGTATGTGTTGACTTGTGGCTTGAATAGTGACTATGTTGGCCTCCTGCTTGCTAAGCTACCAAACTATGCATTCTACACATAAAATCTGTAAGTTTTGATCCCTTTAACTTTATTTAGTTTTTGCTATGTTTGGAGTTAAACTTGGGGCTTTATGTCTCTTAAGCAAGAGCTCTACCTCTTTAATTTGCACAAACATTAATAAATTTTATTTTTCTATGTCAACACAAGTAACTTTGGGAAAAATATTTTAACTAGAAAGACAAATTTAAAATTTTCAATGTAAAAACTTTGAATGTAAGTCATAGAAAAGTAAAAAGATTATAATTTCCTTTTCCTCTCAATATTTTTGAAGTAATGGAGAAGGTTATAAATGTGGAGTGCAGTAGACACGATATTCCTTATGAATTCATGGAAATATCCTCAGTAGAAAATAGCTACTGGAGAAACAGATGTCAGAAAAGTCAGATACTTGATGTAGCAAGTTTTTCAGAGTGGCATTAAAAAGCATAACATTTATAATCCAGCAATGAGAAACTACACACACACACACCTGTGTGTGTGTGTGTGTGTGTGTGTGTGTGTGTGTGTGTGTGACTCAGCTGTTGTTAAGTACTTGCCGTATAAGTATCATGATCTGAGCTAAGACTCTCAGCACCTGTAGAAAAACTTGAGTGTAGCAGTTTTCTGTTGTTACCTTATCTCTGTGTACTGGAGAGACAAAGTTAGTTTGATCCCAGTAGTTCACTACCTGGCTAGACTAGGCATTTGGTGGGTGCTGGATTCAGGAAGATACTCTGTCTCAAAAGATAAGGTAGAGGGCAATTGTAGAAGACAATCTCCATTAATATATATCTTCCAAACATGTGATTACCTGAATGTACACATACATACACAAAATGAGATAAGAAATCAGTGTAACTAGACTCCTCATAAATATGCTTTAGTAAAGACAAATATGATAAAAATGTATATAACTAGCACTTACTACATTTCTCTCATGAAACAGCTAGTATATTCTAGTCTCCCCTTATCAATCTTCACAAGAATCGTTGTAGTTATAGTGCTAGTTAATTCTAAGGCCTTTCCTCTTCTAATAACAGCACTATTTAGTGGCTTGAATATATACAGGATTACTCTTTGCATCATTTGAGTTATAATGCTAATTCATTTCATAGAATTATCTATGGAGTCCTTGGCTTATAGTTAATGAAGAAGAGAAAAAAAAAAAAAAGATAGGGCAGAAGGTTGAGCCTAAAGTACCCTGAGTCATGATTAAAAGCGGCATGAGCCATTGTCATTCGTAGTCACTTTTATCATGTGTTTTAGTTAAGATTTTATTGCTTCAAGGAGACAACATGACAAACGCAGCTTTTTATAAAGGAAAACATTTAACTGGAGGTGACTTAAAGTTTTAGAGATTTAATCCATTCGTATCATGGTGAGAAGCATGGCAGTGACCAGGCAGAGATGGTGCTGGAGAAGGAACTGAGAGTTCTACATCTAGAGTTGCAGGCAGCAGTCAGGGACTGCTCCACACTGGGCATAGTTTGAGCCTAGGTGAACTGAAAGCCCATCCCCACAGTGGCACACTTTCTCCAACCAGGCCAGACCTCTTAATAGTGTCACTTCCTATGAGCCAAACATTCAAACACATGAATATGGAGGTCATTCCTGTCCATACCACCTCACCATGGCTAACTGTCAAAACTCTGCAGAGTTCCAGGAAAGTGAAAGAATTCAGAAAGGACTAGTAAGTATCCCTGTGATCCTAATCATGAAAGTTAGTATCCTTTTTGTTTACTTTGTAGAGAAAAAAAAATTGATTACCAGAATGCTTACTAGACTCTCATAAGATCACACAAAACTTAGTAACTTAGTCTGGTTCACTTACCAAATGAGTAGATGTCATTTTCTATGGATAATGAAAACAGGTGAGAGCCAATCCACTAACAGAGCAGCAAGCCTTCTCAAATTCATCTTCATTTTTCAGGAATAAAACACACATGATATTGGAAAACTTCACTCCAGAGGACTTAGAACTAGAGATATTGTCACCACTTGGTGACAATTATTGCAGCTTCTTCGGCTCCTTCAAGGCGCTCAGTGGTTTTACTTATTCATTCTTTCAAAAACAATTATTAGATGCACACTAGCCATGAGACTGGATCAATCCAGATGCTCAAGTACAAAGCAGTCTCTTTTCTCAGAGACTGTGTGATTTAGTTTTCAGAGACATAGCAGTATTGACCACAGATGTGGATTTCATTCAACTTATTAAAAAAAAAGTAAAAGAATAAATAAAAAGGATATGGATTGACTTAAAGTTAAACAAATGTAGTAATTAAAGAATTAAATTAGTGGGCTGGGGATGTGATTCACTGTTAGAAGACATACTGAACATGTCAAAGCCTTGAAAACAATTGATAGGGGAAGAATGGCTTTGGCAAGCATCTTTTAGACATGTCAGTGGAGGGTCTCTTCAACACAAAAATACTGAGATAAATTTACTGCAAATGTTTCTTTTACTTATTTATTTTTAAATTTAGTCCTCTTATGAATATGTCACAACATGTGTTTTAGATCAGGTGTGCCCATGGCACAGTGTATATGTGGAAATAAGAGGACAATTTTCTGGAGTCACTTGTCTTCTTCCAACTTTAGATGGGTTTGAGGGGTCAATTACAGTCACCACATATACCATTATTTGCTAAATCATCCTATCAACTTCTTGCATATTTTTTGTTCCTAAATACCTTAATTACAAGAAGAGTAATTCTGATTCCTCTGGATGGTATTCCAGCGCCCTGAGCAAGGGCATGATTTTTTAAAAACAAGTCATGCCTGGACTAGACAGAAGTGAGAGATTCAGTATTGACACAGTTTCTAGCTAAACAGAAAACAGATAAAAAGCAAGTAGAAGTATCTGAGAACTACTATATATGAAATAAAAATAAAAATTTTACTGTGAAAACATTTTTAAAACAATCTTAACTTATGATAAGTCTGATGAGGGCAATAAATAAAAGTACATTAGAAAAAATTTAAGGAGAAAGGAAGTTTCCAAGAATATGGTAAGAAAAAGTTCTGTAATTCAACTGTCTAGTGTTCTGACAAAGCTGAATGGAGCCAAGGAGAAGACCTATAGGAAGAACCACAGAATGGATTAATCTGGATAAAGTGCATGGGTGAAGGGGAAAGTAGAAAGGAAGAATGAGGGACTTCTCCAAGTAGTGGTACAACTGGCAACTGTGGAGTCCATTTGAGAGGTTGTGGCAACTTGAAACACCATGCTTGCTCAGGGTGTCCAGTGAGTTTAATTATTTCAGTATTTGGTTTATGTTTTCATTTTTTTAATGAAAAAAAATCCTCTTTTGCCCAGTATGGAGGAAACTAACTGTTGTGGATGTACTAGTTAAGTGGTAGACTACTTATTAGTAATGCTGAAGACTGTGCTCAATACTCAGTATATACATTAATTTGTTAATTTATTAATTAAAATATGAATAACAAACAAACATACATATGCATACATACTTGGAGGGCACCCTACCACACATATTCTGATGCAATTTCATCTTAAGATCTTGGCTAGTAAGTGATTTCTGATGTGAGTTTGGATGGACCACAGTTTTCCATCAGTTGCATTGGATGAGAATGTTCCTGCTCCTAAGGTAGTGGCCAGTTAGAAAGAAACGCAAGTGCATGCTCTTTAGAGTAACCTCACCTAGAAGTAATTTTGAACATATGTCTACCCATGGGACCTATGGAAGGTTACATAGCCACATAGCCATTCTGACTCACCCATTAACGGATCTGTCAAACATTTAGAGTAGAATAAAAGTGTTAAATGCAATTCTATGCTTACATGGTATGACTGAAAAAACAATGTGCCACACAAAAGTGTTATGTACTCAAAAATAAAAAAGCCAGTCATATTTACTTTAAACCCTAGGGAAAGAGCCAGCCTAGACTACAAATTTTCCAACTATCAGCTGATGGGGATGCTATCTGAAAATCCAGTTAAATAAAATATATGTCTATGGACACTGTCCTACTTATTTCTAACCACATTTCACTCAAATAGATTTGTCTATATTAACTTTTCCTTAATCAAAACATTAACATTCACTTCAGGATGCACATTAACTCCCTTTTGAAGGGGTAGATATAAGCAAAAAGTCATGAAAATATAAAAACAACACAGAAATACTGACCTGAATAATACAGGCTCAGTACACACATGTTTCTTTTATTTATACATCAACCTGGTTTGGTATTGAAATTACCTATGAGCACAAAATGCTCAACATTAGATGAAGGTAAAATCGAAAAAGATAATAAAAAGTGGACTAAAATGGAATGAAATGAATCACAAGAGGAATTCATACAAAAAGAAAACTGTAAAACCAAAGATCAAGGAAAAATAGGTAAATAACATACTTAGTAGAAGAACAGAAGGAATCATTATACAGAAATGTTGGTAGTGGGAGATGTCATTCACATTCTGTTGAAATTGTGTGTGTGTGTGTGTGTGTGTGTGTGTGTGTGTGTGTGAGAGAGAGAGAGAGAGAGAGAGAGAGAGAGAGAGAGAGAGAGAGAGAGAGAATACATATGAAATTTATGATTTTCTACAGGGACTTTACCAAAACAAAATGAAAACTAAACACATTTCTGAGGCAAATTGAACCTCTCATGAAACAATGCTTTCCTCAAATCCCAGTTTCCTGCAGCTGTTCTTGAACTCAGATAGATCACCTTTCTATCTCTTTGACTTTAAAGAATTGCTATTTAGATATATAGTTTAAAATGTCTTCTCAGTAAAAATGAAGCAATTGTTAAGCAGAAGGAAGCTATAAAGGAAAGTGACATTCCTTCAAAAGACCACAGAGAAGTTCCTGTGCTGCCCTGGGTATGAGCATGCATACAGCCTTTTGTAGACACTAATGCTCACCTCCCCTTGGTTATATTTTCTCAGGAGTCCTGAGATAGAAACTTTGTTTTCTACTTTGAAAAGAAATCTTGGTCCATTTTTCCATAACTCAAGATGGGAGACTCCTGACTTTCACAAACTTAAACTTATGGTTAACATCTTATAATCCCTTACTGTTGTTAAATCGGCACTCCATAAATGAGCTGGAGTACTTTTAGATTATATGGTTCTGTGGTTTTCTCATAAAATTCACCATTAAAGTGTTTACTGCATCTTTGAGATGGTGTAAAGTATTATATTTTTTCAGTATGTAAAATGCCTACTTGAAATACATAAAAATCTATAGCAATAGGCATTGCAAGTGACTGTAGACCTAATGGATGTTACTAAAGCTGCCAATGCTTATGATGCTTCGCATCATTCAGCTTCATAGAGTAGTAAATGGCAAGACTTTAGTTCATAATTTTATATTAACAACTTAGCACTTCGTGGCATATGCTAAATTTAGATTTTCTCAGTGTTGCATAAATATTCAATTTAGGTGATAGGCTCAGTGTTTTAATATTTCTGATTCATTTGTTCTTAAGTGTTTTTTAAGAGCATCTGCTAGCACCTCATACAACTTCTCAGGAACTAATAAGCACAGACTACAGGTAGAAAACATTTTTAACAATTATCCAAATGCTGAATATTCAACCATTCTGAGGGAATGTCTTTAGAAAATAGGAACTGAAAAGTGGAGATGAGTCAACTTGCATTCAGTAGGCCAGCTTGACTTACTTCCAGTCAATGGGAATAAGTTTTGTGTAGGGTAAGATGAGACAGGTACTGGAGGGGCCCTCTGATCTTTTATTTTTCTCCTGTCGATCAAGTAGTTGTGAAAATACTGTATAGTATATAGGGTATAGCACACTGTCTCGGTTAGGGTTTTACTGCTGTGAACAGACACCATGACCAAGGCAAGTCTTAATAAAACAACATTTAATTGGGGCTGGCTTACAGATTCAGAGGTTCAATCCATTATCATCAAGGTGGGAGCATGGCAGTATCCAGGCAGGCAGGGCGCAGGCAGAGCTGAGAGTTCTATGTAGGTCTTCATCCAAAGGCTGCTAGTGGAAGACTGACTTTCAGGCAACTAGGGTGAGGATCTTATGCCCACACCCATTCAACCAGGTCACACCTCTAGATGGTGCCACTCCCTAGTCCAAGGATATACAAACCATCACACACACTGTCTCCAATACACAAATAATTTTTAATAGTCTGCTACCAAACTTCTTGAGGAGAATGGAAGAATCTGAATATAAACCCATATCCCTTTAAGAGCAAACAATTACAATACCATTCTTTCACAAACTTCTTCTTCTTATAATAGTTGACTTCCAGAATCTGTATGCCATGGTTTAAGAAGTGTGATTATTTGCTTTGCTTTAACTCTAAAAATCATTTCTATTTTGGTATGATAACAATATTAATCAGACATTATTTCATTAGGTGTTTAGTTATTGTGACCAGGACATCTTGATTTAAGGGTAGTAGTTGACACAACTGTAATAAGAAACTTCCTCGGAGTCCCTAGGCATCAAAAGAAACCAGAAAGGCAACATTAGGCAAAAGGGTCCAGGCATGGGCAGGAAAGAGAAGGCTACTCCATTTCTGAACAGAGGATGAGAGCAAAGGAACAAAATTAATTGATAAAAGTTTCGAAGCTAAGAAAATCCAGACATATAACAGAAATTTAATGTCATTTAATGAAATATTTTAAAATGTAGAAAATTGGCTGGTAAGATTACTCAGTGAGTGAAGTGACTTGCTTCCATTTCAGTCTCTGGGACCCTCATGGATGAAGAAGACACTAACAGTCAAAACTGTCCTCTAACTCGCACAAGGTTATATAATGGCTACTCCCTCTCCCTGAATACACTCACATATAAATAAATGTAATAAAATAAATTATCATAGTTTTTAAGTCAATTATTTTAAAAATAGATTCTTACTTTGCAAATCTGGAAATTTCATAAGCATAAATCATATGGCAGCTCTCTGTCTTTCCTTGTATTTTTGTTTTGTTTCTTTGATACATTATAACTACATTCTATTTGTTGCTTATACTAGGCTGGCCTTGAAGTCAACTCCATCCTACTGCTTCTACTAAGGCAATGGACAGAATTTGAAAATTCTGCCAGAAATATATTTAGTGCAACGTTAAGGAAAAGGGATGCAGTCATATATGGAATCTAGTGTTTTAAGTATAGACAGAAAAACAAAAACAACAATAACAACAAAAATATCTCACTCTGTTCTCTAATAGAGTGCACTTTGGAATGAGTGGTATAAAAGTATATCTATGACCTAGACTTAGATGTTTTGTCTAGAAGACTAACAGAAATTTAAATATGGGTAGAAGCTGACAGATTGGGAGACAGGAAAAGGAAGAGGAAAAGACCCACAGAAACATTGCAGGAAGTCCTGCTGGAGGCAAGGACATCCCCCATGAAAAGGATGATGAAGGATTCTTAAAGGTACTCACTAATAAGTGGATATTAGCCAAATAATGATAATAATACAGAATACACAAGATACAGTCCAGTAGAACTCAAAAAGCTCACCAAGCTGATGTGTCCAAATGAGGACACCCACTTGGGAGAGAGAAGAAAGCACACAAGTGGAGAGAGAGGGAAGGACTCAGGAGGGAAAGTGGATAGGGTAGTGGGGAGAGGAGAACCTGATCTAGTATTGAGTGAGGGAAAAGGACTGAAGCCCCGAGTGCCAGCAGAAAGAATGGAAACAAGCAACCTCAGGAAATAGAAGGTTGGGCAGACCCCCAGAATACACCAGAGACATGGAAGATGAAAGACTCCCAAGACTCACAGGGAGAGACCTTAGATGAAACGCCTGACAGTAGGGAGAGGGAACTTATAGAGCCCACCTCCAGCAGGAAGACAGGACCTCAAGTGGGGGATGGGATTGCCATCCCATCATATTATTCCCACCATAATTGTTCCCGTCTGAAAGAATTACAGGGATGGAAATGGAGAGGAGCCTGAGGAAAAAAGGTTCAGCAACAGGCCCAAAGTGGGATCCAGCTCAAGGGCTGACACTATTACTGACGCTATAGAGCACTCACAAAAAGGGATCTATCATGACTGCCCTCCAAAAGACCCAATGAACAACTGGAAGAGTCAGATGCAGATATTTGCACCCAACCAATGGACAGAAGCAGGTGATCCCTGTTGTTGAATTAGGGAAGGCTGAAAGAAGCTGAGGAGAAAGGTGACTTTGTAGGAGGACCAGCAGTCTTAATTAATCTGGACCCCCAAGATATTTCAAACACTGGACCACCAAACAAACAGCATACACCAGCTGATATGAAGCCCCCCAACACACATACAGTAGAGAACTTAACGGTTTGTGTTCATTCAGAGATGATGCAGCTAACCCTCAAGAGACTGGAGGCCCCATGGAGTTTAGACATCAGGTGGAGTTGAGCCTGGGAGCATCTATGTGGAGGGGTGGGGTGGGGAGGAGTTGTGAGACCTGGAGCAGTAGATGGAGGGTACATGGGGGAGCAGGGAATGGAATGTGGAGTGTAAAAAATTGAGCTAAAAATAAAATTAAATTAAAAAAATAAATATACATTTATTTCTTAGTGTTATGCTTTTAGCTTACCCCAAATAGTAATTAAAATATTGTCCACTTATAATAATAGCTTTAAGCCTATGAAAACATGATAGGTGTAGTGATTTGAAATAAGTGGCAGGAGGGCTTTGCCATCCTCAAGATTTGACGAGTAACAAAGATACTGATGCATGGTTGAGGCAAATGTGACCAGGAAATATGCTAATTAATTGCATGATCTGTAAAGCCTGGGTCCTCATCAGCAATACTAAGATAGTAAGATCACCTACTCTCTAGTATGCCTGAGGAAATTTTCTAAGATGGTTCATAGGCACTGAGTTCTCTACACATCAACTACATGGAATGTTATAGCAGCCAGCTCACAGACTCTGCATCAACATATTGTTTTGTACTTGACTTTTGTTTTGGTATTTACTTGACATTTTAACAAATGTTTTCTCATATAAATGAAAATTGAAAACACAGTTTTCAATGAATGCTCTAATAGTGTGAGTTAGTGAACCACGTGCTTAATTTAACTCAGTTATCTGTTTGGGGCCATTTATGTTGTTTTGCATTTTATGTATGTGTGTGATGCTGAGGACTGAACTCAGGCATGTGTGAGTAATATGCAGGCATGATACCAGTGAACCACAACCTCTACCCTCATTTTTTATATCTATTGTGACCAAGAATAAAAAATACCAGAATTTAAATTTGATCATGACATTTATGATTATTTAATCAGGAAAAATCATTATATGACACTTAATGGGTCAAAGATAAACATTCCCAGATTCTTCATGTATCTCCTACCGATAAAAATAGCAAATTGTGGCATTTTGTTTATGATATTTGATATAAAATAAAATGCCATAATAAACTGAATTCAACTGCAAGATAAAAATTTCAGAAATTCCTATTCCTAGGAAATTGGCTGGAGAGGCCTTAGAGATCCCAAAATATTGCAGTTTTTGATGAAACTCTTGGTTGACCACCAAAATGAGATGAAAGTGCCCATGACTGAAGATACCTCAGTCTTGGTTTAAAAGATATAGAGGATTCAAGCAGGATTGGGGCTAGAAGTTTCTTTCTGGCAAACTGGCTTTCATAGTGATGAAAATATGTTCCCAGGCAGATGAGTGGAATTATCCAGAGTCCTAACCAGCTTTATGCCATGAACTGCAATAAAACCTACCTGAGAAGATAAGCTCACTTTCAAGAATAGTGGCAGGGCTGTTACAGGCTTACAAGATGCTCCATGGTTGTATTTGGAGTCTACTCCACAAGTAGCAGTTCATGCCTGGGATTGTAAACCTGGTCAGGATCCAATGGCTAAGGAGCTCATTGGCTTTTTGGAACAACCCATTACTACTGTTTGTTCCTAAATGGATATGAGGTTACATCCCCTTGTACATACTGTGATTGCACTCATATTAGTGCTGCTCTCAGTCTAGAGCAAAGTATCTTCTTTACAGGGAGGGGAGGACAGCTGTCAATACATAGACATTCAGTAGGTCAAAGTATAGAGAATAAGTGACTGTTGAGTATTTGGGAATAAACATGGCATCTAGGTCAATGCCTTCTCTGATAGATTCAGGGAAAATTGTGGAAGATGGGTGGAAAAAATCCAAGAGCTGGAATATAGGTAGAAGGAGCGAGTGTTGTGATCCTGTCTTCTGGATACTGCACAGCTGTTTACTTGAAAACTCACTAAAGCTGTGACTACCTCTGTAAGATGGGTACAGTCACCACTTCATTATGTTTATGATAACATTGGGTATTCAATTCAAAGAAGAAACTATCAAAGTGTGAGGGATATTGTTCAGAAGAGAAGTTCCAAAGAAGGGTGAGAGGAGGAGAGATGGTGGCAAGGGTGATAATGCCCCCAAACTCAGTAGATACATGTACCAAAGTTTAAAATAAAATGTCATTTAACATATTAAACACTTACAAAATTAATTAGTCCTTAAAAGGAACTGGACTGATGCAATAATAGTGCCACCTATTTTGATATTTCCATCATATTCAGACAGAAAACAAGGTGGCTGTACCACCATCAGGCATTTCCTGAACATCTCCAAGCAAAGCATCTTCTTCATGCAAATGAGGAATCCTATAGAGACTTCTTGGTCGTTCACTTCATTGAGAATACAGCCATTTGCAAATATTCCTTATAGAGGAAGGAGGATTACTGTAATCATAGCTCTGGGATACAGGGAGTCAGCACTAGGAATCACCGCTGTTTCCACTCACTGAGTTTTCAAGTGAAACTTCAGTCAGTTTCATCCTCATATAAACTGGATATTCTTGTCGATTTTTATTTTTATTTTCATCTTATCAGAAAATATATTTGGATACAGCATCCATTGTCATGTAAAAGGATGCCAACAGACGATTCAACTAATTGACATAGTGAATGACTAACTGACAGATTGGATGCTGTCAGGGCCTTGGTTCAGCTGGGCTATATTCTATAGGGTTGAACTTGTCTAACTGAAGAAGACCTAGACTACTTAAAATACAAAGACGGTATTATACGGAATGAAAGGGCCTTGAGCAACAACATTACCCAACAGCTAAATCATTATTTGGGGAGAATCTATAAATGGACTGTAAATTAAAACGTGAAAATGAGTGTGGAGAGAGGTGAAATTTAAGCTCTCAATGGGATAATCCTTCAGCTGTAATGGACTCACACTGTTTTTCTTGGATTGTTTTGAGACCCATTGTATTATCTGAAGGAAGCCCATTGAGCAGTGATTGAGTGGGGCTGGCCTCGCACTACACTCACTCTGCACAAAAGCCCCTCTGCAGTAATGCTTGGCGAGGTTATACATTGAAGCCAATTGTGACCTGAAACAAAATGAAATCACTCACCCACTCCTTAAAGGGTTTAGTGTGACATGTTTTATTATAATATAATTTTGAAAAGTGTCACTTCTTCCTGATGGCTAATTATTAACTTTCAAATGGATGCTGTGCAAATTGCAATCAAATATCTTTACTTTATTGAAGGCATATGTTGTTAGGAAATATAATTCCACCTTAAAGGACTTCACAGTTTTACTGACACCCAGTTTCCTTTGTTCTGGTTTTAGTTTCCTCTCCTGCTGCTCTTGGCAAATTGAGAAACTCCTTTATTGAGCTCCATCCTCCAAATTCCTTGATGTGCACCACTGCACAGAATAAACACTCAGGTGATTTCCAGTCTTCTTTAGTTGCTGTTGTCATTCTTTCTTGTTTTGCTTTGTACTCAAATGTCAGGGAGGTGCTATGGCCAAGAAAGGGTGCTAAACAAATATACCCAAACATTACATGCAAAGATCTCAGTTGATATTCATTTCTTTGCCCCAGACTTAGATTTGACTGATACCCATGTATCACATTAGATTTTACTTTTAGAATCTCTGGAATCTTTCTTTGTACCCGAATACCTGATTATGTGTATATATGTATGTATGTATGTATGCAAACATGTGTGTGAGTTTGTGATGGTTGTATACTTATATACAAATTATGCATGGGCATACCATATGCATAATTATTGTGTATATATGTACAGAATCTGTAGTTAATACTTAAAACACTGACCCAGGGCCAACCATAAACTTCAAGAATTCCATTTTTAATTAAAATACAGATATTCATTGATGGTGGCCTATTTTTTAAATTAGGGATTACAAGTAATTATTAATCCATGATATATTATATATTTAAATTTATCCCTACTTAGGATAGTAGTCAAAGAGGTCCCATCTGACTGTCTCAACATCCCTATATGTCAGAATTGAGGAATAGCATTATTCACATGTATTGTGTGAGGAAGATAAAGGCAAAATTTTGAATTTTCCTAAGGTCATACTAATTCAAAAATACCAAACAAAGCCTTCATGGGATTATTTTTTTTTCTTTCAGATTTAGTCTCCTGAAACTTGTTACTTTATTTACTTAGTAAAAATATTGTTTTTGTGTTGGAATGAAGATTGATGACATAAATGGGATTAAAACCACAACTGCATTTTTAATTAAAAGAGATAACTCCAAAGCTAAAGAGGAAATACCTAAGCTGCACAGTTATGCTGTCTAAGTAATGTGCAAACCTAAGATCTAGTTACAGGGAAGCACTGTTATTATTTTTAATTATTAGATGTTTTGTGTTTAAAAGACTTAATTTTAACAGCATGTATTGATTAAGTATACAAGAATTTCAGTAAACATTTTTATTTCTTATTCTCTTATTTTTGAAAATAATTAGAAACTGCTACTATATTATTAGGGTAATGAAATAAACTAACAAAATGAAATCAGAACTATGGAAAGGAGAAAAGTGTATTTTGAATGAAGCTTATTATTAGCAGTACAAATGAAACAGTGAAAAATAGAAGTCTTCCTTATGTGGAATATTGAAGTATATTAACAAACAATTTAGTAGGTGTCTTTTTTTTGAAAACAGTTTTTTTATCACCTTACATAGAGACAAAAATTTTAAAAATCACACACTTAATATTCTAAGAGTAAGAGCTGGAGAGATACTCGCAGGACTGAGCATGGGGGTCACAATGGAAGAGTTAAGGGAAGTACAGAAGAAGCTAAAGTGGTTTGCAACCCCATAGGAAGAGCAACAATCTCAACCAGCCAAACTCATGTCCACACCCCCCCAACCCCGGCCACAGAGCTCTCAGGGACTAAACCACCAACCAAAGAATACACATGGACGGACCCATGGGTCCAGTTGAATATGTAGCAGAGGATGGCCTTATCTGGCATCAATAGGAGGGGAGGCTTTTAGTCCTGTGGAGGTTTGATGCCCCAGCATAGGGGAATGCTATTGTCATAAGGATGGAGTGGGTGGGTGGGTGGGTGAGCACCCTCATAGAAGAAGGGGATGGAGGGATGGGATAGGGTGTTTGTGGAGGGAAAACCAGGAATGGGCTAATATTTGAAATGTAAATAAATAAAATAACCAATGAAGAAAATAATGAAAAAAAAAACTGGAGAGATAGGTAAATAATCAGCTGGCTGCTACCCCAGAGGCCTGGGTTTGGTCCCCAATACTCACATTGCTGGTCACTACAATCTGAAATGCCAATTCTGCTGAGTCTGACACCCTATTCTCACTTCTGCCTGCAAAATGCATGCACGTGGTTCAGTGGCAACTATCAGGTGAAAACCCCATACACATACTATTTAATAGAAAAGTAATTGAAATATTCAATATAATACATCATTTTGGTCTGTTGAAGAGTGATATTTTGCTCACAGGACCTAAACATTGTTTAAGATACAGAAACAGATTCTGCCCCCATCTTTATAGAACACTTGGACACCAGTCAGAATGGCTAAGAAAAAAATTCAGGTGACAGCAGATGCTGGTGAGGATGCAGAGAAAGAGGAACACTCCTCCATTGTTGATGGGATTGCAAGCTTATACAACCACTCTGGAAATCTGTCTGGTGGTTCCTCGGAAAATTGGACATAATACTACCGGAGGATCCCACAATACCTCTCCTGGGCATATATCCAGAAGATGTCCCAACCGGTAAGAAGGACACATGCTCCACTATGTTCATAGCAGTCTTATTTATAATAGCCAGAAGCTGGAAAGAACCCAGATGCCCCTCAACAGAGGAATGGATACAAAAAATGTGGTACATTTACACAATGGAGTACTACTCAGCTATTAAAAGGAATGAATTTATGAAATTCCTAGGCAAATGGTTGGACCTGGAGGGCATCATCCTGAGTGAGGTAACACAATCACAAAAGAACTCACATGATATGTACTCACTGATAAGTGGATATTAGCCCAGAAACTTAGTATACCCAAGATATAAGATACAATTTGCAAAACACATGAAACTGAAGAAGAGAATACCAAAGTGTGGACAATTTGCCTTTCTTAGAATTGGAAACAATCACCCATGGAAGGAGTTACAGAGACAAAGTTTGGAGCTGAGACAAAAGGATGGACCTTCTAGAGACTGCCATATCCAGGGATCCATCCCATAACTAGCCTCCAAACAATGACACCATTGCATACACTAGCAAGTGTTTGCTGAAAGGACCCTGATATAGCTGTCTCTTGTGAGACTAGGCCAGGGCCTAGCAAACACAGAAGTGGATGCTCACAGTCAGCTATGGGATGGATCACAGGGCCCCCAATGGAGGAGCTAGAGAAAGTATCTAAGGAGCTAAAGAGATCTGCAACCCTGTAGGTGCAACAACATTATGAACTAACCAGTACCCTGGAGCTCTTGACTCTAGCTGCATATGTATCAAAAGATGGCCTAGTCGGCCATCATTGGAAAGAGAGGCCCATTGGACTTGCAAACTTTATATGCCCCAGTACAGGGGAACGCCAGGGCCAAAAAGTGGGAATGGGTGGGTAGGGGAGTGGGGGGAGGGTATGGGGGACTTTTGGGATAGCATTGGAAATGTAATTGAGGAAAATATGTAATAAGAAATATTAAAAAAAAGAACACTTGGACATGTGGGGAAAACATCTAGATTAATAGTTCTAATTTAAAATAGAAGAATAAGCAATAATATGCTCTCAATATATGTATGTATCAACATTCAGTTTTATTTACTTTGGAGTTCAGGGGGGATATTAATTGGGAAAGATAACATTTTAGTTGAATCCCATAGTAAAGATTTCTCAGCATGATAGACAAATGAACAACACATTTTATGTAGAAATATCAAATGCTTGAGAACACTGAAATATATAACTAACTATAAGCCTTGAGAATGTCTCAGACAATAAGGAAGGCTGATATTGGAAAGTTAGGTGAGGTTTCCTAAGCCGGACTGGGAACTTAGACTTTTAGATTTGGAGAATGAAGAAGCAGTTCACAATTAAACACAAAGCCCGCGAAGGGCCGGATGCTGGTTAGTCTTATGCGTTTGAAAGGATCAGGAATTACATAAGCATCCATTTGCAGAATCATTTAGATTGGGTTAACTGAGAAAAACCATTGTAATTATGGACTGCACCATTGTACAGGTTGGGGTTCTAGACTGAAGGAGTAGGCTAAGGAGAAATTGGGTTAAGCATTATTGGCTTCTCAGGTTTCCTAAATGCAGATGCACTATAACCACATGTTTTGAATTTTTGCTGCCATGATTTCTCCACCATGATGGACTGCACCTTGGCATTGTGAGCCCATAAAACCCTTCCTTCCTTGAGTTGCCTTTGGCAAACAATTGGCACAAGTAAATTATACAGTAAGGTTTGGTGTGTCAGACTAAGGACTTTAATCTTTAGGTTTGGATATGAAGAGTCTCTCTAGGGTGTTAAACATAAGAAACAGATAAGACCTGATTTGTCACTGCTATACATTTTATTTAGATAAATCCCGTGGGTTAAATATTAAATGAAAGCACAATATTTATTCCCTCTTTTTGAGCATTCATCACCTGCCCAATTCATCACACTAAATGTTAGACTAAGAATAAAATGGAAAGGGTGTCTGTATTCAAGGGACATACAATCATGAAGGTATTTAAAGTATTACTTATTAGGATAATTACATAGAACTACTATAAAAAATGTCCAAGGTAGAAGCAAAATGGCTTATCCATGTGTAAAATGAGCGAATTTGATCTCGACTAGATGGAAAATAACCTTAGAAAATTGAACTCTGATAACGAGGTACTGTTTCATTAAGCATGAATCTCAGGGCTGTCCATGTAAAAAGAGGGAGTATCAAGAAGAGAGGAAGGAGTGAACATGTTTAGAGAATTTCAGGGAAATTCAAGGGAAAAACTCAAGGGAAGACCCCTTGAGTTTGATCCCAGGGAAATGTGGTAGAACTGAAGATGTAAGACTAAGATGAAGGATCATTTGTTCAGACTGAAGTACAGGTGGTATTGAGTCAAACAGGTTTGCAACCACCATTCAAGAATTTCCCCTTCATTCCAAAGACAAGAGATTATAGTGGAAATTATGTCATACTAGATTTAAAATGTGTTTTAAAAAGAACATGCATTGATTGTTCTGGCAGAGATATCAAGGACTGTTAAGAAGTCAATGAACAAAATGACACTGTGGGATGACCAGCTAGGAAGCTGGTGAAGTTAAGAGAGATATGAGGATAACCTAGGCTAGGAAGCCATGGAAATGAGTCAGGAGATATTTCATGTGACAAAAGTTGGCAATATTAGATGAAGAAGGGAAAAGGGTTAAAGATGAGTATTAATTTTTCTGGATTCAATTTTAAAAGGCTCAAGAGATAAAGACAAAGATACCACTTTGGGGACTATCTGAAATCAAGTAAGGAACAAACCTCAGTCAGCAAAAATACTAAGGAAACATTGTTTGATCCTGTGTCAAAGGTATGTCATGGGTATTAATGCCCTAATGGAATATGGAATAGGGATATGGAGGAGATTTGTTGCTATTTAAATTTTCACATGGACTTGAATCCAAGAAGAACAAATAGGAGAAAGAGATATGTAGGGGTAAGCAGAGAGGGGGGAGGGAGGGAGGGGAGGAGGAAAAGGGGGAGAGAGGGATGGAAAGAGAGAGAAGGAGGGAGGGAGTGGATTATAAATATGAGATGGCAAGGCAAGCTGTAATTGGTGAGCATGTCTCTAATCAGAAGGTTTGAGTGTAGCAAAAGGATTGAGTGTTAATTTTGCATATGTGGCAAGAGTACCAATTGCCTCAAGTATTATGAAAGCATATATCTTAAAACAGAAAACCAACAGGGATTTGCAGGATAATTTTTACCCAAGCATTCATTTGGGAAATGGGTGCAGTACCTCAATTCAGGACAATAGATAAAACACAATTGCTGAGGAAGCCTGACCCCTTGAGTTTAATCCCAGGGAAGTCTGGCACTGCTGAAATACAGTCACCTTCTTCAAGGAACACACACCTTTTATTGTTCTGACTCAGACATCCTGGGCAATTGAAGTTCCCATGCCTGAGGCAGACAAAAGTACCCTCTTTCTAACTGATCATTTTAATATAGCAAGCTAGAGCTGGACAGAGTAGACAGAAGCCTCTGATTTGTGTCAAGGTGATGGTAGAACTCATTTAAACTTCATTATAAATTTCCTTTCTTTCAGAGGCACTTCTAGGGGAAGAGAAGAGAGCAATGAACACGGCAGACACAAAATCGATGACTTTATGGACTCTCTATCTATTCAGAGGGAAAAACTCAGTAATTGCTATTAGTCATAAAATATATCGCATGATGAGGAGTGGTATGGAGCATGCTGAGGGGAGTGGAGATCTACTTTAATTAGGCAATGAAGAGAATTACCACTGATAAGGCAGTGCTTAGGAAAGAATATTAGCTTAGGTGAGGAAAGAGGCTATATTCCTCACTGTTGTATTACAACAATAAAATATTTGAAGGAGAAAAATAATAAAAAGAAAAGATTTAATTACCACACAATTTTCTATCTTTAGTCCTTATAATTTAAGGACTTTTCTTTAGGTCCACCCTTTACATTTCCATAGACTCTTCCACTGATGCCATAATGGCAATCTGAAAACCAATGCTTTAACACACAAACCTCTGGAGGACCTGTAATATAAACTACAGCAAAATCCATGTATAGCTCATGAAAGGAACATTTCAGAGGCGATAGCTAATAAAGTGGCACCAAGGTGAGGATACATTGGGGTCATTAGGGAGGCAAAGAATGAAGATTGGCTGTGAGATAGATGTGAACAGTACCAGAAAAGGAGAAACAGGACAGCTCCTATCTAGGACTTGGGTTGGCATTCTCTGTAACTGAGAAGGACAGCCAGATCAGGAGGGAAAGGAAAGCTTCACAGGTGAATCATTATAGCCAGATAAGTAAAAATATAAAAACTAAATCTTGTCATTTCCATGACAACTGCTTCAGAGAACCTAGCAAAGCCTGAAAGGTGGATGTTAAACAATTCATCCAATAGAATTTTCCCTTATTAATATGATTTTATTTTGTTTTTCAGACAATAATTACAATTTTTCTCTATTCCCTTCCTTACGTTGTAGTCCTCCCATATACTCTACACCCCACCATATTCTCTTTAGAATTTATAGCCTGGTTCTTATTACCTGTTATTGCATGTATTCATGAATTTGTATGTACATAGATATTTTTAAATGTTACCTGTTTAGTCTGTGTAATATTACTTGTATGTTTTCAAGGCTGACCATTTGGCACTGGACAAACATTTGATGTGTTCTTTCCTGGGTAGGACCTCATCTCTCTTCAGTTTCTTCAGTTGCCTATAGTTTCTTCAGGTAGAGTTGAAGCCTTGTGGGTTTTTCCTCATCTATTTTGGCTTGTTCAGGGGTAGTGTGCTTCTTCAGAACGTATTTAGGCAATTGTGTTGGTAAAATTTTATGAGTGTAGCTTTTACATTCTTAGAAGACAGAACATCCAGATCTTTTGGTTCTTGTAATGTTTATGATCCTTCATTTCCGAGTGTTCCATGAGCTTAGGGTTGGAGGGTATTTTTTGGTGTCTCTATCTGTATGGTGTTTCACAGTGCTGCATTTTGGTTTGTTTTTATCGAAGCCAAGTTGAGGATAAGTTGATGCAGCAGAAATGTGAAGAATGGCATAGACATTAATATTAGATTCCCTGACTTGGCGAGGTGAGCAACAGCAAAGTCAAACTTCTTTTAAAAAATCATAAAGGTCAACAGGAACCTGCTAAGGACTGTTTTACTCTTTTTCTTCCCCACAGTTTCTTGTTGAATACATCTTGGATTTCCAGACATTCTTATCTTGTCGTTTCCCCACTAATAGATCAGACCACTATAACTTCAGTTTAATTTAGATTTTTCTTGTTACATGATTTTCCCCAATTATTGAAATAATACTAGCAAAAGCACCTGTGGTTGGTATCTTAGATGGTGGAATCTGTTGTTGATTTTTGACATTTAAGGTCATAAAGACTTTCTAGAGGCAGGCCCACACATCATAATGGCTGTCCTACTGATTATGAGAACTGCCAGGCATTAGGAACCTCATTTTTCTAAGCCACACTTTTTCTATATTTATGTAGGCCTTGGGTGATCAGCATTCCATAATTTGAAGAGGAGGGATTTACTGGGAACTTTTAAGGTGGCATGAGTATAAATGAACCTTTCAGAAATTTGAAGGGAGGTTTCAGGTCTAGGCATATTATATGAATACCTCAATAAAAACAGTAAAGTTGCTACATTGATGTGTCCTGAGGATTAAATGTTAGGGTTCTCAATACATGGCTCAGAATTTTAAGAATGATCAGATAGTGGGTGTCTCTACTGTTTATGTATGGCTAAGAAAAAACTGCACCAAGAGCTAAGAAACTGAGAAGAGAACTTTTCAAACATCACTTCTGTTCTCTGCTTTTGATGCTGGATACAATAGAATTAGCTACTTCAAGCTTCTGCCACTTTGATTCCCCACAGTAATGGACAGGAATCCGAATCATGGGTCAAATATAAACCTTTCTCTCTTAAGTTACTTTGTCAGGGCACCATGAAACTAACATGGAAGTGTTTGTGGGATATATTATTTATAGTATGAATTATAATGCTGATCTATATTTCCTTATTTCATATTGTGAAATACTCAGCATTTCATACTGTGGTTTACTTAAAGTGCAACCTTGCTTCTTAATGGTGTAGCATAGGTTAGCACAATAAGTCCCACTATTATTCTGCATATAAAATTTATGCTTTCAAATTTTGGCATAACATTAAATTTATATCAATGACTGGAAGGAAATGCAGTAAGAAAGGCAGCCTGTGACTGTGAAATTATATTATTTCATATGTACATATGTATATAAAATATACATAATAAACACATGTATATTTATTTAATAAGTGCACTTTTACATATCTTAAATATATGGCCATTTATTTGCTTCATTGTGTTTTGCATTAATATCTCAGGGAGGCCTTGAATCCAGAAGCCTTCTGTTCAAGTTTTGTTGGACATTGGGCTCTACACAGACAGTCTGGTCTCCAGTGGAGCTGAGATGTTGAACCCCGGGATAATTCACCTACATGGGACAGAAGGAGTTCTCTCATGTCTCTTGGACCCTTGCTCCTGTTGAAGTTACCACCCCCACTGCCCCCGTAGGAGAAGTGTGGCTTTTAGTCAAGTAAGCAATGTCCCAAGCTTCTGACCTTCAGGCTAAACTCCTCCCCAGTTACCTAGCAACACCAAAGATAACAGCATACCATAAGAGTGGCTCTTTGTCCCCTCCTCACTCTCTTGCTCTTACTCCCCTTAAGCTCTTCTTACTTTCTCCTCTACTCATTCTCTTCCTCTCTCTCCTTCTTACTTTCTAGCCTTTCTTCTCTCTCTCTCTCCTTCCCCCTCCTCTCTCTCTCTCTCTCTCTCTCTCTCTCTCTCTCTCTCTCTCTCTCTCTCTCTCTCTCTCTCTCTCCTTCTCTTCTTTCTCCCTGCCTTTCTACAATAAAGCTATAAAACCAGAGGACCATTGGTCACACAAACTTTATATGCCCCAGTACAGGGGAATGCCAGGGCCAAAAAAATGGGAATGGATGGGTAAGGAAGTGGGGGGAGGGTATGGGGGACTTTTGGGATAGCACTGGAAATGTAATTGAGGAAAATACATAATAAAAATATTAAAAATTAAAAAAAATAAAACCATAGACTGTCTGTGTTCATCAAGTCCCACTGCGCTTACACTCGCCTGTGTGGGAACCTCTCTCCTTATGCCCTCTCTTCCATAACCCTGGGGCTACAGGGTGTCGCCCCAGGGCCCTCAGTTGGGAGATGCCCCTTGTCCACTCCCTCCCCCACATTGAGAGGGGTCAGTGGCTTAGATGCCCACCTGGGGCTGAGTGGACAACTTCTGGCAGCTCTTCTGTGTCCACCTGCCCAGAGCATAGGAGGAACTCTGGCCCGGCATGGTCTATCCTCCCTCCCCCCTCGCTCGTTCCCCTCACCCCCCTTTTAGTTCCCACAAAGTTTCTCCTTGTAGATTTATATAACCTTTTAAATTGTTACTGCACTGCATCCAGTGGTTTTAAATTAAATACAATTGGTCTAATTAACCTTGTGAGATCTTATCTCACATGTGACCCAACTGTAAAATAGGCTTTTACATTTTATAATTTCATTTCTCAAAACAGAAAACTGTATTGACTAGAAGGCAAGGTGCATATCAAGGGGTGATGATCCTTGTTGATGATGCAACCGATCCTAAGCCTCGATGAACCAGAGAGTACATTTTATGTGAGTAATTTTAATACTTAACCTATTGGTTCATTCATCATTTATTTAAAGCTTCAAACAAAAATCTAAACCTTGTGAGTGAACTGTAATACAGTACATTTGGCTTTGACCCTTAAATGTACAATGGAGAATCTGATGAGAAAATAGCCCAATGCATTGTTTCATAAATAAAGCAAACAAACATAATGGATTCAGAAAGAAGCAAGATTTTCAAATGAACAAGGTGATCTAAATCTTAAAGAGTTGGACAGAATGTCTTGCTTGCCTTGGGTCTAAGCCAAAGATAGGAAAGGGACCCTGGATGTTGTTGAAACTCAGTGAGAACCTATAATTTCGATATTATAGTAAGGAATGTAGAAGAAATGTAACATAATGCCAGGAGATAACATCATTACAAGAAAACACCTTAAATGGATATTTCATGTAATGCCAGTAATAAGCCTGGCAAAATATATTGTGATTTACTTATTGTGTCACCTTGTCCCTTAAATTTGTAGCATAGGCCAGCTTAGTAGCTGCCAGTATTAGCTGCATATCATATTTATGCTTTGAAATTTGTCTCATTAAGTTCATATCAAAGAAAGAAAGGGAATGCAGTCACAAAGCCTGTCTGACTGTAAAAATGTAATATTTCACTGTTAGAATGTTGGCTTTGTAGTCACTGCAAATATTTTCCTCTCAAAGATGAGATTTTTCATCTGCTATAACCTAGAGATAACAGCGAACTAGAAACCTTCTTTTTGTAAACTTTGGTAGGATCTGTATACAAACAACTGTTGAGTCATTTCCCCCAGAGAGAAGGCAGTAAGTCTCTTTAAGACCAGAGTGTCTTCCATGTTTTGCCACTAGAACTGAGTGAGAATCTCTGTAATCCTTCTGCCTCCAAACTGACATACATCACTAACCAAATTATTGGTTTAACCTGAAAATATTCCTATGTCACTATATAGCTTCCTTTCAGGACTTTGTGTCCATAAAATTGGAAATATTTAGTTTACTACCACACATTGTATTAACAAGTATCCAGAGAAAAATCCTTTCACAAACTGATATATAATCAATAATCATGAAAGAAAGTGAGTCGTAATGATCAGGGTAAAAATTTCTTGATAATTTTGGTTGGATTGGGCATATATACTTATACTAGAAAACTGATGGGAAAATATGATAAAGTAATGAATTCATAATTTTTATTCCATTAGTTTTGGTGAGGGATATATACATATAGAGTGGTCTGAACAGAACAAAATACTCTAACTATATCAATCAAATGAAACATTAAATAGACAAACTGAAGTTTTTATTTGCCTAACATAATAGTACATTGTTCATTCTGCTTGTTTAGTTGCATCACATTTTAAGAGAAATAAAAACTATTAATTGAACACAAACAATGACAAAATTATGTTATTTAAAATTTTTAGTAAATGGTAATTAGAGGTTTGGAATTGATGGTGTACTTTCAGAAAAATATTTTATCATTGACCCTTTCAGCATCACTGACCTGTGAGGATAATGATAGAATATTTCATAACATTTTCCTATCCTATAAATGTATCTTTTATTTGCTAGATATAATTGTCATCTCACAGAATTCCTGATGAATAAGATCATCCTTTCTAGTACTTCCTGAATCTGACCGGATGGCTCAACTCAACGATTCTGGCTCAAACTGCACTTCAAGCTGACTGATTCAAATTGCCTCCCTTGGCTTCTGACTGAAGTACTCTGCTTTGCTCTAACTGTGGCAATCTTTTCTAATTTTCTGGCTTCTTATTCTCTGGCTCATTATATCTTCATCTGTAACCTGTCTCTGTAAAACTGTCATACATACACTTAGCACTCTCTTTTCCTGTTCTGTTAAGTTGCTTCTCTCTCCTATACAGTTATTTTGAGTCTATCTCTGAATCATTCTGTCAAATCTTCCTTTGATTCTTCACTTTGACTGCCCCTCTATTAGACACTACTTTCAAACATGGATACTTCCTTCTACAAACCAACTTTACTTGCATTGTTTGGGATTAAAGGTGTGTATTAAGGGTGTGTCTATAATCCAGAAAGAGGAATTAAAGATGTGTTTTATTTTGGCATTCCTGCCAGATCACACAGACCTAGAAGGTCTTTGGGAGTGATCTCTTGCCAGAGCAACCATATTGCTGGATAAAATTTCTCTACAATACACTTTATAAATAATTCACCACCTTGTTTTTATTAACAAAGTTAGACTGACACCACCATTTTGTCTGTGTGTTCCAGTTTGCCTTCTGGAGTATCTAATTAGTAGATATCTAATAAAAACATTAGATAATAGACTAAAAGTTACTCCTTATATTAAATAATGGTGCTTACAAATATTTCAGATACTAAGAATAATATGTAGTCTGATCTTATTTATATGCGTAAGAGCATTCTTAGTCTCTTTTCAATTAAAATTTGAGCACCTTTGTCACTTACAGTAGTGGAGAAACTCAATAGTATTGAAATTTTTATTTTTAGTCAAACACCATTTACCCTATCAAACTCCCATGATATTTGTGTTGGCGATTATTTCCACTTTTTGTGAATCTCATGTTTTTTCAGAATGTAATATAATGATAAATGCTCTGATACCTCAACATATTAATCTTATGCTGAAGTGCTTGGACATACACAGAGGAACTAGAAGAGTGTTAACTAGAAAATATATTTGTTTTGAAGATCTAAGAATTTCTTTGTGGATTTTATGGGTTGTGTATGGGAAAAGAAAACACCCAGGAAAGGAAGATGTGCTTTGATAAGTTGAAAAGCTCAATACTGTGATGACTTCAATTCTTGTAAATTACAGAGGTAGTGATGAAGTCTAAAGATGTTAGCAATATAACTGTAAGTATATGATGCATTGATGTTGATAGGACAGAAAAGGAAAGGGTCAGTTATTCTCTAAGGAAGTACACAGATTACTTGGAGGAACAAAACTAGAGGGGTTGGGTCATTCACAGACACAGGCCATATTCCTGGGAAGCATGTGTTGAGGAAGGATGGGGAGCCCATAGTGATTTGATTCTCTCTGAATGGTGTGTTACAGTGAAAGTGGAAGTTCCATGTAAACCTCATTTAGAATTTGTCTACAAGAATTAAAGAGTGATCATAGAGTCTGTAAGGGTGTGTGAATGATGAGCAGAGGCTGAACATGAAGCTCTGTGTCTTGCCATAAAGCATAGGAAAGACCAAAGAAAAGGAGCACAGAGCAGAGATTGGATAGGAAAGGATGAGTAAGTGAGTGCAAGGAAAAATGTAGGACAAATATGCTATCAAAACTATGGTATTTAGCTTCAGAGAGGCATGGACTGTTGTTAGGATTTACGTGGCAGCTTCTCAGTGCATATGTGGTACAAAATTGTTCTAATTTGATGTTTTCCTAAAAGAAAAAGGTGGACATTTGGACTGTTGGTCCTGGTAAATTCTAATGTGGAGAGTGTTGTCTGCTGAAAGGAGAATGTGTTTCTGGTTATTGTGATGGTTAACCAATCATCTTAGTGATCTAAACTTGACTTTGAATTTTTGGTTTCAAGTTCTTAAATAGATGGAAAATTGTAATTATGCAAAAGAAAATGACGCCACAGAAGAAATAGTTTCATTAATAACAAGACAGTGTAGATTCCAAGGAATTCTTCATCGTATTAAAGAAAACATGTCAAATGTGTTCAAAACCATGGGCCGTAGAAGAACGAAAATGTTATAGTAAAATCATGCCAAAAAGAGCTCATCCAATCAGTTTAGGCAGGAGGGCCATGCCAGAACTAGAAGATTAATGTGGAAAACCTGTTACATAGCCTAAGCAATGGGGTGGAACCTGAGAGTAATGTGTGGTTACAGTGTCCTAAGTTAAAGAGTTTGCATTTACTATTGTCAATAGAGGATCAAGTTAGTAATGAAGAGATGAGAATATTCCTCTCACAAAAAGAAATAAAAAGGCAGGGTTTTCTCATCCAAGTGGGCTAGGCTCAGAAATAAATGGGATGATAACTAATTTACAGGCAGCTTGATTTGTAATGGAAAAGGGCACATTTAGAGTATAAAAACCTGGATCCAAATCCCAAGGCAGTTAAGTAAAAGTCATGGAACTCGATTATTCCATTTTATGTCTTAAAAACTCCAACTTTCTTACTTCTACAATTGGCATGTTTTTTCTTAACTTGACACATAGATCTCAGGATTTATAGACTACATATGTCCAGAGCATTGGCAATTGTATAAGTTCTCAAATATACCAGCTTCTCAGAGGTGTTTCTTCATTACTTTCCAAAAGATAGGCACTGTCAGAGGCATATGGAGATAGGAATACTAGTTTGAGGTGTTGCAAGACATTATGTTTAAAGATATGCATATTTCTAAATTTAAAAAGAACATTATTTGACCACACAATGTGATTAAGTTTTATATATATATATATATATATATATATATATAGAGAGAGAGAGAGAGAGAGAGAGAGAGAGAGAGAGAGTAGGTGTGTCACTGTGGGAGTGGGCTTTAATACCTTCACCCTAGCTGCCTGGAAGCCGGTCTTCTACTAGCACCTTCAGATGAAGATGTAGAACTCTCAGCTTTGACTGCACCATACCTGCCTGGATGCTGCCATGTTCCAGCCTATATAATGTACTGAACCACTGAACTTGTAAGTAAGCCCAATTAAATGTCCTTTATAAGAGTTGCCTTGGTCATGGTGTCTGCTCACAGCAGTAAAACCTTAACATATATACACTCATTAAGTGTTAAGCAATTACTAATTTGGACAATATGTTTCTCTGATTTGAAGAGGTTGGGGGAAGACAGAAGAAGAGAAGGAGGGAGACATTAAGGAGGAAGAAAGGGAAGAAGAGAGGATAACACCAACAAATCAATAACATATTTATCTTTGAGAAAAATATGTATTAGCTTTTGCTATGCTTAGTTAGTAAGCCTTTTCTAGAAGTGTTAGCAAAGTGGAAATATAATATTTTTCTACCAGCATAATGTAGAACAAGAGTTATTAGAAATCAAAAGATATAGAAAAATTTACCATCTTTTAAATTTTTATACAGAAACTGAGAGAACAAAAAAATATCTGTGATAGTAAAATACATTTGGTTACTGCCTGTCATATAATGTGCCTACTTAATTATTCAAAAATTATAAAGAAATACATAAGAGAAGAAATACTACTGTAAATGAATAAATAATTAAATTCTTCTATGACTGTTCTGCAAAGATTGGGAAAATGCTAAGAAACCCACATCTTTATTACAAACAATTAAACAAATGAACAGAATTTCCATAGAATTATCTGAGTTTAATTTTGATGAAATATCAGAATCTTATCACCTCTTTAAGATACAATATTGCAAGTTTCAAAAATAACATAACTATTTTATACAATATAGCTTTAAAATATCCAGAATGTTTTCTTGAATTACATTGCTATTTCCTCCAGGCAATAAATACAACCAATTTTTAAAAATGTGTTTTGTACAAAATTAGCTTGGTTTGACCATGCTGAATGCTAAGATGGTACTCAAGTATTCACTGGGCTCATTGCAATGTTTATTTAAAAGTGTCTAAAGATAATCATAATTTTCAAAGTGAAAAGTAATGGTAGGTTGAGAGACAAAGAAGAAAACGATAGCTAAGTGTCTTAGTTAGGGTTTTATTGCTGTGAACAGACACCATGACCAAGGCAAGTCTTATAAAAAACATTTAATTGGGGCTAGCTTACAGGTTCAGAGGTTCAGTCCATTATCATCAAGGTGGGAGCATGGCAGTATCCAGGCAGGCATAACACAGGCAGAGCTGAGGGTTCTACATCTTCATCCAAAGGCTGCTAGTGGAAGACTGACTTCCAGGTAACTAGAGTGAGGAAATCAGCATGCCTGTCTCCTGAGATTAAAGATGTGTACCGCCATGCCTGGATTTAATTTAGCTGGGTATTATCTTGCCCCAAGGTCCCACTCCCATAATCTGTTATCTCCTAGAACACAGGATTTTGCTCCATTTCACTTTCTGGTATGCCTTTAATACTCGAACCATATATTTTATATTTGGCCTTTCTAAGCTTGCTATGCTTGTTCAAACTTCTCTTTGTGAGAATTAACCAGAGAACAGAGTCTCTGCTGGGTTTTTTTGAAACTTCCTTTGTCAATGCAGTTAATTCAATTAATCCAAGTCTCTTTACCTTAGCTTCAGGCAGACTTTTCAGACAAGGGCAAAAAGTAACCACATTCTTCACCAAAAGACCACAAAAACAGTCTTTATGCCACATACTGAAATTCTTCTCTTTTGAAATTTCTTGGGCCAAGTCAACACAGTTCAAATTACTCCCAGCAACAAAGTCTTCCATATTCCTACTAGGATGACCCATTAAGCCCCATTTAAAACATTCCACTGAGTTCCAAATTCAAAGTCCAAAAATCCACATTCTTTCAAATAAAAGCATGGTCAGGCCTATCACAGCAATACCCCACTCCTGGTACCAACTTCTGTCTTAGTTAGGGTTTTACTGCTGTGAACAGACACCATGACCAAGGCAAGTCTTATAAAAAAAACAACATTTAATTGGGGCTAGCTTACAGGTTCAGAAGTTCAGTCCATTATCATCAAGGTGGGAGCATGGCAGCATTCAGGCTGTCATGGCTCAGGAGGAGTTGAAAGTTCTATGTCTTCATCCAAAGGCTACTAGTGGAAGATCCACTTCCAGGCAACTAGGGTGAGGATCTTATACCCACACCCACAGTGACACACCCATTCCAACCAAGTCATACCTATTCCAACAAGGCCACACCTTCAGATGGTTCCACTCCCTGGTCCAAGGATATACAAACCATCACACTAAGGTAGCAGGAAAGAAGTCAATCTGGGAGGGAGGCATTGGTTGGATGTCAACATTTATATAATGCATCAATAAATAATCCTAAATGGGGCATAGGGTGAGATGGGGATTTGGTACAGTTTTGTGGAGAGTTTGATAAAGAGAGTGAGGAAAGGATGTGATAAAACACAATGAATGCACTTTTTAGTTGGGTTTACTCTTGCTGCAATGAAATACCATAACCAAAAAGAAAGTTGGGAGGAAAAGGTTTATTTGGATTATACTTTTATATTGACATTTATCACTGAAGGAAGTCAGGACAGGAACCCAAAGAGAGAGGAACCTGGAGGCGGGAGTTGATGCAGAGGCCATGGAGTGGTACTGTTAGTAAACTTGCTTCCTCCAGAATGGTCAGCCCACTTTCTTATAGAACCTAGGACCACCAGATGAGTGATGGTATACCCACAATGGGATGTGCCTTCCCTCCTTGATCATTAATTGATAAAGTACCTTACAGCTAGATCTTGTGACGATATTTGCTCAATTGAGGCTCCTTCCTCTCTGATAACTCTAGCCTGTGTCAAGCTGACACAAAACCAGCCAGTATAACACTTATAAAAATTTCTTATCATAAATAAATAAATAAATAAATTTAAAAAGGATATATATATATATATATGTATATATATATAATATTAAAAGAAATTTCTGCCTAGCTGTGTTCAGAACATGTGGGCAGATGTTCAGCATCTGGACAATCGCTGACATGGATGTCAGTCTTACTCTGGGTGTGAAGTCTTGAAAGAGGAAAATACCAGGATGATTTAGGGGCCAATTGTATTACTTCATTTAGCATACTTCAGTAATAGTATGGGATGGTTAAGTCAGTATAATGTAAACAAGAGTAAACTGACTACCCAGCACCAAGTATGAAGGGAGTCTGACACGAAATCATTGTATGATGTACTATAGAATGATATGTATTCCTCCCCACCCCCCTTCATGGAAAGATATCCATTTACTGGCCTTGGATTCTGAGCCACTAATGAAAATCATTATCCTATAGACTCAGAACATCCAAAAAAACACACATGTGTTTGGAGCCTCAAATATATCATGCACTGTGGAAACCTCAAGTCTACACACTAATCTAAAATTGGCCTGAAAATAGAAATCCCCCTAGGGACGGACGTTGCAGAGACAAAGGTGAAGGCTTTTAAGGACATTTCCAAAAGATCTAGGGGATAAAGGAAACAGGAGTCCCATGACAACAAAACCTCAACTGAACAAAATGTAATAAACAAAATAACTATGGACCCAAAGAAAGCTTAGCCAGAGAATGCCATTATGTTTCCAAATAGGAGAACTCATGCTTGAAAGACTAACAGTACAACTGGAAATGTTTTTAAATGAGTAATTTGAATTATTAAAGAGGATATAAGGGAGCTGGAGAGAAGGCTCAGCAGATCAGAACACTGACTGCTCTTCCAGAGGTCCTGAGTTCAATCCCCAGGAACCACATGGTGGCTCACAATCATCTGTAACAGGATCTGATGCCGTCTGAAGAAAGTGACAGTATACTCATATATAAAGAAGATATAGGGCTAAGTTATATGACTAAAGGAACACTTTTTAAAAATAGTTCAGTTTTTAAGAGCAACATAGAGGGTTATGAAGTAAATATAATCATTGGTATAGGTTTAAATTGATAGGATTATTTTATACATGCTGAAAATAATGGACATCTATTCAAGATAAAATTTATGATTATATTCTAGGGTGTGGTACATCTATATGTAATATTAGCATCTTCATAATCAAGTTAAGGAGTAGATATCATACTTAATAAGGAAAGTTGCGTAAATTCCTGATACTGAGTATTAGCAGCAATTAATTCTATTTGTGGAAATACAAACATTTTAACCTATTAATATTTCTGAAAAGTCAACGTGCTCTAAAATGGATGGTGGTGTAGCTGTGAGCCAGCTTTATTGATATGGAGCTTTCCAGCTTAGCTGTATATAAGTTCATGTGCTCTCTTACTCTTACCATCAGTAGTATCCCCCACTTGAAATGCTGTGTTTTGCATTTTAGATGCAACAATTTCAGTTTTACCAGGCAACTTAGTTAAGATAAATATACAGAAAAAAGAAAGGATTGCAGTCAGAGCTGCAATGATGTGGATTTGATTTAATTTGTTCTAAGAAAATTTAAATACACAATGAAGAAGTTGCTCATAATAATGTATAGCAGATTAAGACATAAGATTTCATGTTCATTCTTTCTACCAACAATAAATTGAGATTGCTAAAAGATATAATTTTGAAAGGTGAATACAAAATAAAACAAAATTCTTTGAAAGAAATTAAGAAATTCAATTTATTGAAACAAAATGCCCTATATGTCCCATTGGCCTGTAAAGAGTTTGCATAAAATGTTGATCAACTATCGGGCATGCGTGGGGGGGGGGGAGTGGATAAAAAAGGGAGGGTCCAGCCCATTTTAGGTTGAGCCATCCCTGGGCTGATGGTACTGCATTCTATGTAAGAAAGTGAGCTGAGCAAGTCATGGAAAGGAAGCCATTAAGTAGTATCTATCCCTCCATAGCTTCTGCATCAACTCCTATCCCCAGGTTCCATCCCTGCTTGACTTCCTGTCCTGACTTTTTAAAAATAATCGATTACAATGTAGAAGTGTAAGTGAAATATACAATTTCCTCCCCATCTTATTCATGGTGTTTCATCATCTCAAGAGAAACCCTAATGAAGACATAGGCCAACACAAAAGACTATACATCCCACTGAACAATAGAACATGACTGCTTGTTAATAAGAATATGCCATTTATCCTTTATTCAGCATGTCTAAAATGCTGAATGAAAAAATGGATCAATGTCTTTCTGGGATTATAAGGAATAAGTGTATCCTAAGAGAAAAACTTTTATAGTTCTTTGGATTGTAGGATAGCACCACACATATAATGCACCCTTAAAGAGTGAAGAAGAAGAAAGGAAGACCACTATTTAACATAGGAAGTGAGTGTCTGTATTCAGATCACTCTCTTCTATGGAGACTCAGTAGCAGTATAAACAAAGACTGTGTTGAATAAAGCTATCTCTTTATTTTACTTGTTCTGAAAATCTTTCTAATTTATTTCCTTCATCCTCTACTGATGCATTAATATTAAAAATGAACCATTGTTTTAAATTTTTATTAATTAGTATTATATTTATTGGTTTAATAATAATCACTATTAAGTATTAACACTTAATAATTATAACACTTATAAACAATATAATTTTATATAATTTATGTTTATATAATTTATATAAAGATATAAAATAAATATATATAAAGATAAATAATATATAGAAATAGATAAATATAAATATAGTAGAAAATATAAACAAATACAATATTTATAAATAAGTAATAATTGCTTTCTTTTTTCTCCCAAGTGGGACTGAGGCATCCTCACTTAGACACTTCAGCTTGTTGAACCTTTTGAATTCTGTGGACTGTGTCTTGCGTACTCTGTTTTTTTTTTTTTTTTTTTTTGGTTAATATCCACTTATTAGTGAGTACATACCATGCATGTCCTTTTAGGTCTGAGTTACCTCACTCAGGATGATATTTTCTAGTTCTATCCATTTGCCTGCAAAACTCAGGATGTCCTTGTTCTTAATAGCTGATTAGTATTCCATTGTGTAAATGAACGACATTTTCTGTATCCATTCTTCTGTCGTGGGACATCTAGGTAGTTTCCTGCTTCTGGCTATCACAAGTAAGACTGCTATAAACATAGTGGAACATGTGCCCTTGTGACTTGGTGGGCCATCTTTTGAGTATATTCCCAAGAGTGGTATAGCTGGGTCTTCAGGTGGATCTATTTCCAATTTTCTGAGGAACCTCCAGATTGATTTCTAGAGTGGTTGTACAAGTTTGCAATCCCACCAGTAATGGAGGAGTGTTCCTCTTTCTCCACATCCTCTCCAATATGTGTTGTCACCTAAAGTTTTGATCTTAGCCATTCTGACTGGTGTAAGGTGGAATCTCAGGGTCGTTTTGATTTGCATTTCTGTGTGTTCAAAGATGATGCACCTAATCCTCAAGAGACTGGAGGCCTCAGAGAGTTTAGACCTCAGATGGGGTAGAGGGTGGGGGCATCCACCTGGAGACAGGGTGTGGTGGGGAGGAGGTGTGGGATGTGGAACAGTTGGGGGATGGGAGAGGAGGGGCGGAGAATGGAATATGGAGTGTAAAAAATGAATTACAAATAAAATAATTAAAAATAATTAAGTAATAAAAGAATATGTGAATATTAATAATAAATAATTATTAATTAATTATTAAAATAATGCTTGCATGTGTGACTCTGTGTGGGTATATGCATTATAATGTAGGGGCCTGTGAAAACCAAGCAAAGGTGTAGGATTTCCTAGATCTGGAGTTGTAAGTGGTTGGAAGCTATTCTCTGCAGTGCAAGAAACAACTTTTCTTTTTCTTTTTTTGCTTTTTAATTAAACTTTTTATACAACATAATTGATCATATTCCTTTTCATCCCCCTAACTCCGTAAATTTCCTACTCACTCCCTTGTCACCCAATGGCAAGCTCGTTCTCTGTCTTTCACCACAAGCACCTTCCTCTAATAAAATAAGAGCCAGTCTTTTAAACACAATCTTAAATTGAAATCACAATGTATATTCAATTGTGATTTCATACACACTGACTTACATGCCTGACACATAGTCTTTATGTGTGAATTGTACTTTATTTCTGATTTTATCTACAGATTTGTGGGAAACTTCTTTGTTAAGTTCCTTATATTTTATAAAGATCTATCATGGCATATCTCCTTGAAATGGAAGAGGTGATGGAATGGGGAATGGCTCATTCTGAAGAAAATCTTTTTCCTCTTCTGTGTGACAATGAAGGTCCTTATCCCATTTCAGATGCTCTTAAACTGAGTGGCTGGACCGGGTTATTGTGCTTTGCAGACACACCGCATGGAACTACTTTAGCATTATAAGATATTTACTCTGTTTAGGTCTTTTTACATTGTAGTACTCTGTAAAAGATGATATGCTTTGGATATACTTTGTTCTATTTAGGAGGACAATGCTGAATGCCATGTTTAAATATGCCTCTCATCCCCAGACCAACAAAATCTAAATCTTCCTGTCTTGTTGGTTGGGTTGTTATATAAAAGGGTATTTAAAGTTTATTATTTATTCTTGGTATTGTATAGTTTAACTTTCATTGACAAAACTATTGTTTTGCTCCCAGCATTGATAAAGCAAAGTTTGCACATAGATCAAAAGTTTCTTTTTTGTTTTTGTTCTTGTTTGTCCAATGCTTGGATTTCCTTTTTCCCGTTTTATCTTCACTAAAAAAAAGTTTTTAAACAATCTGTGTCAATGTTTAAATACAGAAAATTATCATTAAATACTTCTTTTGCATGCATGCTCTACCTAACTTTCATAGTCATTTGTCTCTTATCTTTCACCCTCTGCATATTTATTAAGTTAATAATTTTCATAAATCCACCAAAAACCTAAGTATTGATCTTGAACTAGAGGCTTCTCATTCTAGAACAAGACATTTAAATATGAGCAGCCTTACTTGAATGAGAGTCCTATCCCTTTCTCCTGTTAGATCTCTCCTTGTATATCAGCATAAGTGGCTTCATGCTTTCATGAAAATTTTAATAGAATAAAATGTAAACAGCACCACTCAAAGAAATCAAAGCCAGGCTCTAAAACTGCAAGGCTTCCTTTTCAAAGGAAAACAAAAGTAGCTGTGATAAACACAACTTTGAACTTCCAAGATTGCCTGATAAGCCACATAGGAGCTAGGGCTTGAGCTAATCTTCTCTGAAAGCTCTTTGAGCAAATTGCTGTTAACACTCAGGACTGACAGTTTAATGGTATTACACTACAAAATATATGTCCTTTTCCAAAATAAGCGTGTTTTAGAATAGCAATACAGATGTCATCAAGGGGCAAGATTATCAAGAGATAATTAGACCCCAGAGAGCTTACAGGCTCCTGGCTCACAAGAGCAGTCTTGCAAACTTGTCTTATTAAATAACTGTAAGAAAGTCAAAGTCAACTGTAAATACACACATTCCCTTGCAATTACTTTTTAAAGTATAAACTTGAGGTGCATGCCAATGTACTGAGATAATAGAGTCTTTCTATTACCCAAAATGTCTAAAAATAACTTAGAAAAGCAACTTTCAAAGTGAATCTTAAATAAGAATGTGGAATGAAAGCCATCTATTTTCTCTCTTCCCTAACATTTTTAGGTTAGCTGCTTTCAGTGCGTTTCTAAGTTCTGCTAAGTGAATTCTTGAGTTCCAAGGAGGAATTAGTTGACCCATTTTTAGGAAAACATAAACTCTAACTGCATGCACTTCCAGTGTATGATATGTTTGTAAATATTTCCTTTTCCTAAATAGTCTTCTTGCTCTGTGCTGTTTGCTACCCAAACTGCTACACCATCTCTAGAAACATTTATACTTGCTCCAAAAATAAGTGTATTATACCTGCTGTGAAATGCTCTCCCACGATCCCTAACCTCCTTATCTCTTCAAGCCAGACATAGAACTTGTTGTTCTTAGGCATTCTTATGGGAATCTTATGATTAATTTCCAGAAGCCAGTAATATTATTGCATGTTAGCCTCATGCAGACTTTTTCCTACATCAGACTAACATCAAGCCATCATTCCTGCTGATTTTATTTGTACAATATATTTGCTCAATGAACATCTGGTGAAAAAAATGAATGAATATATTGGCAATCATTAATGTGAAACTATTACATCTACATTCATGTGCTTGCTGAAATGCCATACATGAACACAGACTGTATCTTTTCTTGAATTTTGTACTCATTCTATGGGAATATACTTTTGAGATTAATTCAACTGACAAGTTAGCTCTTGTTTATATTGATCACTTCTGTATTTTCATTGTGTAGACAACTGATATTGTATGAGTGAATATATATTCATATAGATCCTTTGTTTGTTGGTTTGATTAGGTATTTTGTTTGGTTGGTTTTGTTAGTTTGTGGGAAATTTGTTTGTTTGTTTCCTTTTTCATATATAGCCTGGGATGTTCTGGAATTTACTATATAATAGATAGGTTGGCCTTGAACTCAGAGATCTGTCTTTGTCTCAGGAGTGATGGGATTAAAGTCATGTGCCACCCCTGCCTAGTTCATATATTTTAATTTATTAAATTTCTTTGTCTTTTTAAATTTAAACTTTAAATTTAATTAGTGAATTTAGTATTTTTTAAAATGTCAAGCTGATAATTTTCACTACATTGTGATGATTCATATTCTATTTGATTTTTAAGTTTTGTTTTTCAGTTTGTATATTTGATCATCAAAAATGTATCCATTGTAAAATAGTAATACATCATTTTATTATATATTTTCTAATGATGGATTTGTTTTGGAAGTGGCTCAATACTTTATTGAACTTGTATTTTATGTATTGACTTATAGTGAATATATAGATATAATTAACGAAAACTAATTTATGGAATCTGAACTCATAAGTAATTATGAAGTATTTACTGTGCCCTAGTGAACAAAGTTTGGCAAGTTTTTTTGGTGAAAACTAGAGAATATATTAATGTTCACAAGAAGCTACTAAATAGCATGCTTATACACCTTACTTATTTAGCTGGAATGCTGAACTTGCAAAAAAAAACAAGAAAAATTCATATATTAACTAGTAGCTTGATATCTCCTTTATCACAATATGATTATGATTATTTGGTTGTTTTTGAGATTATAATTACAAAATAACTTAATTTCTTTTCCTCTTTCCAAGTCCTCTCATATACCCCTCTACATACTCCTTTAAGTTGTTTCTAAAAGTAACTTTTATTTGCCAGATGTAATTGGTATCTTGGAGACTTACTGATGAATATCACCCTTTCTAGCTCTTTCTGAACTCTGGCTGGTAATTCAACTTAACTTTTGTGGCTCAAACTTATCTCTAAGTTGACTGATTCAATCTGGCTTCTCTGGGCTTCTCACTGAATTTCTCTGGCTTCAAACTAACTCTGAAATTTCGTTCTAATCTTCTGGCTACTTCTTATTCTCTGGCTTCAATTGCTTCTACCTGAATTCATAAAAGAATTTCATGAACTACATTCACTAACTGAACTGCACCAAACTCAACTCTACACACTGAATTCAACTCAATTGCATCAACTGACTGAACTGGACATAACTCAACTCAACTCCAGTACACTGAAATGCACTCTATAAGCCTCTATTTCCTGTCTGTTCTCTGGGGAGTTGAGCATTTCATATTTTGGACTCATTCTGTCAATTTTTTCTCTGTCTGTCCCTGAATTAGACATGACTTTTAAACATGACCTCTTTTACAATCTAGCTTTATCTTCATTGTTCGCGACTAAAGGTGTGTATTACTTGTGTATCTGTATTCCAGCCAGATGATAAAGAGCTACACCTTTGGATGTGAACCCTTTCCAGAGTATCCATGTTGCTAGATTACAATTCCTCTACATTAATTGGCCTTTTTTCACTGTTATTTCACAATACATGTATTTTATGTACACATGCACATTTCTGTGGTATATAACAGGAATATAACCTGTTGTTATGACATACATATAATGTATATTTTCAAGGATGGCCATTTGTCAATGGATAGTGAATTGTCATGTTCTTCCCTAGAGAAGATCACCTCTTCTACTCCCAGCTTTAATCAATTGTCTACGGTTTGCATCTCTCTCTCTTTCTCTCTCTCTCTCTCTCTGTGTCTGTGTGTGTGTGTGTGTGTGTGTGTGTGTGTGTGTGTTTATGGTTGAGGCCATTTGGGCTTTTTTCTGTTCATTTTGAAGTGTTCATTGATATCATCCTTGCTCAGCTCACATGGTTGATTGTTATGTTGGTGCCACTTTATGGGTAAAGCTTCTGATGTTGCTAGGAGACAAAAATCATAGTCTATTATTACTTTTGATGATAGAACATCTGAAACCTATAGAAGATTGTTGTAGCTATGGGCTACATGGTCTCTATTATCTAACCTTTGTCATGTGTGTTTTGTTTCCTCTTTCCAAACAGTAAATAGTATGCAATTCTACTGTAGACAGTAGTGACAGCAGAGTGTTTTCCTAGGCTAGGTCCTGTGACTGCTGTGGTTGCCATTTCACTTTTGTTTTACTGTCTCTGGAGAAAACTTTATTCTTTGTTGGATATACCCCAAACATGTCCTAGAAATACTCCCTGCTTATGAATAATGCTTTGTATCAAAATTTTAAGAATGATGGATTAAACACATTAAAGATTAGAATACACGAGTAACCTGGCTTCAAGCTCACAGGAAGAAACCCTTAAATAAATATTAACAAAATGTGCTGGTACAGAATTTATTTTCAATATAGACTATAAATGATATTTCTTTCAGAAAATTCACACCTCATACCTCTAATTTGTTAATGATCATATTGTGAAAAGAGAAAAATTAAAAGAATAAAAAAAAATTGAGTATATGACTTCAAATTCCTTCACTGTTTCCTTACTAGTAGTAAGTTATTAGAGATGTGTTCCTCTGTACAAGGGAAATGAGTTTATTGTAAGAGTTTTTTCTGAAATTGTTGAAACTTTTTTTTTATTAGCAGCTTCTTTCATTTTAATTGCAGTTCCACAGCTTGACTTTATCTGACACTGACAATAATTATGATATCTTATTTACTTATTTAGAAACTGTCCCACATTAACAAAGATGAGGTCCAGAATCAAATGACCATAATTACTCAGCTTAGATAATAATGAATGGCATCAAAAACATCAATACCCAAGCAGAAAATTATTTTGACTAGTGTAGTTGAGTATTTCTTGAGAATTATCCTTCCATATTTTAATATGATGTCTCTACAAAGTTACTTACTCCTTCCAACATAACAAAAAGGGAGAAAAACACAACCATATGTTGGCTTTCAATTACTTCTCTAAGTGAATAAACTTTCAAATAAAACATAAAAGTGTTTAGTCCTCTGTTGAAAAGTACTGTGTATATCCACTCATGGGATAAGAACAAGCCACTGGTTACATGAAAGTAAGTTGCAGTTTCAGATATGATTGAGCATTGTTAAAGGAAAAATAATCATATATTTCAAGAGAACAAATCCTCAGACAGAATATGATCTATAGATAAGCACATCCTCTGAGCTTTAATGCTGAGATAGTTCATATTTCTTTACAGTGAATAATTTTTAAAAAAAATTTATTTTGCAAACTCAAGAAACTCTAGAATGGGAAAGAAATGCCAGTCCTCCAAGCATTTGGAAATTAGAGAAGCAACAGTGGCCATGATAATCATCAGGCACATCATGATGACTGATCCACACATAGAATGAGTGACAGCTATGGGCTAGATACAGAATGAGGTGCTTTGACAGAGAGAATAAGAGTGATTCTTAAAATAGAGACAGGAACTTAAATCCATTGTTTAATTGCTAATGAAGATTAGAGTGATATTAGTTTCTCATTCCTTAATTATTCCAAAGTTAATTTTAAAAATCACTGCAGCCATTATTTTTTTAAATTACTTAAACATATTTGAAAGTCATAAATAATGATATAGCAGAGAAAAATTGCTGGGCTCAAATCCATATTAATGGGGCATTCATGAGAGCAATTAATTATGGAAGAAAAGGTGATGTTATACATAAGCTGCCTTTGGATGTTGTTTAATAAGATCCATATAGTAAACTTTTTAAGTCAAAATAAAACTAATGCCTAATATCATAGTCCTAGGTAGGGAAATTTCTTGAAATTATGCACCAATATATATAATTGAACTTTTTCATACTTATACCACTAAATCTGTAACACTTACTGACTCCATTTATTATTAAATACTAATTAGGGTTTCTTTTTTTTAACATACTTTGATATCTAGCAATGGGATAAAAGCATGTTTGATTTTAATGTATGATGTATTTCTAAATAGTATTTTACATTAAATTAATTTTAATATTTTTATACATTGACATCACAGAAATTTTGTGTTATTAAGACAGAAATAGCCACATCATGTTATAGGAATCACAATAGCAATTTTGAGGTCACTTTAATTTGCACCACACTTTGTATCCAGATGGGAGGGAAGGTTAAATTTCAAGTGTACTTTCTGATTCCTAATATGGTGTTTCTTTCAGGAAATCTTTCATTCTAGATATGTCAAAAGACAAAAAGGACCATGATGAAGCATACCTGTGATCCAGGACCTCAGCATGTGTAGCAGGAGGAACATAAGTTCAAAGCCTGGTCTGTATACTGATACATCATAACACAACACTGGAAAACAATGCACAAAGGTACAGGACAAAAATACTGCTTTATCTGGGAATGTAACATTCTTTCTTTCTTCTTCTCTTTCCATGTTTTGAAAATAGAGTATTTAATCCACGTTCATCATGCTATATCCAAAAGTAAAGAGAGGATAGAAGCCAATCAAATTCATATTCAATTGTCCTTGCATTAACTTAGAAGCTATAGTTTTTCAAAGTTCACACAGTTAGATGTAGCAATTGCAACAAAAAACTCTTGGGAGGAAAAATGAAAACCAAATGTTATGTGAGAGCTGATGAGTGATTAGCGTGTAGGAATGTTGGGTACAGTCATTAATTTTTTTAGACCAGTTGAAGAATATATCCCAGATACTTTATTTAGTTCATTAACATATCTAAGGAAGCCAAATGAATTATTTGTCAGGAAAAATTATCTGGAAAGAAATTACTGAGCTCACTCTTGCATATCTTTGTGGATATTGCCATATCAGAATTAATTATAATTATTAATAACTGTTTTCTCTAGGGATGCTTCTTCTGTCACCCCAATAAGGCAGTCTTTGTTCAGGCTGCTTGGGTTCTGTTCTTTCTTTGAAAGCTTTGGAAACACAAAGAAGCCAAGAAATAATAGCAACTCTCGATCCTACATTTTAGAAAAATCAAAAAATATTAACATGTTACTCAAAAATTGGAATCCTATAAAACTAACTGCATAGACCATCAAAGTAATCATAAAATAACTATCTTTTTTGCCTTGATGTAGCATGTGAAAATATTCATTACTTAGCAATGTTAATTACTAACAATTTGTAAATATTAGTGGGAATTTCTGTTTATGTCATAAAGAAGTAGCCATATTTCATATGCATTTATCCACTTATAAATTTTACCAGATTTCATCTAATGGAACAAGTTACTTATCTGTGTCTTTTTCTAGTCTTTGTTTATATCTCTTATATTCATGCAAATACAATTTGTGCAATACTTGATACTTTAAATGAATTGATCAGATATAAGATTTTATAAAGTCAATCACTTTCTCAGAAGTATGGTGAACTTGAGGGATTTGTAAGGGACATAAACACAAAGCATTAGGACCTTCTTTCACAATTACCTAAGGACAGTTAATCTATAGGTTTATAGTACTTAGTGATGTATTAAAGGCTGGCTGTTCTTTCATGTCTATTAAGGAATGGATTTGAAGAATTTCTATTTTGAACATCCAACCACACATTTGTTGAATTATATCTTTTTAATTAGAGGTCATATCACAGTAATTCTATATGTATATCTTATCTAAGGTATGTTCTCACTTGTTAGTCTATCACAAAGCATTTCCTGACAGTTTTGGAGAAAGTAATGACTATCATATCTATAACCTTAACCATGTCATGATCAGTGTGTGGTGTGTGTGTGTGTGTGTGTGTGTGTGTGTGTGTGTGTGTGTATGTATGTATGTTAGTCTTAGCAGATGTGGAGTCTTTTTAATTTACCAAGGTTTGATTACAGACTTATATCTGAAGAGAAAATGCCAGAGACATATTTTGGATTTCTAAGATGACAAAATGTTCCAGAAGCTACTGTCCATTATTTATGGGTAGATTTTGTCAAAGCCAATCGCAAATTTGATATTGTAAAGAAGGGGTTGTCAGGAAGTTTGTGAAGCAGTAAGAATGTTATACCCCTTCAGTATCAGTTCATGAAAAAGGAAGTCATGACAGTTGAACTAACTACGCAATAGAGGTAGATCCTGATATGAGATCCTGAAGAATATGCAAGAACCAGATGAGTAATTGTGAATATATGATCAGTGTCTGATTTTCCAAGAAGTCAGAGGACGGAAGTTTATAGAAGCTCTGATTTATGTCTCATGAAGTTTAGAAATATGTGATTATATACTTGGTGCCTTATATCTTACAATGAGTGGAAAGTAGAATTTGAAGAAAATTCTAGTAGATATCCCTAGTTTTATAGTGTTATATTGGTTATAGTTTTGAATATCTCATCTTATCTTATCTATATCTATCTATCTATCTATCTATCTATCTATCTATCTATCTATCTATCTATCTATCATCTATCTATCATCTATCTATCTATCTATCTATCTATCTATCTATCTATCTATCTATCTATGTATCTTCTATCTCTTCCTCCCTCCATTTTTTTTGGTATCTCTCACTAAAGTATACACTAAACTTTGAGCCCAAATGGGATCCTAGAGAATTTATACTATGTAATTACACAGCATATTGGGAAATGCTGTCATTTTCTTTTTGCATATTCATTAAGTTTAACACATTCATCTCCACAACAGTCCTTAGAAATGACCCCATTAATCCTTTTTCAGATAAGAAAACACATGAGTATTTGATAATTCCCTAAAGAGCTGAGATTATTCTGTTCTTGTCTGGATTTTACACTTAGGTTTTATTGGTCAGAATTTAACCCTGGTCACTAGGACTTTCAGCAATGGCAGTATTATTTCTTCTTTATCTATTATCTATACAGTAATATATCTACAATGTATGCGGTACTGTTGAGGATAGTTGCTCATGGGAAAGTTTTATTCATGTTCATTTAAGGTCAAAATAGATATATGTAATCTATTTGTTTCTGCATTTTTCTCAAAATAGAACTTTAAAAAGAGAAGAATTTGTACTGTCTTTATAACTTGAAGGACTCCAGCTCATCTTCACATGTCAGAGATGGTAGTGGTTGCTCCCTAGGATGAAGCTGTATAGCAGGTTTCTGTTGCATGATAATGGGATCAGAAACCTCGGACAGAAGAGCAGTAATCATAAGCCTTATACATGGGGCCTTAAGTCTGCCAATGAGGCCTCGCTTCATAGGCAAATGATTTCACAACCCACTTAAGCAGAGCTACCATCTAGAGCTTGACAGATTATACACAGGGGTCTGTGGAAGACATTTTTCATTTGAGCCTTAACAAATCATCTATGTGGCTTCTGTATTTGACAGCAAAAATCCTGGTTTCTGTGTAGATCTTCTTCAGCAAAGATTCTGTCTGTGAAACAGTTGCTCTAGCTTTCAGCAGGAGCTTTCATTCTTCACACACTTAGAAATAAGAATATACGTAAGCCTTTAGATTCAGAACAATGTCTAATGGGAACTGCCAAAGCAGCCACTCCCTTGCCTCTGTGAAAACAGTATACAGTGTATGTTCAAAGACTTAAATAGTTCCTTAAGACACTTGGTCCCTCCCCTTTGATGGGAACTAGCCAACTCTACCTTATTATATCCTGATATTTGTAAAAGACAGTGTTTGAATAATATGAACACATAAGTAAAGAAAGATACAAAGAGAGAAGTGAAACCTAATTTGAAATGCACTGGGAGTCATGAAGGGTTTACATTTTCTATCAGCACTTCAAGTCACTGAGGATGTAACTGGAAGCCTTTAGGGAGCATCCTCAATCTCTACTTGTCATCTCTGAACTGGAACAGACACCGGGTCAGCCTCCTTCAGAACCTTAGCTGAGTTTTTGTTGACCACAGATGAAGTGCTGCATGAGAAAGGAATGTGTGAGCCATGATGTGCTACAAAAGTGTGGATTATTATTCATTTGTTGCCACAGCAACTGCAGGGCATCTCTGTGGCAACAGAACAGCTACTGAAAGGCAGTGATTTTTTTAAAAGTATTGTTAGAATTGAAATACATAATACTTTCGCACCCTGAAACCCTGGTACTGATATTTCTCACATGTTCTCTGCACTTCTATCAAAGATGTGTTATATATCCATATCAGCGAATTTCAAAATACAGAAACACATAAAAACACTGCTGTCCTGCAATATATCCTTTTAATGTTCAGTCAGTATAATGTCTGTAAATATATTATATAGGGAGATAGAACATCTATTTTCCAAAACATATTACATGTTCTCTTTTTAATTCATTTTCTCGTGAGTAGTATAAATGTTTTGTGTAGTTTATTAAACAATTTTGCAAGTATTTTAGGAATTGTTAAATATACTATCATAGGAATATATAATGATATTTTAACAAAATACCTACATATTTTCTCTATTTACTATCATATCTGTGCCTGTCTGTCTGCCTATCTGTGTGGACATCTCTGTGCCTATTGTTTTTTCCTGTTTTTCTCTTGCATTATTGAAACAATACTACAACAAAATCACTTTTTATAATGTAAAAATCTCTCTCTCAAGTGATGCTATTTCTCCTGATCCTGAATGGAAGAAAAGAGATGATGTTTGAACCAAATGTTCAAAACTGAACTTTCAACTACAGGGCTGTTGTAAATATCCATTTGACTAACAAGATACCAAATTCCTTCTGCAGGGATGATTTATTGCTTCACTCTCACTCTTACTATGGGGGGGGGGGGAGGTATGTGAATTTATATCTTTGTTCCAGTCCATGTTCTCCCATTTCAGATGGTCTTTATAACCATAGACTATTTGCATTGCAGTTATAGGTAAGGTTCAGAAATTGGAGCTGGGTATTCTTCTGCCAGACCCATCAGCTGTAAAAAGAATGCCATGCATCATCTCAGGAAATATGCATCAAATAAACTCAGAGAGATCAAATTCTGCTGAGTACTCTACTGTAATATAAAACAATGCCTAAAAAAGTAGATCCCACTACAGGGAGGCTATGGAAATAGCATATTTTACAAACATAATAACTGATATTTGATACATTTATGAGAGTGTAGAAGGAAGGACAAAGGCAAAATCTAGATTAGATGCTTCTTTCTTAATGTAAACTTCTGTTGTCTAACATTCTACAGGTAGAGAATTAAACAAGATCCACAGAAACATATGAAGGATGAAGCAAGGATGGGGTCTTAGTTATGCATAAAAAGGTGAATTTATCTTACATGTATTTTTATTGAAGTCTACATAAAATATATAGTATATTTCATTTAAGATATTGCCAACTTCATGACTCACCGCTTCCTATAGTTTCTCCTGTGAACTGAATGATGGACTAGAGAGATCAGAAGACATTTGGAAGTGCTGCATTATGATGACTGGTATGGGAGGGACACATAGCTTAAAAGCATTTGCTATATACACCTTATATTTTTCTATTTAGTTATTTTATAATTATTCCTTATGTGCTTCCCAGAAAACAAAGTCCTACACAAAAATCATTAAGCTAAGACTTAAATATACATGTATTTGATATGATAATCAAAAAAACTTATAGAAAATCACATGCCTCCTCTATCCCTGTGCTTTTATTGGAGATGAAGTTATCTCTGAATATCTGAGCCTATGAATCAAAACTAGATATGCTAATCAGTTTCAGATATGCATGTAAAATCTCTATTCCAAGCAAAATCAAGATGTTGAAAAGTCAAGAAATTTTCTCACTATGGGCTAAATTGTGTTCCACCAGAAGTCATATGTTGAAGTCTGAAATTTGAATGCATTGATATTGGGACTTCAGGGCATTGCAGATTAATTCAAATTGCATTAAGTTTTGAGTACGGGAGTATCATAATGGGATTAGTGCCATTGTATAAAAGATTAATACACTGCACTCCAGGAAAAGTAGATGCTAATGAAGAAACTGCTTTTTCTTTTGGGTATCTTCCTAAGAAACTTGTACTACAGATTAGCTAAAAAACAGAGAATTTGGGGCCATCTTGTGTAACTTTCAATGTGTTTTCACTGTGTAACTTTTGAGATAGAATGTTTAGAGATAGTCCCATGCAAATAAAGTCATTAAGAAGGATTCTAATCCAATATAACTCCTGTACTTATAAAATGGGAACGGGGAAGTAAGAGAACAAGAATATTTTATTGCTCCATCAGCTACATCTTTAGTCCCAGTAACAATCAGATTAAAGTCCCATTCTATACTCAGAGCCACAAGCTTTCTTTATCATCAGACTGAACTCCTTAATGCCATTACCTTCTACAAAAGCCAAATTGGGGCTAAAATACTCCTAAAAGAAATCTACAAAAGCCATACCCTTAGAGATTTCAGAGAAGAGAGTCCTAAAAACTGCTGCCAGGCCCACCATCTGTGTTCTTATGGATACAAGGGAAGTGATATGGTCTAAATGTAGGAGCTAAGGAATGGTTCATACACTGCAGAGCCACCAGCCACTCTGAACTCTGGAGAAACTCAGCAACCCCAAGCCAGGTAATTTGGATCACCTGTCCACAAATCTCAGAACAGAGTCAAGAAAACTTACATGAGGGAAGCTGATAGCACAAATATGAGTAACAGAAGGTAAAAATCAACACAGTATACATCTCAACCAGGAGGACAAAACAGCTGATACTCCAAGTACAATAAATCAACATTCAATCCAGTGATCTTGATATCTTATATCTCTACCCAGCTTGCAACCCTTCTGAAAATCTTTTTTTTTTTTTGTCTATATAGTTTAGTAGACTATTATAGTAGGCCACACTGGCATCTATTTCTTCTAGTATTAACTGTCCTTCCCACCTCTGTGGATGTGGGTGAGTCAATTTTTTTAATAGTGTGGCCCCTACTACAGTATGCAGCCTTCAGTGGATCTATCCATTCTCATGCATATATAGCACAAATTGTACTTGATTATTATTAAAAGCAAAAACAAAGAAGAGAGGGCAAGGAGGCAGGGAGTGGATCACTGAGGAGTTAGAATGAAGAGTGGGGGTGAATATGATTAAAATACATTGTATGAAATTCTTAAGAAAATAATGAAAATATTAAATTTTAAAACATTGGGAAGAAAAGATAAAGAAAGCTAAGGAAATAGAGGCCATTGGCAAGCTACAGAGAGAGTCCTAGAAGAGATACTTCCAGTTTCTTAGCAAGAAGTAATTCTCTTGATGCCTCAAGCCTTCATGATCCAGAATTATGAGAAAATAGATTTCTGTCCTGTGGTCTACTCCATCATTAGTACTTTTTTAATGGCTATATCAGCAAATGAACACAGTATATGAAATGATTATGAACTGATTGGCAATATTCATTATTTGTTTGTTGGTTTGTTTTCTCTTTGTTTTTCAATACAGAGATTGTCCTGGATCTTGCTGTATAATTGTAGACCAGGTTGGCCTCAACTGCACAGAGATCTGCCTGCCTCTGCCTCCTTAGTCTTGGGATTAAAGGCATGTACTACCCCTTTATTTCCTACATAATCTATAATGACACTTTGAATCAGCCTTACCATTAACAAAGCAGTAAATGACTAAATTCTTACTTTGCCCAGTGTCCTGTATGAACAGTTGAAGGTGACCATGAGACAAATGTAAGAATCATAATTTCAGAGGCTCTACCTTAAAATAACCTAAAGTGAGTTACAAGAAATAGCATTTTAATTAGATAAATGAGAACTGTGGATAATTTGTTTAGTTATGTGGCTCAAATGCTACCTCTTACAATACTCTCATTGTACCCTGCAAAGACACTGTAAGTAAAGATACAAAAATGGAGGGAATGAATTAGCATGACTAGACCAAGAATAAGCAAGTAATACCTTTTCATCATTAATGTGTTAAATTGGTGCTTGTTTCCTTTCACTTCTATCACATATCATATATCAGTCACAAAGTTGGGCACAGAGGAGACTGAAATAACATATAACCTAACCTGAGATAACCTACATTCTTCTGCTCTGATGCACCTTGTACACTTTTTTGAAAAAGTACAACTTGAAGTAGAAGTTTCTGGATATGTCAGGTGATACAGACTCATATGGTGTTTTGCTGAGGTAAGATTCATAGGAGGACACATGATGCTCAGAGAAAGTATAAATAGGTCTCAACTGATGGTGATGGCCTGCTTATGTAGCTAGTTTTGCAATGCTGCATGGTCTTGTTTATTCATCTTCATCTTTGCTGATCTTCATTTTATTGAGAGAGCCATGGCAGAGAACCTCTGGCATCCCTGGCTGGTCCTTGTCACTCCCTCTGACTCATGCTAATTCGTGAAGGACTGGCAGTTTTTGCTAGATCATGCTACTGTTGCTGATTTGTGTTTGCTATTCTGACACTACTGAGCTGGTCTGTTTGCATCCTAACAATGGAGATTGGAATTGCCCTAAGAAACTACTTCTAACAGGTCCACATCCCATTGTCCTATTTTTTTCTCTTTTTGAATTGGATATTTTTATTTATTTATATTTCAAATGTTATCCCCTTTCCAAGTTTCCCTCCTGAAACCCCCTATTCCATCTTCCCTCTTCCTGCTTCTATGACTGTGATTCCCCCACCCACCTACCTACTCCCAACTCCCTGCCCTGGCATTTCCATACACTGGGGCATTTAGCCTTCACAGGACCAAGGGACTTTCTTCAGATTGATGATCAACAAGGCCATCCTCTGCTACATATGCGGCTAGAGCCATAAGTAGCTCCATGTGTACTGTTTGGTTGGTAGTTTAATTCCTGTGAGATCTGGAGGGTCTGGTTGATTTATATTGTGGTTCTTCCTATGGGTTGCAAACCCCTTCAGCTCCTTCAGTACTTTTTCTAACTCTCCCATTGGGGACCGTTTGCTTAGTTCAATGGTTGGCCACGAGCATCTGCCTCTGTATTTGTCAGACTCTGGCAAAGCCTCTCAGGAGGCAGCTCTATCAGGCTCCTGTCAGCAAGTACTTCTTAACATCTGCAATAGAGTCTGAGTTTGGTGTCTGTATGTGGGATGGACCCCCAGGTGGGCAGTCTCTGTATGGCCTTTCCTTCAGTCTCTGCTCTACACTTGTCTCCATATTTCCTCCCTAGAGAATTTTGTTCCCCCTTCTAGGAAGGACTGAAAAATCTACACATTGGGTTTCCTTCTTTTTGAGCTTCAGTAGCTTATGCTCTAAGATCAACAATTGACAAATGGGACATTATAAAATTGCAAAGTTTCTGTAAGGCAAAGGAAACTATCAATAGGGCAAAACAGCAACCAACTAATTTGGGAAAGATCTTTACCAACCCTACATCTGCTAGAGGGCTAATATCAAATATATACAAAGAACTCAAGAAGTTAGACTCCAGAGAACCAAATAACCCTATTAAAAATGACTGCAGAGCTAAACAAAGAATTCTCAACTGAGAAATATCCATAGCTGAGAAGCACCATAAGAAATGTTCAATATCCTTAGTCTTTAGGGAAATGCAAATCAAAACAATCCTGAGAGTCCACCTCACACCAGTCAGAATGGCTAAGATCAAAAACTCAGGTGACAGCAGATGCTGGTGAGCTTGTGGAGAAAGAGGAACACTCCTCTATTTTTTGTGGAATTGCAAGCTGGCCCAACCACTCTGAAAATCAGTTTTGTGGTTCCTCAGAACATTGGACCCAGATATACTTACTTGAGGACCCAGATACACCACTCTTGGACATATACCCAAAAGATTCTCCAACATATATCAAGGACACAAGCTCCACTATGTTCATAGTAGCCTGATTTACAATAGCCAGGAGCCAGAAACAACCTTCAACAGAGGAATTGATATGGAAAATGTAGTATATTTACACAATGGAGTACTACCCATCTATTAAAAATAATGACTTCATGAAATTCTTAGGCAAATGGATAGAACTAGAAAATATTATCCTGAGTGAGATAGCTCAGTCACAAAAGAACACACATGGTATGCACTCATTGATAAGTGGATATTATCCCAAAAGCTTGGAACATGCATTGTCCTCTTTACCAATTTTTCTCCATGTGTTTGCACATCTTTTATGGTGTTCAGAAATGAGTTTTTATATTAAGTATTCTTTTTCTTATTCATGAAACTGTATGATGACTAAAATATTATGTCCTGCCATTTCAAAAATACGTATTTGAAGATAAAATAACCTATTTTTTATTTTTTAAATATTTTTTATTATGTATTTCCCCAATTACATTTCCAATGCTATCCCAAAAGGCCCCCATACCCTCCCCCCCACTTCCCTACCCACCCATTCCCATTTTTTTTTTGGCCCTGGCGTTCCCCTGTATTGGGGCATATAAAGTTTGCGTGTCCAATGGGCCTCTCTTTCCAGTGATGGCCGACTAGGCCATCTTTCGATACATATGCAGCTAGAGTCAAGAGCTCTGGGGTACTGGTTAGTTCATAATGTTGTTGCACCTACAGGGTTGCAGATCCCTTTAGCTCCTTGGATACTTTCTCTAGCTCCTCCATTGGGGGCCCTGTGATCCATCCAATAGCTGACTGTGAGCATCCACTTATGTGTTTGCTAGGCCCCAGCATAGTCTCACAAGAGACAGCTATATCAGGGTCCTTTCAGCAAACACTTGCTAGTGTATGCAATGGTGTCATTGTTTGGAGGCTAATTATGGGATGGATCCCTGGATATGGCAGTCTCTAGATGGTGCATCCTTTTGTCTCAGCTCCAAACTTTGTCTCTGTAACTCCTTCCATGGGTGATTGTTTCCAATTCTAAGAAGGGGCAAAGTGTCCACACTTTGTTCTTCGTATTTTTTAATATGTCATCATAAATATAGTGAGACATGTTGTTGATAACTCCAGCTAATAAGATGAATAGAACTCACATGAACAACACAAACAGAAAGAAACATTTGTAGCCAATATACAGATTGACAATAAATGTGCATGTGTATTTGCATGGGAAGAAAATGTTGATGTACATGCTTTTAAGCCATAAGGAAACCAAAATTGTAGGAATGAACACACAGAGAGAAATATATTGACATGACATGTAGAACAAACAATCTAGTCTGTCTCATCTAGATCACACAATCAGTGATGACTTTTATTAAGTGAGGTCGTTTGGTTCCTATCTAGCTGTTGGGTATAGACAAAATTCAGTCATATGGAAACTCACATATATCTAATCTCTAGACTATTTTTTCTGCTCATTTTTCAATGGGAAGTTCATTCAAGGTCAATATTGAAATTTATAAAGATATATGATTAATGGTCACGTGATAATCCATCCTTGTATAAGGTGGTTTGACCTGTGAGACCTGTGGTTCTGTGTGAGAAATTATGAGGTCATACATATTCTGGATGATCTGTCTACTTATGTAGAGTGACCAAATAGGATGGATGTACTAAAGATGGGTTATGCTTTTAGGGAAAGGGACAGATTAGAACATGGAATCTGGTTATGTTGGCTTGCAACTCAATATGGAGATATTTTCAAGGATATTTTATGTTTTGTTGTGTCCACTCCTAAATATTGAACCTAAAAATTGAAACACTCTGAAAACAAAATTGCATGTTTATTGGTAATAATTTTTTTTCAGTTCCCAAGGGTAACTTTACTGTGCTGCATTACATCTGAATGTTGCTACCTGAAATGAACCAATGCTATTAGAGAAAATATATTATAATAATTTGTTTGCTTCCTTCTCTCCATTCATAGTAAGTAAAAGTAAGTAAAATGATTCAAGAAATACAGTGATATTTGGATTTTAGATAAAAATATAACAGTGAACAAATGAAAATATATTGGAAAATATATCCTCCTTCTCTCCCGTTGAAATGCATAATTCCTCACCTATATTCCTAAGTCCTCATAGAACTACTAAAATGTTCCCTTTCAGGGGAAATTAAAACACTGTCCTTTAGGATTAGAGTGAACTCTCATAGTGACTGGAATGATGCAAATCTAACAATGGGCATGTCCTTCAGGGAAGAAGGATTACTTAGCACATTAAGAACTGAGACGTTTCTTTTGAAAAATATCTTCTTCCATGTGGCTTATTAATTTGACGTAGCTCCTAGGAAGGCAGTATTCAGCATCTCTATTCAGCAGGTCTCTAAAGAGTAACTGCCCTGAGGTAACCAGGCAGAGAGAACTTTTCTCCATTTTTCAGATGGGCAGCTTACTCAGACCCCCATGATAATGGTGCCATTATTATTCTAATTTGAATTATTCTGTTGCAGTTTTTCCTACTACTAATCATTCTCTTGCTCTGCCATTGCTAAAATTACCTAACTAAGCAGTCTTATCAGCAATGAGTGTGTGGTCAATGTCACTGTTGTTTGATGAACACAGAAGCAAAGACTCAAGAATATTAAGCAATTGACTTCCACCAAACAGAAAGTAAACTCTGAACTGAAATTTATAGTTGGAGCTAAGACTTGTAACTCAAATAGTATTTTCCTATTGGACCTCACTGCAGTTAACAAAGGTTTTTTCCTTCACAGACATGCAAAGACATACCTGGAGGAATGAATGTAGAGAACAAAATTGTGGGCTTTATGTTTGAAATAATGCCAGATACAGAAATGATGAATGAGCTCTTATATATTTGTTTATATAAGTTTGAAAATTAAAACATTAAGTATGTATATAATGTGTTCTGCTGTAACAAAAGCTATGACATGAGATGTCTTAGAGAAGGAAATGGTTTATTTCCATGTACAGAGTACAGTCCAGTATTTAGAGAAGAAACAGAGAAATCAAGCAGGCACTTGAAGCAGGATATGTGGAAGATTGCTGCTTGCTGGCTGCTTTCAGTTTCAGGCTTAGTTAGCTTTGTTATCAAGCCCAAGACCAAATTCTTAGGAAAGAGATCCTCTTTTAGTTGGCAGGGTCCTCCTAAATTAAAGAACAACCAAGACTGCCACTCACAGAAATGACCACAGGCAATCGAATATGGGAAATCTTCAATTGAAGTTTCTTCTCAGACAACTCTAGGCAGTGACACGTTGACTGTTATTGTGAAGGAGGACACTGTGCTAATTTTCAAAGATGCACTCTCATCAAAGAAAATCAAACCACTGAGCATGAGAAGGTACATATTCTACTATGAAAGTATATTTTGTTTTACAGTGAAGAGGTAGTTGTAGGCAAAGGAAAACAAATTAAAAACACATGCCTTTATATAAATATCATAATTATTCATCAATGCTGTCTTTATTTACCAGAGCAAATTACCTTATAGCTTACACCTATTATAAATCCCAGCAATATATTACAATACATAAGAATGGCTCTTCCTCCTAACAAGCAACTGAAAGAGTCAGATACAGATATCTGCACCCAACTAATGGACAGAAGCAGTTGACCCCTTTTGTAGAAATAGGGAAGGCTTTAAGAAACTGAGGTGAAGAGTGAACCTATAGGAGGACCAACAACTCAATCTGGACCCCAAAGATCTCTCAAATACTGAACCACCAAAGAGGCAGCATAACCAGCTGATATGAGCCCCCCAATACACATACAGTAGAGGACTTTCAGGTCTGTGTTCATTCAGAGATGATACACTTAACCCTCAAGAGATTGAAGGAACCAGGGAGTTTAGAAGTCAGCTGGGGGTGGCATTGGGGACATCCATGTGGAGACAGGGGCTAGGGAGGAGGTATGGGATGTGGAACAGTCAGAGGGTGGACGGGGGTTGAGGGGGGGGAGAATAAAACATGATAGATAGATAGATAGATAGATAGATAGATAGATAGATAGATAGATAGATAGATAGATAGATAAAAGAATAAAAGAATAAAAAGAGTGAAACTATGCCGGGGCCAAACAAACACAGAAGTGGATGCTCACTGTCAGCTATTGGATGGATCACAGGGCTCCCAATGGAGAAGCTAGAGAAAGTACCCAAGGAACTAAAGGGATCTGCAACCCTATAGCTGGAACAACATGATGAACTAACCAGTACCCCGGAGCTCTTGTCTCTAGCTGCATATGTATCGAAAGATGGCCTAGTCGGCCATCACTGGAAAGAGAGGCCCATTGGACTTGCAAACTTTATATGCCCCAATACAGGGGAATGCCAGGGCCAAAAGAATGGGAATGAGTGGGTAGGGAAGTGGGGGAGGGGTATGGGGGACTTTTGGGATAGCATTGGAAATGTAATTGAGGAAAATACATAATAAAAAAAAAGAAAGAAATTGTTTTGCAAATGTGATGTTAATCATAAAATATTTTGAATATACTTAATATTACATCATTGTGTACTTTTAAATAGTTATTAATTAATTTTTCTGTATGTGGACTTAAATTGCAAAACTGAAGAATAAAAGTTCCTGTTTGAAAGAATTGCAGGGACAAAAAATAGAGACGTCCCTGAAGAGAAGGAACTCTAGTGACAGGCCCAAATTGATCCAAATCAAGTAGAGACCCCAAGGCCTGATACTATTGCTGATGCTATGGTGTGCTCACAAAAAGGGGCCTATCATGACTGCCCTCTGAACGACAAGCAGCTGAAAGTATCAGATGCAGATATTTACACCCAACCAATGGACAGAAGCTGGAGACCCCTGTAGTTGAATTAGGGAAAAGCTGGAAGAAGCTGAGGAGGAGGGCAACCCTATAGGAAGACCAGCAGTTTCAATTAACCTGGACCCCCAGGATCTCTCAGGTATATGCTGCCTGGTTGGTAGACATTGAGCTACCAACCAGGCAGCATATACCAGCTGATGTGAGACTCCCAACACATAAACAGCAGAGAACTGCCTGGTCTGGACTTAGTCAGAGAAGATGCACCTAATCCTGGAGAGACTTGGGGCCCCAGGATGCGGGGAGGTCTGGTACAGTGTGGTGGACTTTGGTACATCTTCTTGAAGATGGGGTAGGGGAGAAGGTATGGGATGTGGAACAGTCAGAGGGTGAACTGGGAGGGGGAATAAAACATGGACTGTAAAAAACAAAGAATAAATAAAAAGGAAGGGGTACAAAAAAAAAGAATAAAAAGAATGGGTCTTCCTAAATATCTGTAAAGAACAAAATGTCTTTCTATATGATAGAGGGGGAAAACCTGAAAACATATACTATTCATGTTAATAATGAACAAATGAAAACAAAAATGAAAGACATGTGGGTGGTGTCATAAGTATTTCTGCCTACACTGTAATAAACATACTGTGAACTGTGAAACTGGGCCAAAGCATCAGTATGGCTGTTGAGGCAATGTGACTTAAAATCATATGTTTTCTTTGCTATTACTTTATGGTTTTCCTTCTTTCAGCAATGTAACAGCTTTGTGTGTCCAAAGATCCTGCATGTGTATTTTACAGATGAGAGCTACAAGAATTGTGGTGTGACACAGATAAATGACTAAATTAATGAACTTAGCAGATTTGTAACTCTTAACCTAGGGATTATGAGCTTTTCTGGTGCTCAGATCTTACGCTAGAAATATAATAGTCAAAGATTCCTATCTAAAGAATAATTGCTATATGGTAATTATTAAGTACAAATTAAGCAATGCTCGCTTCTTGGTGATAGCAATGCAATGATGCTGAGTGGTGACTATTTCTGAAGCTGCGTACCTCTTGCCTCGACTAGGCATGTTACTTATCATTCACTGGGCTGTACCGAGTATGGTGAGGCCTAGTCACATTTGTGCAGAAGACTCATTTCTGCCATGAGAAAAGAACATGTCCCCTCCTCTGAGTAGAATCATAGTACCAATTCAAACTAAAGAATAAACATGGAGAATAGACTCCAAAATAACATATACCATGAAGTACTGATGGACACTCAGTACACAATTGGTAACAAAATAACTGCAGACTGTAATAGATGCAATGTTGGTTTAAATTATTAAATGTCACATTTAAATTTTGAATTTGCCCTTCTTTCCTAACTAGTAGGATACTCACCTGTGATGGTGGGAAGCAACAGTGACTTGAGCAGGGTTCCCATCAAGTCTGTGGTCAAGAAGATTTTTAAAATTTAGTATTGTACTTGCTATGCCAATACAATATGAGAACTTACATTCAGATCCCCAGCACCCATCTTAAGGATGGAGGTGATTTTACCCATCTATAACCCCAGTGCTTGGGGCTGCAGAGTCAGGCAGATACCAAGACCATTCTGACCAATCAGGTTGCCCCAAACAGCTAGATGCATGTTCCTTAAGAACCTTTTGATAATAAGGAAAAAATAAAAGAAATAAAGTGCAGAATGGTAGAGAAAGACAGTTGATGTCGATCTCTGGTCTCCACACTTGCATGAATTGACAAGTGCCTCCCCCAGCACTCACGGGCACACACATACATATGAACACAGACATATGCACAGATTTACGCATGTGGATACACACACATACACACATAAACACATGTATAGGGACATGTATGCATGTGTGCACACACAGAGGAGCTTGGACATACAAAGGGACATGTACACACATACACAGACGGGAACATACACACACACACACATAAAGAAAACAGGAAATAAAGTGGTATCTTAATATGCTATTTCTCTCTTCAGATAGGTCATTTGAATATAATTTCATTATACATCACAGAGTGTTACTATTTGCTGGTGAAAGACATTGAGACAGAGCTATTAAGGAGGATAAGTGTTTAACTATGGAATCCTAGAAAATGAGCTTTCCAAATTGGACTGCAATGAATGGGAAACAATTCGTAATGAAAACACGCTGGTAGAGAAACAATGAGTCTGCATTTTTGTTGAAAAAAAAAAGAAGAAAATTGATGCATTCTTGCCCCAAAGACAGGACATGAGCATTGGCTGGCCTGTCCTTAAGTGGGTCACTCTCACATATTATTTGATTTTCTTTGGTTTTACTTTCTCCCAACCCTTCTTCCCACATGTCTGTCCATTAACCATAAGTCCCATAAATGTGCTCACAATATAATAAAAAAAAAAAAACAGTGTAAGATAAACACAGGTCGGTCCTGTGACACATACAAATTTTAACTTAATCCTTCAATCTGTCACTTTTTTCTGTTCTGTAAAATACACTATCCCCTTTACCTGATATGTTTGTTTATTTTCTTTAAAAGCACCATACTCCTAATTTTCAGTAGTGAAATATTATTCTTAACTACCCACTTTAGGAGATGTTCAGTTCACATTAATCATAATCACAGTGAGGTTTTTGGATCACGTCATTATTAATCATCTTTAGTGATTAGCAGAAAACCTGATGTGAAAAAATGTGCCCAGTATGTACATATGGAAGTTAGTTTAACTTAGAGGTCACTACAAAGATGCAAAACAATATAGAAAGAAGAATTATAGTCAAAAGTTAGCTATTGCTGAATGTTATTTTACTTTTATATTTTGATAAATTATCCTGAGGACAGATTTTTGAATGGAAGAGCAGTCATTTGGAAGGACTCCTAAGCCTACCCTGCAGTATACTTTCAACACCATGCATCAAAGTTGGCTGCCCTTCCTCATGTCACCAGTTAACATCATTCTTTCTCAAGACCTGGACAGATTTAAGAAAGGTAATAGCAAAAGAAATTTTTAAAAAGAGAGGTCTGTTGATTTTCATAATTGCCAATAAGAGAGATTATATTTTCCTTTCTCTGTCTCACTGGGTTAGTGCTATCCCACAAGAAGCTGCAGTCAAAGTTGCTAAAATAGTCACCCCTCATTCTTTACACTTTTTTTCAATCAGAAATGAGCATGTACAGGGAACATAAATCCTCAAGAGAAAATGATCTAGGATCTAGCCATGAGCCTCTGATAAAAATCAATGTTAACTGTGTTGACAACACAGACTGCCAGCATGACCAAGATTAGAGGAAAAATTGTGCAGAAACAAACAGGAGCATTAAACTGACATTTTCAAATGGAGGAAGATAGAGAACAATCCTGGGAATGTATTGGGAAAAAATTACTGGACCCATACCCCTACTGTTACACAGCACTTGTAAAATACAATTTCATTGGTGCCTACACACAAAGGCAACATGTAAATCTAAACTTACAGACTTCAGAAAACGTATTAATCTCCCACTTGCTTTTTATGCATCCTCAGTTGGATAAATACATTTTATTTTAATGCCAACAAAAGCATGTTACAGAGCAGACCTTCGCCACAAAGAAATGAAATGCTGAATAGTTCCACCCATCAATAATTCACATGCTCTGTGAATGAACAGATTGCTTGACACTATAAAATAATTTCTATTCAGCCTGTGAGCCACTATATTCTCCTCGTATCTCTCTCTCTCTCACTCTCTCACTCTCTCTCTCTCTCTCTCTCACTCACTCACTCTCTTTCTCTCTCTGTCTCTCCCTCCTTACTTGGGCTCTCAATATAGAGCATGCCCTTTTTGTAGATTGCTATGCTAAAGCATGTTTAGGATTGTCCTGATCATGGCCACTTTAATGGTCAGTTTATAAAATACAACAGAAAAAATAAATTGTATAAACTCAATACCAATTTTATCCATTTTCATAATTGAAAATAACAGATTATATTTTTCTTTTCTTCGAGCAGAAGAAATGTATTGTAAAAGTATTAAACTGATTGTGCTGAATATCCTTTCAGTTAATCTTTCAACGGCTCTTTGTGCATTCCTCAGTAGGCTTGTGGTTAGAGCGAAAGGACTTCCCACACACTTAAAGTTAAACAGTATTTGCAATCCAAGAAGTGTTTCAGAAAACTTCCTCTAAGTAGGCCAGCCTCTGGCCTCAACACATAGCCTGGAGAAAATTGAGTAGAAACTGGTTGTATACCTACCCTCCTCTAGAGAGACATGTTCTTAGAAGTATACTGTGATGAGATGGCGAATAAGCAGCTTGGGCCATGAAAAAGCAAACAAAATAAGATGAATGAGGAAATGGGCATTCTACTGAAATGTTCCCAGAAATTGGGACCCAGCTATAATTGTGTGTATGAGATTACTCCACAGATGTGATTTCGCAAACCTCTTACAGAAGACATAGGGCAACATGAGTAACACGGAGACACACCGGATGTTCCCACTATGTTTTATAAATTTGCATTAGAGGTTCAGAGCAACATAAATAATGCATGATAAGTTCTATCAAGGAATTTCTGGCTGGGACGAGAGCCCACAGGAAGCTGCTTGTAAAGACATATTTTAGCAGGCCTCCGTAATGGTCTGGCTGGCCTCATTCACGCCTGTGGAAACTCTGGGGTTTGCAATTTGTCAAAGGTTAATGGAGAATCAAGAAAAGGGAATTTGATTTAAACTAAAAGCTGGTTTCTTTGTGCATGAACATGCAACCTACTAGCACAGTACTGTGTTTTCTTCTTTATCTCTATATAAGGGATTAGCATAGTTTACTACTAATCAACAATAAAGATACAGATCTCACAGTCCTTCATGTTGGTGTCTAATGATAGCTGGATAATAGATACAAGTGTTTTGTCTCCATGAGAGAGGGATTAACACTTTCCAAAGTGTTCTCTCTCTCTCTCTCTTTTTCTGTGTGTGTGTGTGTATAAAACAATACTTTTTATGATTAGATGAGTATGCATGAGGCAAGAGTGAAAGGAAAGAGGAAAACATCTGGTATATTTAGTACACAGGGGAAAGAAACTCAGCCAGCTATCTTATTCACATTTATCTTTCCTTGAACTGTTTTTGTGAATGGAGAGAAATAATCCTCAATACATATGGAGGTACAATCTCTTCAGTGGAGGAATGAGCAGTATCATTTATCTCATAAGATTTTCTCCTGTGTTCCTCGTGTTTTAATGCTGCATCAGATGTAGTCATTGGTCAGAAAGGAAGGATAGGACTAGAAAAGATGTCAGATGAGTTAGATGTGTATAAGATTACATAGCTAGTGGTATTATAAATTTGGCCTCAAATAATACTCACTGCCTAATGAGAGAGACAGGGTTGGACATTTTTATTCCTAAGACTTTTGATGCACATAATGAAGACATGAGTTGCTACACTTCAGGATCAGGATAAAATTTGTTGTGGCTCAAGTAGACTCTCCATGTCTCAGTGAAATATTTGGAAACTGAGAAAGAAAACTAAGTTGTTCTGAGATCTACAGAACCTCAAAAGCAAACTGAGTAAGTTCTGTATATGCAGTTGATCAGAAATGATAAGAGCTACATATATTATCTGTATAATATCCTACATTTATCATATATCATACACACACATTAGATAGATAGATAGATAGATAGATAGATAGATAGATAGATAGATAGATAGATAGATAGATGATAAATAGATAAAGTATAATTAAAAATCTCCATCTCATTTTATTTCCCCAGAAACTTTGAGAGTAATATATCAAATCAATTATATATATATATATATATATGTATATATATATATATATAATCAACTTGTTCTAACATTTTCTAAGCATGTGTGTGTGTGTGTGTGTGTGTGTGTGTGTGTGTGTGTGTGTTAAACCTTGAACTGTTACATCTATACTCAAGGTATACAAGTGAAAAATAAAGTTTCAAAAATACAAGTATGTGTTAATGCCATAGAATTTAAACATCAAACATCAAAAAAAGGAAAGAAAAAGAAAAGAAGAGAAGAGAAGAGAGGAGAAGAGAAGAGAAGAGAAGAGAAGAGAAGAGAAGAGAAGAGAAGAGAAGAGAAGAGAAGAGAAGAGAAGAGAAGAGAAGAGAAGAGAAGAAAAGAAAAGCCAATTGCTTGTGCACTTAAGTGGAACTAGCTCTGGGCCAGGATGGATTTCGGGTGTGTCTGAAAATGCTTAATGCAGGTGCTGATTCATATTCAGCAAACATTTAATGAAGAAAGAGCATTAATAAAATCAATTCTGTCTGTGATGGAGGCTTAAATAAAACAAGGTCACTAATTACAGCTATTGAGCAGCTTCCCCTGACATATTCAAGCCCTTTGTGTTCTAAAGAAGTGTCACTTAAGAAATATTGCAAATAAGGAGGGAAAATAATATGGATCAGTATACTAAAGTGAGCATAGGAGGGACATTAGGGTCTCCTTTTAACTTCTCTGCTTTTTGAAAGAGCAAGGCTAAGATTTATAATATACATTGATTAAATAAAGGAACAATGGCATGGCTCATTCCATCACCAAAGATAAGTAATTGCTTTTGTTTTCCATAACTTGAGGGAAGCCTAAGGCCAAAAGTAATTTATAATCTTGTCTTTAGTTTATGTTTTTTTAGAATTTTATGATTATTACATCTACACTTTCAATGAGCCTGTTTAATCTATAGCAAATTTATCTCCCATTTAGTGAATTGTTAATTAAGGCCTCAGATGTGTTTAAATGAACAATGGAAGCCAAAATCAATGGAGGTCTAGCCTGAAGGTTAGGCTCAGGCATGGTTAAATTGAGCCAAACATATTCTCAGGCTTTACTAATGACCCTAAGTGATTATAAGAAAAATGGTGCTGAGGACTAAAGGATGTGAAAAAATAACAATTTACTTCTTTTTGATGATTCCCATCAAAATCTGTTGACTTTTATAGAATCTAGTAAAAATGAAATATCATGGTCAAACTGCCTATGCATACTTCAGGAAGAAGTGCAGAATGCTTCCTAGAAATCAAAGAGAATGTACTCTCTTATGCCTGCACAAGATCTGTCATCTCTTTCCCAAATGTATATGTTAACACCTCTTTCCTAGATTAATCCCACCAAATGCTATATGTTTATGCATTTAAAGACTCTGGAACTTTTAAAATTAAGCGGTGTTTACGTTTTATGTTGTAATATTAAGGATGATATCTTGACAATAAATAAGAAAAGAAAGATGATGGTTGAATAACAGTGTGCTTGTGTGTCAAGCTAATAAAGAGTTGGTTGTTCCACCTATGTTTAACCATGTTTGCACTTTCCTTGTTCACTAACTAGGAAGACACTTGAGCTGACAAATGACCTTGCCTCTTGTTCAACTGAATTGAAGCAAAAGTTCTTGACTAGACACATTATCCTCTGAGCGGAAGAACCAATTTAATTTCATGCTAATCTGTTGTATATCTACTTACTCTGTGACATGCCATGATAGCAACATGAGGTAATAATTAAGATCCAACCATTTCAACCCAGAGATTATTCAGTTTCTTTCCCATATCTTTTGCTATTTCTTTACATTTAAGCTACACATGTTAAAAGATTTTGTATTTAACTGGAAGAAGTTAAAAGACAATTATTTTACAGACAGGTCAGAAATTGTCATCAAGACCCCATTTGTTAATGCTGCTGAGGTCCTGAAGACTTAAAAATATTCCATGGTTAACAATATTTAAGAGATTTGAATAGTTAGTTATTTAAAGGTGTCTGTTACCCTCATTGCCCACATATATTAATCCCATAAAGTTTCACTCACTTTTACCATGTGAATATCTACACGAGGACAAATGCCAACTGTGTCCAGAAAAGGGTATCAGATCTCCTGGAGGTGGACCTTTAGGCAGTTGAAAGACATTGCTATGGGTGCTTGGAACCAAACACGGATTCTCTAAAACAGGAGTTTACAACCATAAACATGAAACCAACCACACTATACTATATATATATATATATATATATATATATATATATATATATACTGATGTTTACTTTTACATATTTGATGTGTTATTGCTAAAATTAAGTATTATTTGAGCAAGGTTGTAAACCTTAAAAATAGGCTAAATGAGCAGGCTATGACACTAACAAATTACTTTGCTCTCAAGACATTTTATTATTTTTCTCAAATATTATCAAGTTAATTTGCACCACCCATCAGTGTTGAAAAGCTCCGGGCTGGCTTTGTTTTTCGTCCTAAACCCAGTTCTGCTTTCTGTTACCATTATCATCCATATTATTATTATCTGTGTCCCCTTTACTACAAAGCCAAACTTCTTCCTGTAACTTTACAATGGGTCTTGATTTGCATTGCTTAATGTCCAAGTGCTTCTCTCTCTCTCTCTCTCTCTCTCTATATATATATATATATATATATATATATATATATATATATATAGTATGTGTGTGTATGTATGTATATACCAGTTCTATCCATGTAAAGGAGGAATAAAAGATTGAGTGAAGAATAAGTAGGTATAGTAACATTTATTTTTACTGAGCAAGGCTAATGTAGAGTGTGAGAATGCCTTTCTTTATCTTCTGCTTGGTATGTAAGAATATTAGGATATATATGATATATATATATGATATATATATATATATATATATATATATATATATATATATATATAAGTTTCAGCATTGTTTCAGTATTCCTGAATGGATATCTTCTTTAGTTTCCACAATACATAATTTTATATCTTTTACAATAGCTATATTTTGCTTTTCCTAATTAAAAAACACTGTCTAGGGGAAATTAATATTTATAAGGTACAGAATCCTAAGGAAAGTAATAAAGAAATTCCCAAAATCATTTTAAATTTGATTAATGTACCTGAAGTACCTGAATGTATTCAACGTACCTGAAAAATATGGCAATCTTCCCTTACATTGTTCCAATTCTCTGGGCCTTTCTTAACTACTATTACTTCAAGCCAACTCGGAGTTGCCGAATTTTGCAAAGAACACACAAGAGTCATAGATAGTTTCCCAAAGATTCTGTTCCCCAGGAAGGATGGATGTCAGAGCATGACACATTCTGCTGGTCATCTCTGAGTTGGAGCTTTGCAATGATGATATACAGTATGTTGAAGAGGCTCAGTGGAGTGTCTACCAGATTGTTCACTGCTTCAGCTCCAGGTTCCCTACGCCTTTAGAATCTCTGTGGAGCCTTTAGTTTTACAATGCCTACATAAATTGGAAGGACTATTTTGTTGTACTTTCCACTTGGCAGGCAGCCTAACAAATGAAGGTCATGCTTGACTGCTTGTGATGAAAAGAAGATATTTCTCTAGTACTTGTGAAGGTCAGCATGGTTAGGTGCACATTAGTCACTATCACATAACAAGGAAATGTGAATAGGTGCTTGGATTCTGACTCACCCACAGGCTTACTCATTAATCTCATATATTGTCTTCTGTGTCTGTGCTGGGAAGATTGGTAAGCATGACATGCTTACTGCACAGGAACATCTCCTAGAAGAATGGAACAGGCAAATCCAAAGAAATGAAGTAGAAACTTTTAGTGTAATATGGGTACAATGGTAATAGTATCATTTTAGGGAATTCCATTTATGACTACTGGACATGAATCATTCTTATTTGCATATATCATAGCAACCCTCAAGAACTGATAATAAACTACTATTGCTATTTGTGCTATTGTTGCTATCATCGTCTGTGCTATATAGTCAGAAGAGCTGTCTATAAAGTTCATAACGTTCTAGGACTCACAGTGATAAGTTCAGGAAAACTTTAAAGTCTACTCTTCTAGTACCTGTGCCTCAGATGAAAGCCATTCATAACAATGGGGATTTAGCACACTCGCAACTCAAAGAGTCGTGATGGTCAATAACCAGAGAAACGTAAAGATTGAGACAAAGAGGTGAGTTATTGGTGTATTTTGTGAGGAAAATAAAAACAGTATTCCAAAGGTACAGGAAAAATTAACTTGTAAGTGATTGCACCAATGCATCCAAGCTACATTTACTGTATGCACCACAGTCTGAAAAAGGATGGCCTAGAAGCAGAAACCTCCTCTGTATATAACCAACCCCAACAACAACAGGTCTGTGCTGCTCACTCTGAGGTTGTAGGACAGTTAAGAATGTGTACTGGCTCTTCTACTGGTCCTCATTGAAATTGTCTATGTGCTTATCCTCTGACCTTCCATTTTCTCATTCTGATGTTTACCTTTTAATTCACTTTTCTACTGATATAATTAATATAGAAATCCCATACCCAGTTAAAGTCCACAATGTGTCAAGTTTTGATCAATGGATATTTCTGTAATGACTTCATAGCATCTCCAAATGCCCAAATATTCTCCACGTGCTCTGTCCCTTATTCCAGGCCACTGACTGGCTGCTATAGGACTAGTGAATATGAATGTTCTGTAACTGTTCATAAACAGCATCCAATAGTGTGATCTCCATTGGTCTCTGAGAAGTCAACACAAAGATTTTCAATATTTACCCAGTCTTGCCTCCATTCTTTTATCCCCTGCTTGTATTGACTGAGATTACCCTACTGTATCTGCTTTGTTTATTTTTATTGGGCTTTGTGAATGCTTCCATGCAAGAAATCTCAATGAGTTCCTACTGGTATTAACATTTAGGTTTTCCAGTCTTGTGAATTTTACCTGTTGAGAATGGACAATGTACTCATACAGCATGTTAAGTGATTTTAAATTTCAAATCCATTAGTCAAGTTAAAACATATTTTTTTCTTTTTGTTTTTATTTGTCATAAATGGTTCTCACATTGTGTATGGTCCAAAGTTATATACATGACCCATTTTTAAAAAAATTGACAGGGATTGAAGCCATTTACAAAAGATATTTTACACATAATAATTCTTTCCCATAAGTATTTTATTAGTATGACCACCCTAAGAACGATGCATTTGTTCTATTAGCACATCGAGGAGCAAAGGCTAATGGGAAATAGAAGGTAAGACATATGCCCCATAATAATAGTCAGGGTAGAAAACAAATCTGCCCAGAGTCAAAGCAGTCATTTCCATTTTACCATTTAGTGAGAAGGATTTATGCCTGGAGAGATAAAGGACTATGGAAATGGCCATGTGGTAGTTCATTTAGTTTACTACTAATTAAGTAACTGATGTTAAAAACTTTAGAATAGTAGCAGGTTTAACCAGCTTATAGATTGGAGGGTGAATCAAAGCACACAGCACTGGTCTGTCTTAGCTGTGATACATCCTGGGGGAAAACACTGTAGATGGAGCTGTAGGGAGAGAAAGAAGTGTCACATTGTGATACTGAAAGCTGGAGTTTGATTCAGGTGTCAGGGCCAATCCTTGACTCATAAGGCCCACCACTTCTCAACATCATGCTCCCAAAAGAGAAAGCCTTGGGTACTAATAAGGAAGCCACATCCAAATCACAACAGACTTACCCGGTGTTGTATCATTTACTGAATTTGTTTGTAGGGCTCTGTGGCTAGGCAGAGCCAAGTAAATGATTAGAAAAGTAACAGTGTTGCAATGCTTCTTTAGAAAAGAGAGATAAAAGTTCTATTAGAAATATTAGAACAGCTGGGCTTGGTGGTGCATGCGTACTTGGGAGGCAGAGTCAGGCAGATTTCTGAGTTCGAGGCCAGCCTGGTCTACAGAGTGAGTTCCAGGACTATACTGAGAAATCCTGTCTCAAAAATGGGTGAACAAATGAACATTTTTTTTAAAACAGTGTCTCATTTTGGGTGGTATTTTTATTTGCTGTTTAATGTTGTTATGAATAAGTGTTAAAATTATATCACTACCATAATTTTTCTAGCCAACTTATGTTGTACAACACTAGTTATAAATACAATATAAGCAACATTAAGCTATATATGGAGTCAAAAGTAAAATATATTATATATTTTGTGGGTTGCATATACAAATATAGATAAAAATTTGGTCATTAGATAAGCTAGCCAAACACATCAGGTTTGAAACATGTTAATTCTTCAAATGCTATCTACCATAAGCATTTGAGAGAAATACTGGGAAGGATGAAGCTAAACTTCCCTTATATTTATTTTCTCCTATGTACATTTTCATTGTTAAGCATTTCTCTAATAAAAAGAATCATCAATAAATGGAAAGACTGTAGGACCAAATTCCCTTTTCTTATTATTTCTCATAGCATCGATTCTTCCATATAGAGACCAGTTCTGATCTGAACAGAAAATATGGCCTTTGTGGTTTCGGATACCCCAGTTCTTCAGTTTAACTATAACATACCTCACAGTAGCTTTGAGACTTGCTTAGCTCCCACAATTCATGGGACCATGGATTCTATGCTACCAAAACAGCCATATATGCTTTCAGATGAAGGTTCAAGTGGTAGCTTTCATTCAAATTCATGTATATATTCTGTTTGTTCCTTAACTCCAGTGCTACAAAGCTCACATTTTGAAAGATAGAATTATTACAAATCTCAAAACTGCAGTATATGAGCATCCAAACCATAAAGGTGTCCTTCTAATCAACCCACCTAGTGCGGGGCCATACTCATGCAGACTCATGGGATACTGGATCTTAGCAAGAAGTGCAAAAAAATCCAGTTTCTTAAAATATATATTTTTTGCTATTTATTTAATTAAAATTTCCCGAGTATCCACAGTGTCCTCAGTATTGTTTTAGGTACTTGGCTTACAGTTGTGGCCAACAGGGGACACTCAGACCTCGCAGTGTATGTATTGTACATTTTTGAGCAGTCAAATAGATAAGAAAAATAGAGCAATTTAATGTTCCTGAGGGAAATATGAGTAAGCAGAGTGGAACTGGGAACAATCAAGAGAGCTGGGAAGTGGGTGAGCAGCTGAATACTTGCTCAGTGTTTGTGAGGCCTCGAACTCATCTCCAGGACTGTAAAAACTAAAGATAATATAAAACTTAAAATAAAAGAAGAAAGATTTATGATAAAAATAAACTCGTTAACTGAATGAATTTTTCTAAATATGGCACACATTGGAATCTATTGCATGTGTAAATTAAGCCAGAAAGCTTTTGGTTGTTTTGAATGTTTTCCTGGTTCAGAATGCCAAAGGAGTTAATCAAATCATTTGGTGAAGGGATTTTGACTGCACTTATTTGTTTTGTTTGTTTCTTTCTTGGCAGTCTGTGGAAGCACAATCCTCTAATTGGATTTGTCCTAAATTCCCTGAGTGTTTCAGCCAAAAGGATGAAATGAGGCTCCTCGCATTTTCATAGAGATGCACAAGTGAAATGGGTCCCACTCCACAATTAATAAAGCATGGGCCATGCTCACCATCTTAGCAAGCCTATTTTTTAGTAATTTGAAACATTAAGGAACGTCTTGCTTTAGCATACAGCACTTCAGCTAACCAGGAAGTCACAGTGATCCTCAGGATGATCCAAAGCAGAGTGCCAGATCTGATCTGTACCTTTTGACTCAGGAGGTCAAATGAGCTAGAGAATTTTCATTACCAACAAACACTTTAGAGATGCTGAAGCTACATGCCTGTTGTCAGTAGACATCCCTGTTGGAACTTAGAAGACAGAACATTTCAACTTGTATGGATTTATCTGTTCACACCGTCATAAGCTTGAGAACAAAATTCTATCAACGTAAACTGAGGAAGAGACTACAAAAAAAGATGAAACTGACATTTCAAACTCTATCACTTTTATTCAGTTTATAAATGTGTACATGTGCTCACATGTGTGTTTGTCCTGTGTGTGTGTGTGTGTGTGTGTGTGTATGTGTGTGTGTGAGAGAGAGAGAGAGAGAGAGCACGCATTGGAATATTGCTACAGCTGCTGCTTCTGATAGGAAGAAGAAAAGAAAAGAAGAAGAAGAAGAAGAAGAGGAAGAAGAAGAAGAAGAAGAAGAAGAAGAAGAAGAAGAAGAAGAAGAAGAAGAAGAAGAAGAAGAAGAAGAAGAAGTAGAAGAAGAAGAAGAAGAAGAAGAAGAAGAAGAAGAAGAAGAAGAAGAAGAAGAAGAAGAAGAAGAAGAAGAAGAAGAAGAAGAAGAAGAAGAAGAAGAAGAAAATGATTAGTGTTTAAGTGCACTGGCTGTTATGTCAGAGGACTCAAATTCCCTTCCCAGCATCTGCTTTTCAGGCTCCATTTTCCCCTTCATCACAGTGATGTGATTACAACCTGTGGATCCTGGGAGGGGAATTGGGGCAAGAAAGCCTGGAGCTAAGTTACCTCAGGCAACAGTAACTGCTGTTAGATGCTGAACCATCTCCTGGGAGGCAGCTTCAGTGAGATAGCTCATTTAATGAGTGTGTAGTGGAGTGCAAAGGCGATTTAAACCTTTGGGATTGAGTAGGGGGTATTGGAATAAGTGTACATCATTGGCCAGAGTGCTAGGGATGCTTCATCTGTATAAGGAAGAACTTCAGTGCTGCTGGACAGGACTTATAAGGTGAAAGGAAGTTTAACCTGGCTACTGGCTACATTACTTTGCGGGGAGGGCAAATGTGGATACCGGGCTATTTTGCGTTGGGCCAGAAAGGCCCTGGTGGTAGGATATCTTAATCCTGCCTATCTAAGGAAGAGATTTCCAGGATTTGGATACTTCTTGACCCTCCCTCTTGCTCCAGTCCCTCTCGCCATGACTCAGTGGCTTACTGGCTCTACAAGCATCAACAAAATTTGTCTTCAAGCCACTCTATTTTGTGTTTTCATTGCTTTCTTTAAACATACTTCCACTGTACTTAGAAAGGCATCCTTCAGCTGAGATCATTTAATCTAGAAGTCACACAAAGCATCTCAGTTCTCACATCTTGATAAAGGCTTTCCAAGATCTTGTTATTGGGGCATCTTGCTTGGATTTAACTAAGCTTTAAAGTGGAAAATTCTTAAATTACTTAAAATGTTTAACTCCTGCATTCCTTTTAAAGTACTCAGAATTCCTTGCTGTGAGTGAAGTTGTTGTGTGGCTTTGTTTGACATTGATTCATTCTCCACAGCACTTAGAGGACTCTTTAACATCAGGGTACCATAACGTGAAAGGGGATGGAGCTTGACAAACTCTCCAGGGGCTGCTCAGTGAAGCATGCACCTTGAAAGGGAGTCAAGGAAAATTGTCCAGAGCAGAGGAGCCTCCAGTCTACGGGTCATTCAGTGTATTGTCTTTGTAGCTTGTGATAACAATTTATTGGATGTCATCTCAGTCAACAAAACCTACTTCTGGGTAGTATGAAGATATTTGTGTCTTGAGATAAAGTAGAATTTAATTTTCTTTCTGATAATTTCAAGATACTGATAACAAATTAAGCTTACTTTATGGGAAAGAATTTTAGAAACTATCTTAAATATTCATCTTTATTGTGGTGAATAGTTTTTCTTAATTATTCACATGTATGATAAATGTTTAAACAGATATTATAAATGATTTTTATATATTTTCTAATATAAACATCATGAAATAGCACATTAACTTTTTAAAGATGCAAAAGTTTTCAGCAGCTGGTGAGAGGTGGAGAGAGCCTCTAGCACCTGCGAAGACGTGGCTTTGGTTCCCAGCACTCAAGTTGGGGGTGCTTACCACAGCAGTGATTTCAGTTCCAAGGGATCCTATGTTCTTCTCTGTACTCAGTGGTCTGAGTATACAAGGTTATACCTACGTAGTTTGAAAACTAAACATAAATCATGCAAAAGCAGTCTGAGCACTTCTGGTTTGTTTCATTAGATGTCTCAAAGCACACCAGAAGTGAGAACAACTACGTCACTTGCCTACTTACATCTCTGAGAAGAGATGTGTAGTTATAAAATAGGCAAGCCCCTTTTAAAATTATCCCAAGTCCTTGGGGAGGGCTTGGGTATAAATAATCAGTCAAGGACAACCACTGATGCCAACTTTTACATTATGTTTCCAAAATCAGACAAAATACATAAAATTCATATTCTGTTAAAACTTAATCCTTTTCCAATAGGGAAGAAGATTGTAATCCATGGTTGAATGCCATTTTTTTTTCTGAATGCCAAATAAACTACTTGTGTGGTTGGCATATATATTATACAGGATCCTTTTTCATAACAAATGCTACTTAGTTCCAGAAGGATGTGACTGGAATATTGTGATAGTTTACTAGACCCTGAAAGTTGCTATTATAACAGAGGCAGCTGACTTTGATTGATAGACACATTCATGATTTTGTTAAGGAAAGGTTTTGCAAGAGAGACAGAAATATCACCCAGCCCTCTGTCTTCCTGTCTTCACTCTCATTTTCTCAGGCTGTTCTAGTTCTGATTCTTAATTTCGCTCTTCTCCTGAGTCTATTTCATTTTTAACAAAATCATCTCAATGATTTTAGTTTAATTAACCTGATAGATTTAAAGGGTGAATTATATATATCTCCTTTTGGAAATTATTTTCTCACTCTAAAATTCCCCATTCTCTGAGATTTTGATATCTATATGCCTTAGAACTTCAAATATATGGCATATTAAATTTTGTAACTGTGGATTGATAGCCGGAAAGGATATCAGTGTAACAAACTGCACTTTGTAGATAATTGCTAGTAATGGAGACTAAGCTCATGTTGCATATTTTTAGAAATTATTCAAATCATACTGAGTAAATTGTTTTATGAAATAAAAACAATTATCTTTTGTTACCACATATAAGTGGTGCTTAGGATAAACACATCCAAATCTATGAACTTACTGGTAATGTATGAATCCTGGCTATTTAATAATAGCATGTTTTCTACTGATAACATCAAGTCTTTGAGACTTTAACCTCAATACTTTTTTACTATGCTATTGAGTCCACAAAACTAATAATGCACTATGTTGTATACTCTCAAAGTTATTACATTTTTTTCTATCAGATTGAGATTTAAGCAGATTTAAAGTAACAGGGTTCTTACTAAGGTTTCCTTTATCTAGAGTCAGTTCTTAGAATTACGTTGATAAAGGAGCATATTCAACAAATATCTGTGCAAGCTGCAAAATGATTAAACTCTGTTTTCAAGCGATAGACAGATACAGGAGGCAGAGGGCACACCCTTCAAGTCAGAATTACATTGGGGTCTAGTCAGCATTCATGAGGACACAATGAAATGACTAGATTCTTCTGCATTTGTCTGGTGAAATTGTCACCAAACATAGATATATGAATTTAAAATGAAGTTACGGTACTAACTTGAAGACAGATGGTAAAGGAAGAGTTTGATACAGGATGTTGTGAAAATCCACTCAAGAAAATCATTTCTCTAGTTTAAAAGGCAAGCAGATAGGCTATGTGGAGAGATCCACTGAAATCTGCCCATAAATATTAAGGTTATCCACAAGGTCAATGAAGAGTGATCTCAATAATGGAGAAGATGGAGTCAACGAAGATTCACATGGTTATGGTATTCAGGCTTGTGGTCAGTTCTTTACGGTTCATTACTGAATGCTCATATAACTAGGGAAGCAAATGGATTCTTCTTTTTCCAGATGAAGAAATCGAGGTTCACAAAAGATATAAACATTTCTAAAAGTTTTAAATAATAGTGACGAGGTTAGACAGCAGTTTGAAGAACTGCTCTTAAAGTCTTTGGTTCACGACCTTCACAAAAGATTCTGATGTCAGGAAACAATGTGACATTTCCCCATATGATAGGGTCACAGAATCATTGATTTACTTAGGAAACACCAATTTAATGTGACTTCCGAGCCAGGAACATTAATTTTTCTTGGGATGCATCAAGGAAGAAACAAGAAAATCCTTTTATCTTGTGGAGCTTATATCTTTTGTGGATATTTATTTTTATTTTTAGTGTCTTTTAAGCATGTGGTTTTTTTTTCATGCATGTGTAATGCCAACAGGAGACAAAAAAGAATCAGGATCTTGGCACTGTAGTTACAGACAATTGTGAGCTACCCCCTGAATGACAGGAACCCAGGACCTCTGGCAGAGCAACCAGTATTCTTAGAAACCTCTTAACAACTTCATAAGCCACACTGTTTTTTTTCCCAGAGGCTGTTTTTAATACATGTATATTTTAAACAACATTCTATGTTAGAAGGGCAAGAACTATGTAAGAAAAGCGTGAAAAAATTAACAGAATAGAGGGACAGCCAATATAGCTATGACTTCAAATTTTAATACACTCTCCACTGTCTTGTGGCATAATAACTTAAGAATAGATGGAATTTTCTAAGTAGAGACCTGGAAACCAATATCCTAAGGAATGGGAAGAATTAATATGTTGTTTTATGAGTAGTAAAAAGATCATTGTGGATAGAGAGAGTAAAAGTGGAGAGGAACATGTGCCTTGTATAGAAATCAGTGAAACCTGTGATTGTTATGTTCTTGCTAAGTGAAATTGGAGTGACTTTTTGCAGGCTTGTGAGTACAAAAGGGAATGTATCTACCCTATATTTTCATCATTTCTATAATAGACAAAGACTATATATTATGAAGTGAATGTAGCAATGCAGTATGAATTGGAAACTTTGAATTACTATAGCTATTGAAGGCTGGCTTTATTATTTAAAACATAGTTTTATAATATTTTAAAAAGACAGTTTTAAAAAGATGGATTGCAGGAAATTAATAAAGCCATAACTTGTGGAGGCTAAACATCTGGAGGATTTACTCTGACAGTGAATGGAATTACTTTGAGGGCCCCCAATGGAGGAGCTAGAGAAAGTACCCAAGGAGCTAAAGGGATCTGCAACCCTATAGGTGGAACAACATTATGAACTAACCAGTACCCCGGAGCTCTTGACTCTAGCTGCATATGTATCAAAAGATGGCCTAGTTGGCCATCACGGGAAAGAGAGGCCCATTGGACACGCAAACTTTATATGCCCCAGTACAGGGGAACCCCAGGGCCAAAAAGTGGGAGTGGGTGGGTAGGGGAGTGGGGGGGAGTGTATGGGGGACTTTTGGGATAGCATTGGAAATGTAAATGGGGAAAATACCTAATTAAAAAAATTAAAGTGTCAGTGTTCTTCACCTTTCATCCCAGTATTGTAGAGATGTGCTTTCTAGGTATAACTGTTAGCTCTTTTATATTTTAAAACTTCTAGTTGAGCTATATATTTTATAGTTGCCATGGTGAACACAGACATATGGTACCAAGATCATACTCAAAGATATAAGTGCTGTTTGGTCTGTATGTGCAGCCTACTGTCAGTGAGGAGCTGGTAGCATAGGCACATTCACTTTAGGAAGGAAACCATACCTTTCATATTTTTCCTGGGATGTCTTATACCAAATGGCCTGTCAAGGAGTGATGGTAAAGAGAGTAGAACTCTCTCTGTGTCTCTCTCTCTGTCTCTCTCTCTTCCCCATTTTTCTGTGTCTGTGTATCTATGTATGTGATTAGTGTATCCATGTCTGTGTGCCTACATGAGGTGAATATGTGACAGAGTATGCATGTGGATATCAGAAAAGAACATAGAGTATGTGTCATAACCTACATTAGATCTCTTGTTGTTGTGGATCCCAGGGTATTGGGCTCCGTAGCTATCGGAGATTTAATTGTGTTCTACTCCAATTATGTATTAGTAGTGTTGGGATTACAGATACATTTTACCATATCTGACTTTACATATGTTCTCAAAATCCAACCTCAAATTCCCCAAGATGACTACCAAGTACTTTGTACTCTGAGTATCTCCCACATAGTTGGAGCATTTTAGCAAAAGTAGATTTTTGTTTTAGGCCTCCATGTAGCAGCCCCAGTGTGGGTTTAAGCCTGTGTTGTGGCCACTTTTCATTTTTGCTGTAATACATTATAATAGCCTTAGCAGTATCAAACAAAACAAAGTTGGTTTCTCATGCTTCTCTACAGGAGAAATATGAAATATGAAATACGTACTGAGCAAGGAAAATCAAGTGTTATTAGTTTTTCTTCTTTCCTGGTGTATGGAGGATACATTTACATGTTTTTGAAAGCATTAATGAATTATTGATTAATAATAATATTGATATTAATAATAGTACTATTCATATTACTATTGCATTATTTTTTAGCTGATAGGCTCTTCCCTCATCTTCAATTTTGGCCATATCCAACCAGCTAATCTCTCTCTACTATACTTTGCCTCACTCTATTTACTCTTTTATGTCTTTCTGTGGGGCATTGGGCTATACACAGATAGTCTGGTCTCCAGTCGAGCTGAGGTCTGAACCCCGGAGTGGTGATAATTCACCTATATGGCATGATAGGCATTCCCTCATGTCTTCTGGAACTCTGGCTTCTGTCTAAGTTACTGCTCCCATAGTCCCCACAGCCCCCAAAGTCCCCACAGGAGAAGTGTGGCTAGTAGTCACATAGAAAATGTCCCAAGTTTCTAACCTTCAGGCAACACGCCTCCTAGCAACAGTAAAATTAACAGCCAACTATAAAAGGGGCTGCTTGACCCCACCTTGCTCTCTTATGCTCTTCTCATTCTCCTCTTTCTCTCCTCTCCTCTCAGTCTCTTACTCTCTCTCCCTCTAACTCTAGCCTTTCTTCTATCCCCCTTTTCCCTTTCTCTCCTATTGGCCATGACCGGTCTCTCTTTCTTTCTATCTTTTCTCTTTCCCCCCTGCCATTCTACAATAAAACTCTAAAACCATAGACTGTTTCTGTTCATCAAGGCCCACTGCACTTGGATTGTGGGATAGGCTTTCCTCTAATGAGCTGTTTCTTATCTCCTGATGAAAGGCCTTCCTATGCTCTAGTCAAGGTCTTGGCTAAGGACTCTCGACTGCATGGGAACCTCTCTCCCTCAGCCCTCTCTCCCATAACCCCAGAGCTACAGGTTGTCGCCCCGGGGCCCCTGGTTGGAGGCTGCCCCTTGTCCACCCTTCACCCCCCATCGAGTGGGGTCAGTTGCTTAGATGCCCACCTGGGGCCAAGTGGAAAGCATCTGGCAGTCCTCCCACATCTGCCTGCCCAGAGCATAAGAGGAACTCTGGCCAGAGGTGGGCTATCCTCTCTACCCCCTCTTTCCCTGACACCCCTTTTAGTTCCTGCATCTTTCTTCTAATATTTTTGATTATACATACTTGTGAGAATGTCATGTTGATATGGATGATTCCAGTAACTCCCTATGTTATGGAAAACATTCTATGCATTCTATCCACAAACTTAATTCCACATGAATGCAGTCCAACATACTGCCATGTCTCAAGTGGTACAATATAGATAAATTGTGGGAATGCATTTTATTTGTCTTTTTCTTTCTGCCTTTGTCACTAACTTCTCTCTTGCATAATGCTATTGGCTCTATGATGTTACAGGTTTCAGGGCTAACAGACACTAAAATATGTGTCTACTATATACTAAACATTGTGTCAAATTCTATTTCAAGATTTAAAGATAATTCTCCTAATGATATTTAATGACCATGTATAGAAGGTAGTGGGTATACACTCATAGTCATTTAGCTGATTGCCATTCAGTCATTCTTTTTTTTTAAATTATATAAATTTTTGTTTGAACATTTTATGACAAAATAAAATATAATAAGACAAAGCAAAACCCATCACATTGAGGCTGGGAAAAACAATTCAACAGAATGAAAACAGCTCCAAGAACAGACAAAGAAATCAGAGATATACTTATTCAAACACTAGGAATCCCATAAAAATTTTAAGCTGAAAGCCATGATATATGTGTGAAGGACCTGATGCAAACCCATTCAGGCCCTTTGCTTGCTGCCTTAGTCTGTAAGCTCATGCAAATATTGCTTAGTTGATTCAAAGGGCCTTGTTCTGGTATCTTCCATCCCCTTTGGTTTTTCTACTATTTCTGCCTCCTCTTTTGTATAGTTCCTTGCATACAAGGGCTTTAGGGAATATTTGATGGAGACATCACATTTAGAGCTCTATGTTCCGAGAACTCTCTCTTCAGGTAGTTTTCTGACTGTGACTCTCTATATCTGGTCCTGTCTGATGCACGAGAAAACTGTGATGATCTCTGAAAAAGGCACTGATCTATGAGTATAGCAGAATATCATTAGAAGTCAATTTATTGAAGTACAGTCATTCTTCTTTCCACTATATTTATGCATATATATATATATTCCATCACTGTGTGTACACAGCTTTATAAATAAAATAGTTGCTACCTCAATCTATACCATTCTATACCTGCTATTTGGACCTAAGCTTGTGACTTCTCTTGGTTTTAAGAAATTCTGTGACTCCATCATTGTGGTCTAAGAATATTTCTGCCATCTTTTGTGGGGCAATGGGCTATGCACAGACAGCCTAGTCTCCAGTTGAGCTGAGGTCTTGAACCCCAGTGGGACCCAATGGGTAGTAATTTCCACCTACATGGGACAGAAAGCTTTTGATCATGTCTCCTGGATCCTGGCTCCTGTCAAAGTTACCACCCCCACTGCCCCCACAGAAGAAGTATGTGGCTAGCAATCACATAGACAATGTCCCAAGATTCTGGCATTCTGGCTAAACTCCTCCCTACAGTTACCTAGCAACAGCAAGCAGCCCACTATAAGAGGGGCTGCTTGGCCTCTCCTCACTCTTCTTAATCTTTCTTACCCTCTAGCCCTCCTTCTCTGTCTCTTTCCCTTCCCACCTCTCTCTCTCTCTCTCTCTCTCTCTCTCTCTCTCTCTCTCTCTCTCTCTCTCTCAGCTTTTACCTCTCTTACTCTCTAGCCTTTCTTCTCTCTCTCTCTCTTTCCCCTTCTCTCCACCTGTGTGGGAACCACCTAGCACCCCCTCTCCACCTGCCCTCTCTTCCCTTACCTCCCAGCTGAGTGACGCCCCAGGGCCCCATTCTGTTCTCAGCTCCTCCACTGTATCCAGCATGGAATGCCAGAGACTGAGAACCTGGTACCTGGGACTTGTCCACCACCCGCCATGTGGGGTCAGTGGCCTAACACAACCAGATGCCCACCCAAGGCTATGTGGAAAACGTTCAGTAGTCCTCCTGCATCTGCCCGCTCAGCTCAGAGCACCAGAACTCTGGCAGGATGCAGGCACTCTCCTACTCCCCTCTTCCTACACACCCATGGCCCTTATTGCTATGATAAAATATCATGATCAAAACGTGAGTTGGAGAAGAAATGATTTATTTTACCTTGCAACTTTCAAGTGCCCCTTCATCACCGAAATGAGTCCATGAACTCAGAACCTAGAGGCATTAACTGAAGCAAAAGCCATGGAGCAATGCTGCTGCTTACTGGATTGATATATATATATATATATATATATATATATATATATATATATATATATATATATAAAACTATTTATTTATTTATTTATTTATTCGGTTTCTCTCTCTCTCTCTCTCTCTCTCTCTCTCTCTCTCTCTCTCTCTCTCTCTCTCTCTCTCTCTCTCTCTCTCTCTCTCTTTGAGACAGGGTTTCTCTGTGGAACTCACTCTGCAGACCAGGCTGGCCTAGAACTGAGAAATCTGCCTGCCTCTGCCTCCCAATTGCTGGGATTAAAGGCATGCACCACCACTGCCTGGCTTGGATTGCTCTTTAAAGCTTGTTCAATGTCCTGTCTTGTAGCATCCAGGATCATCTAACCAAAGGAGTACTGCACACATTACTGGACCCTTTCCCATCAGTAATCAAGAAAAATGAGCCACAGGATTACCTATAGGCTAATATGTTTGTAGGAATTTCTGAATTGTCATTCTGTCATTACACTTGACTCAGATCCTGGTAAATAAGAGAAGAAAACAAGGACAGTATAAAACATTAAATACGAAGTCATAAAATACAATAAGAAACAACTAAAAAACAGAAGCATAACCTATGAGGGAAGGGATTCTCAGTTAAACAGATGAGCCTGGTTGGATTGGAGACAGAAGCAGAAGCATCAAAGAACCCAGATTGCTCAACCAGAACTGAGAGTCCTGAGAGATAAAACAGCATTATTTAAAACCTCTGTTCTTGGAAGCTGGTTACAGATCACTAGGTAACTGATACACTCCTTTGAAACATGTCATGCATGTTAGCCTAGTGCAGCAAACACACTGCATGAAAAAGACTTCCTTTCCTTTATCCAATCAAGTTGTTTATTTTGCTAAAGAGACATTGGTTTTTCTGTTGCTGCTTAATAACTGTCCAGATTTTCAATATTAGCAATCCAACTTCCTAGCATCCCTAACTCAATTTTTATTAATATATGTTCATATTCAGTCAGATTTTAAAAACTTGTTTATATTCAATTATTGATCTCCCCATCTCTTGGCTTTTGGTATTAGTATGAAATATGATCTATGACATTTTACTAGCCATATTCTTTCCAGATTATCATATTGCTAGGAAATGTGCAGTAATCAGATCAACTAAGTTCCCAGTTACTTTGAGGATGTTCTGTGGATCAGAGACACGTAAATAACTTTAGCTGTGTTGGTGAATGAGGTTGAGATTTAAAGTCAAGATTCTCAACCTGTATTTTGTTTTATATATATATTATATATATATATATATTTGTATATATATTTTGTTGTACTTTGGGGGCCAAAAAGTGTTTATTGAAGATGTTCTTTTTTTCCCCTTCGTCTGGAATATTTCCTTTTCTTAAAGAACAACCAAAAAATTCTTATTGCTATTTGTAGAATTTTGTGACTAAATAATGCAGCTAATTACAGCTTAATATTCATTATCTAAGCAACTGTATAATATTAAGTTCTTCTGAGTGTAGTGAGTTTTGCAATCAATCCCTACTTCATACCACAAGAGAACAAACCTTGAGGCCAGGCGTGAGGGACTCCTCTCTCCATGAGTTCCAGTGATTATTCATTCATAGATGCTTGTACCCTAGAGAAAGATATAATTCCAAACTTTTCATGACCTTTATGTGCCTGCCTTCATGTTATCATTAGAAGTCCATAAGACAGTGAAGAATTTTAATAAAACTAGAGTAAACATTCACATAAACTATGTGGCTTAAAACAATGCAAATATATGATCTTACAGTGAGATTAGACAAGGGTTTCACCAGGCTGAAGGCAGAGTCACAGCAGGGCTGAATCCCTTGTTAGAGGTTTTAGGGAAAGTTTAGCTTGTTTGGGTTTTCTGCTTGTTTGTTTTGGTTTTCTATCTCTCTTTGCAAGCTTCTCAGGTCCCTCACTTCTTTTTTCTTCAAAGCCAGCTAGGTGAAACTTCTTGTTTTTTTTACTGTGATCATTATCTGCATCTGACCATAGACTTTCCTCAAAATAACACACACAGACACACACACACACATACACACACACACACACACAGACACACAGACACACACACACATACACACACACACACACACACACACACACACAAACAAATAAAGAAAAAACAAAACACACAGACACACACACCGAAACAAATAAACAAACAACAAAACAAAACCCCTTTTTTTTTTCTTCTTCAGGAACTGATTGTGTTCACACAGATAACCTGAGATAGTATTTTTTATGACAGAATAGTCCCAGGATTTGTGGGTTAAATGCCTGTATACCATAGACTATCACTCTACTTTCTGTCAGTGAGTAATTGGTTTGAAATTTGCTTCTTGTGGGAAAGCTTTTCAAACACTTGTGTGAACTAATTTTCTCTAACTTGGAAGACACTGGAACAGAATCATCACTTGCCTGGAGCCATTATGTTGCATTTAGAAAATAGGACTTCCTGGCTGTACTTATCAAATATGGCATTTACAAAAAAGAAAATCAAAGGATTTTGTCATTTAGTTCTTTTACCATTGTGTAGGATTAAATTTGAATGACACCTATAACCTGAGCTATTTGAAACTTGGTTCCCATTTGGCAGTGAGGCCTTGGTGGAGAAAGAATATCACTGGGTATGAGTTTGAGGTTTATAGCCTTGCATTGCTTCTAGTTACTTCCCTACTTCCTGTTTGTAGCTAAGGATGTGACCTCTCAACTTTCTGTTTCAGTAGTCATGCCTGAAGCTTACTGCTTTGCCTTGATACAACCACAGGTTTCTCCCTTTTGCATTGTAAGCCCAAATTAAACTCTTCATTCTACAAGTTGTGTTTGGTCAAGTTGTGTATTGTATCACAGCAACAAAAAATGCACCTAATATAATCAGCATATATTGGTTTTACATAGCATTGTGTATCATTTGGACACTTTCATATGTACATGATGCATTGGGAGAGACTGCCTTAGTGGACCCATGCTGAGGATCCTCTCTGCCCAGGTCCCAGCTATGTGACTGGTCTAGCATATAAACTTTATTTGAGACATGGTGCAGGGGAGCATGAGAAGAAATTGGAGACAGAGAAATAAAGGGGACAGAGAAGGACAGAAAGAGAGAGGATAAAGAAAGAAGAGAAGAAGCTGGCCAGGACCTCATGGGAAGAGAGACTAGGAAAGTGGGAAGAGGACAGAAAGGGGGAAGAGAGAGAGAGGAGGGAGGGAGGGAAAGAGAAAGAGAGAGAGAGAGAGAGAGAGAGAGAGAGAGAGAGAGAGAGAGAGAGAGAGAGAGAGAGACCAGAAAGAGAGAGAGATCAAACAACCCTTTTAAAGCAAGCCAGGCTCTTACCTGACTGTTGCTAGGAAACTGTTGGGTGGAGCCTAGAAAAAATGCTAACAATGTACATGTTAAATTATAGTCACATTCTTTCCTACCCTAATGTTGTTCTCTCTCCACCCAAACTTACTTCTTTCTTCTCAATAACTCCCTGTTGCTTTTTCATGCCTTTATTTTTTTGAGGGGAGGGGGTTTTGACCATAATGAATTTTATTTGGATCAATTAGAGGTGCACAGATAAGGTTCTTTGCTGGAACATCGGAACTTACCAGTGTCTAAACCACTTAAGAATATCTCAACCAAGAACTGCCTCTAACTCCTCAAGGGACAGGTGGGGCATCATGAAACAGACACTTCTCACAAGACAGAATGTTAATGTAACCAACATTGTGTAGATTATCTGTAGGTGATCATGAAATTTGAGCAATAGCAAGAGAAAGAAAGAAGAGCCAATTAATTGCAAGTTGTGATGAGATAGAGAGCACAGGTATGTGAATTCATGCTGTAAACTGTTACGGTCTTGAATGGAGGTACAGTGTGAGTCTGTGTGTGTGTGCGTGTGTGTGCGTTGGTATGTGCACAGGTATGCACATGCATCTAAGTACTACTAGTTGAAGTTAGGAGAAAGTGTTAGTTTTCCTGGAACTAAAGTTATATAGGCAATTGTGAGCCTCTTAACAAGGCTTCTGGGAAGCAAATGCAGGAAGAATAGTAAGAACTCTTTTTATTAATCAATATTTTCTTTATTTACATTTCAAATGTTATCTCCTTTCCTTGTTTCCCCTCCCAAATCCCCCATCCCACCCCATTCCCCCTGATCACTAAACCACCCACTCCCACTTGCTTCTCTGGTCTCCTCTTTGACATAGGACTTGGAGCTTATCAGTATGATTAATTAAAAGAGTTGACAAGTCATTTCTAGGAAGACACTTGTCTCTGCCTCTCAAACACTGGGATTACAGGCGACTATTATATTGCCCAGCTTTTACTTTAAGGGACTTAAACTGAGGTCTTTCTGCTTGAACAGAAAACACAATATTGAATAAGGATTCTCACTATGTTTTGGTTTTATCAGAAAAAAATTCACACATAAACACAGACACACACACACACACACACACACACATACACACACATACCACATACACCACACACATATACCACTACATACAGTAATATTAATAACGTTTTAGTAGCTTTCAGATTCACAACATTGTTCATCTGGTAAATGTCTGCCAGTTACCATTTTGATTAAAAAAAAGGAAAAAGGTAAGTAAATAATACAAAGACTGATAGAAAGAATCACATAGAGTCTAGACACTGTTTAATAAACAGTATCTCAGGCTGTGTTGAAGAAATCTGTGCACATATCTTTCCTACCTCTAGGAAGAATGGTACAGAAAATTTTCAAAGAGATATCATATGCTTTAAGTGATTTCATTCTAAGAAGTAGAACATGGGGAATATGCTACAGTCACAAAAGTCATTCCAGTAGATGTACTTAAACACTGAATAAGATGAGAGAGCATATTAACAAAGTTCCCCCTCCCAGGAATCTTGCTTATGTCACTCCATCCCACTGTGCACTGTCAATGCAAGACACAGTTCTTGGCATATGGTAAGCATTAGCAACACATTAAATCACACTGAATATTTGCAAACTCTGTGTTTTTCAAAGGTTTATAAGAATGCTCACACAGTTGTATTTATGTCTACTGATTATTATTGGGTACTACCTTCAACTCATGAGTTTAAAGCATAATCTTTTAATATGTTCACACTTCATCTATAATATGACAAATTATGCTATTCATGAAATAATAATTTGGGAGCCCAGATGTCAATAGGCAGTATTCTAGATGGGGCAATGAAAAGAATCTCCTGTCACTTGGTGGGTTACAATGTTGGGAATGTTAGAACCAAAGTACAAGGCATAGAGTTTCTATGCTTATTGATAATTATCACATTTAGTAGTTTCTAAAATGTGAGTCTGTGGGTAGCATCACAGTAAGGATGGGAGAGAAAAGATTTACTTCGGGCATAAGATGAAGATGATGATACCAGGATCAATACTTACTAAACTGGTTACAAGGCCAGTGTTCTGAATGACCTCAGATCTGCAGTGTTTTATCGGTCAAGTGGTAATAAGTGTTGAAAGTGTAAGGATAAAACCAACAAGTATTATAAGGACTAAAAGACATCACGATTTGGGAATGGTGTACACTTTTTCTCCCTGAGGTCTTTATGAAGCATTGTATATGTTTTTTTGTAAGTGTCATTTGTAAATACACTTTCTTTTTGCTCTATGTGTAAGAGAGGTAAGCCACTCATGAGTCTCTTTGGGATAATATTTGACATTCTACCTGAAAAGGAGGTGTAAGATGACTCATAGCTTTTGAGCCACAGTAAAAATAAACATGATCATGTCTATTTCTGTAACAGTGCCTTTGTGTATTTTTTGCCCCCCACCTCTATTTGCCCAAGGAGAGATAACTTCACAGTTGGATGCCTGTTCTGTGGTTTATGTTAATAAATTGTCCTTCCATGACTCTTTTATAGTATGGACTAGGGAGAGTCCATAGTTTATTATTTCTGTTTTATGGATTATATTATTGAAACCCTAAACCTTAAATTGCTTCATTTTGACCCCAACAATCTAGTTCATGGAATCATCCCAAGAAAATAATCAGAGAAATGGCTAAAGTTGTATGTTCAGGGACTTTTTATATACTTATTTATTATATAGATAAAAAACTTCAAATTTCCATTTGGAAATTTTATTAAATCATTTATGTTTTAGTCATATGATAAAATTTGTTCAATACAGAACTGATATTATACAAGATTCTTGCTTATTTATTTTAAAAGGCATAATTCATGTATTTGCAAATATCTTTAATACTGTGAAAATACATACTAAGGCAAATAGATTAAAATAGATTCATTTCTCTTTGGGATTAGATTGTAGGATATTTAAAATTTTTCTTATTTGAATAATGAGTAATTTAATCATTAGCATGTTATGAATACACATTTTAATAAATCAAAACATGTAGTAGTACTCTTTAAGATATGTTTTTTAAATGTTTTTTAATTAGGTGTTTTCTTCATTTACATTTCCAATGCCATCCCAAAAGTACCCCATACCCTCTCTCCACTCCCCTTCCCACCCTTAAGATATGTTTTTATCTCAAAAATATAAACAAACACAGAGAGAGAAAGAGAGAGAGAGAGAGAGAGAGAGAGAGAGAATGATTAATTAGCTGGGATTAGTGATATTTGTGTCTATATACATATATGTGTGTTTAATCTTCTCAGTAGCTTGTTTCTGTAGATGTTTAATAGAGTACACATTGACAGGGAGAATCTTTGTGTTACTGCTTTTTCACTCTGAAGCAGTTTTTCTTAGTCTTTATACTATTATCACCTGGGGCTGGGTGATTTCTTTTTTTTTTTTTTTCTATAAAGAAGATACACTATTTGGTGGACACTATTTAGTAGCACATTGCTAAAGACTATGCTCCTCTGTTTGTGAAAACTAAACATCTTTGCAGTCATTGCTTCTGTCCCCTGGGGCAAAAGTACCCCTAATTGAGAACCGCAGGGCTAAACAGTAGGTCTGTGGCTGTAGCTTACATGCTTGCTGACTGGAAAATCCCCGTGGTCTCCTTTTCTATATTATCTCATTAGTTCTTGTAAAATTAGCATTTATTTTTGTTTTCTGTTGTTTTGGTTGTAGTAGTTATATCTAGATACTCAATCTTATTTGAAGATGTCTAATTCAAACAAATAACTGTTTCAGAATTTAATTAAGTGTAAAAGTAGGTAATTAACTGCTTATCTTATTTTAATAATTTTTCTCCTCAAATTATTTTGTGCATAGAAAAATGTAGCCAAATCTAACATAATACAGAATACCCCAGAATACCAATGACCTAGTCAATTTCCATGGTGGAATGAACATATTATCAGAAAAGCATCTGTGTATTTTTTCTGTATGCATACGTTAGGGGAAATCGTTGTTTCTCTTACATGTTTGCTTTGCGTGTCTAGCAGACTAGAGTCAATGTCAACATTTTCCAAAGACTCTAAGGATCAAATTAGAAAGAGCAAAACATAATTACAGTATTTACTTCACTATTGAGTTGACTATTTTGTAAACTATCTTTTAATTCTACAAAATTTATATTGAAGCTTCCCTGACGTTAGGCAGCTTATATTCTGATGAAATAAATAAGCTCATGAACAGTAACCACATGCTGGGTTAAGGTTGATCACCCATCTTAATCTTCTTGAGACTATGGGATTCCTGGGTCATAAAACATTGCCTGGATTGTGGACAAAAGAAAACCAGCAGATGTGTAGTCATTGTAATGCTGCATATTCTCTGTAGACTCTGTAAGACCGGATGCCACACTGCAGATTAGTTTTTGAAGATATATTGATGATAGGCTTTCTGACAAATTAAGAATCAGATTATGAGCACAGTTGATTGTGGATCATCCATATACTATGCACATAATTATGTTTGAAACTCAGGGCATCAGTAGTATGGCCAGTAAATGGCAATATTGGCCATGTTAACTTGTATTGGTAAAGAGTAGCCTTGGGACTCATTGTAAACATTATGTTTGGACTATGGGCAATGTTTAATAACCCATTCTGTTATTAATATATAGAAATTGTTGGTATCAGGCAAGTGGGAAGATTTAGGAAGCTGCTAGGAGTCTATTTCCAGAACATTGAGAGAGAGAGAGAGAGAGAGAGAGAGAGAGAGAGAGAGAGAGAGAAAGGAATTTTGTAAATTGACATGTACAACAAATAAAAAAAAGTGGCAGTAATGTAGTCAGGATACATTTGAAGGGGTTGTCCAAATTCTTGGCTATGGTTACTATAGTTGAATTATGGAGCAATTCAAAGTTTAAAAGGATGTGTCAGCAAGATGGTTAGATGGAGAAAGGCACTTGGGATCAACCTTGCCACTTTGAGTTCAAACTCCATAACCCACATGTTTGTAAGAGAGAACTGGCTTTCACAACTGTCCTTTGACCTTTACATATTTGTGTTCAAATATACACATGCATGTACTTACATACCTACACATACACAATATGAAGAGTAAAAAGTTAAGAATATACACAAAGCAATGGGATTGGACATTGGTTATGGATTGGACAAGATGACCAATTTATCTCTAGCCACACTGAATTTGAAGTATGTGTGTGACTTCTCCCCAGTCAATGTGTGATTTCTGCCTAGTTAACAACTTATAGTTGGCAGTCAAAAGTGTAGAGAGAACTGAAATTGAAGGTAGAGTTAAGCCTAAGTTATGTGTGCATTGAAACAGTCATTGCATCTTTAGGGTGTATGTAAAGCCAGCAATGGATATCATGAAGATTTGAAGGAAAGAATTTCAAAATTAGAACTTTGGTTCTCTAGAAGGGATTCCCACACCCACTGTGCTCTTCTCCTGATGTCAGGGACTCTAATATGTACCTTTAAGCCCGGCAAGATTTTGTTGTCTACCTTAGGGATATTTCTTTTGGCACTGATTATTTACTCCACCCGCTTGTTAATTAAATGGGAATTTTACAGAGCCTGTATTCACTAATTATCTATAAGAATCAAATATCAGGAAGTAAAAGTCTTTGGATTTTAAGATATTACAGCCAGAGAAAATTAGCCAATAGCCATTTACCACACAGTTTCCTAAAGCATCCCTCTGCTCTTGCCATGTTATTTGGGGTATGGGAGAAAACAGACAGCAATTGAACTCACCTGTCTCTTGCTTGGCCAATGCATAGCTTCCTGAGTGTAAGTGAACCAAGCATAACTCCTTTATGGTCCAAAAATGAAGGCAGTGGACTCGGGCATCAATTCTCATCGCATGAGAAGTATAGTCTAACAGATTTTTCAAACAAGTGCTCTGGAAACAATTAGCAGTAAGCTAGCTGCCCTGATCAAAGGCTGCTGTTGTTCTAAATTGCTTTTTGGTCACCCACAAGTAGTCTTCCAAAGTGTGCCTTTTACAATTTGGACCTTGGGCAGAAAAAAAGAAAGTTTTTACCATCCTACTCAGGGTAAGTTTAAGGCTGTGCGTCATTAAGAAGACAACACACTAGGACTAAAAATAAAAATAAGAATAATTGTTTGGTTTATGGCCACTTAGGACTCCAGCCCAGAGAAAATCTCAGCTGCAGAGTGTTAAGAGGACATGGAAAACTCTTTAAAGATGACTGGCTGATGCATCACTGTGAAAAGTATGCAGAACACTGTTATCTATCCAATGTTGCTTTCATCTCAATCTCCAAAGAATTACCATGGTCCCATTTACAAAAGTTATCTTGCATTTCCATACAAATTTGAGCAAAACAACAACAACAAGAAGAAAAATAACAAACAGAGCCATGTCTGTGCACTAATTCCTTCCCTTTTCTGAATGTGATTTGAAGTTTGTTATCATTGGTGACCATTTGCCCAATATTAGACACTTTGTTTTTTTAAACTGCAGGCCTGGAAATAAAAGGATTCATATAACTGAGTCTATCTAGAATGCATACAAATTTTGTCCTTGACTTTAAATAAAGTCCTCACTTGTGGTTCAGAACTATATTTTTGATAGTGAAACACTTACTATGAAAGCGTAATAGAATTTTAAAAGAATTTGAAACGACAAGTCCTTCTGGTCCCCGTCCATGCCAGTAAACACCCTCCTGAAGTAATAATGATGAGAAAAAAAATGTAATGATCTAGTCCAAACCTGCAAAGAAGAGGTGAGCATGGCCAAAACAATTTGAGATAATTTGTTTATGATTTCAGAGTTAATTGGTGACATATCCATGTCTGGAATTAGGTGTTTGCACTTTCCCTGGCTTTTTTTTGAAGGCACATTTTTCTGCTTTCACAATAGAGATAAAAGTTAAGGAAATTAAAGTAATGTTATTAGTGTTACAATAGTCAACACAATTTCAGTTATAAGCAAATCACACCTAGGCCATATGTTAAAGTCCATCTTTGGAAGTTCTTAACCTGCTGAGAATAGCTGCCAGGCACTTCTTTGAGATACAAACTATGGGATGGGTGGGATTACCAAGCCTAGTTCTTCATTTCATTAATCTTATCACACAAGCTGTGACTTGTGGTGGGCATAATCCCCTGCATTTTTATTTTTGGATGTGACTTGGGGTACTTCAGAGATTTCCAGATTTGTGACATACCAGACATGTTGGCAGAGGTATGGGAACAACTTTTGTTTTCCCATGAGAACGTGGTGACAGCAACCGCTACTTTAACTCATAATCAATTAGCAGAGCCCAGTTAAGCCTACATCAGTTGAAGGATGATGACTGCAGATGTTTGAGTGAGATGTTCTGTGGATGCCTATAGAAAGCTGGTGAAATGTCAATGTTGAGGAAACTGGGAAGGAGGTGAGTACACTGTTTTCAGCGGGAATCACTCATCTCTGTCTTGCTTCATGATATAAAGGAAAATATTAAGCAAAGACTTGAGATCAAAGACCCATAGTTGAGTATAAAATGTTATCAGTGTATCTATGCTTATTTACTCCTCTCACTTTACATCCTTGAAAGATTATGATTATTCTCACAATTGTTTTTATTCTGTAGTTTGCTAAAGATTGTATGTATGTTTTCCTATAAAATTTATATATTGAAGCCTTAACATAGAAAATGTCAGTACTTATAAATGAGGTCTTTAATAACATGATAACTGGCTTTTAAAAAAATAAGATCTAGCCTTTCTTCCCTTCTGTCTATCTTCTCTTTTTAAATAAGACAGCATCCACATGCATGCTAGAAATAAATATGTGTATGTATATATATATATATATATATATATATATATATATATATCTTCTGAAGCCTTGACTTCTAAGTTTCTAGCTTCCCTTAATATAGTCTTAAGGATATGTAATTTTAGGTGGAGCCAGTAAAACTTTGCTTCAGCGTCCTAAATAGACTAATATCTAAGTCAATACTGATTGTGGTTTGGGAAGCATAAGTCTTGCATGTTTAGCTGCTATCTCTTTATAGCTTAGGAAATTAATTATCCACACCATAAAGGAGTCTTTTACTCTATTGGGTAAAACTTCCTAAGATGTGTCTGTATCCAATTACAGACTGACATTCTATCTGCTCAATCATTTGGAGCTTTCCAGGTTGAATAGTACAAATTGGTGTGATCTAGTTGTAAGGAATTCACACTCACATACAAGCTAAATAAAAGGCTCAGTTACCTGAAGGGAAGCACAAGGTGACACCGGGTCTTGCTTTTGTGGGTAACCAATGTCTGTTCCAAAAAGCAGCAGGGGAGCTTCTGAATCCTGTCATGTTTTCTCACCAAATATTTGATGAAACATTCAGAGGTGGCTTCAGGAAAAACTCATACATGGTTGTGGATGTACGACCAAGAATTCAAAGTCATACATCCCATTATCTCCAGGTGGAAAGAAAAGTGGAAAGCCCAGTATAAATAATATTTTGAACCCCACATCCATGGGGTAGCGTAGAGTTCCATGAATCTTGAAAATGGAACCCCAGGTGGAAAGAGATCAGTACATACAAAGTTAGAGGGTTGGAGGAAAAATATTTTGTGAGTTTTGTAGAAGAGAGGACATATTTTAATGGAAGTATAAATGTTCAAGAAGAATGATTCCATCAAAGTTATTAGTATTTACATTTCAAATAAGAATGAACATATTTTGCTAATAATCCTTAAATGTTAATTATCTTCTTCTTTTAATCTGGAAAATTATGACCTCAGTTAATTCTCACAATAAACAGTCATTTTAGTTGTCCCTTTTTCAGGAAAAAATATATTTAACAAGGTAAAATACCTTATCTGGCATCATTCTATGAGAGAATGAAAAAAAAAATAAAAAGAAAGTAGCCATTCATTTAAATTGTCCTTCTTATTTGGTGGCATACAAATACTGTCCATTTGCTGGCCTTCTGCCCTCGTTACAATGGCCTGAGAAGAAAACCAACAGTTGTTTTGCTTTCTTCAATCAGAACGTAAGAGAATTCTGCAATTCAAACAGACGGGTTTCTGATGCTATGCCTTCAGCTAGGAAAAAAGATGAGAGAGACCAGAGTGGATGACTGGGATGAGGAGTAAATGAGCAAAGAATAGTCACTGATGGTTCTTTAGGCAACAAGAAGTATAACACCAGGAGGCAATCCCTAATAGTCTAATTCATAGTCCATTTTTTTCATTTGTTTGGTGATGATCTTTGAGTATATATGATTTTGGTGCTCTTAGATAAAGGTCTGGGATAAAGCTATGAAAAAAAAACCAGGTACTGAATGCATACTTCAGCCATTTGTGACCATGAGAAGACCATTGGTATGTGTCTTTGAATATAATCTTAGAGGCATGATCAACAGACAGTATCTTTATGGTGACAAATCATAAGATAATCTCCAGAGACGTTATTCCAAATGAAGTCCACAGCACATGAAAAGCTCTGTTGAGAAGCCATAAGGTGAAGTTTGTAAAGAGGTTTGTGAAGGTTTTGTGAAATGGGGCATTCAAGATCAAAGTGGTGTCTGAGAGTGATAGAAAGGAAGTCGCTTGTTCCCAGCATGTCTTGCTAGTTATGACAAAGGGTACCTGAAGAGCAATGGTGATGGAACAATTTTCTCCTTAAGCTGTCTTTGTAGGCCATCATCCCATAGAAGACACAAACTCTGACTTTTACCTGCTTAGTAGGCATGGGTACTCTCAAGTCTAAGGGTGAATCTCCCTTTCCAGGATTTTCCCTCTACCACTGAAATGCCTTTTGGTCACTCCTGGGAGAGTCTGCAACGTTGTCTGCATTTCAGTGTTTTTTGTTTGTTTGTTTGTTTGTTTCGAGACAGGGTTTCTCTGTATAGCCCTGGCTGTCCTGGCACTCACTTTGTAGACCAGACTGGCCTCGAACTCAGAAATCCGCCTGCCTCTGCCTCTGCCTCCCGAGTGCTGGGATTAAAGGCGTATGCCACCACACCCGGCTTCATTTTAGTGTTTTATTTGATGCTCCACACGAGGTTGAATTTGGAGATTGCATAGTGTGCTGTTGGTAAGATCATTAATGGTTTTTCTAGTTGTTATTAATTGTTTTTCATCTATTTATAAATTGCATCTGAAAACTGGCCCTGGGGTATAAGTGGAAAAAAATGAGCTTTGATTATAATAAGTAAAGTATTATTAACAAAAGCAATTACAGTTAATAGCTTCAACTGAGGGAAACAAAATGATTGCTGTTAGTCCCTTCCACTGGATAAACGAGATTCAATCACTCGCAGGAGAGAAAATCTTTAGTCTTTGGCCCACGAAATGTTAGAAAAAGATGTTGCCTTTGAGCTGTCTCCCTTTAATTTTGTTTTGTTTAGAAATGGCAGTGAAGGCTTGCTCTGTATAATGGCATTACTGATGAGTTACTGAGATGAGCAATTTTAATCAGAGAATTCGATATTTTAATTCAGGTATTATTTGCAACAGGCTATAAAGGAGGTGATTGAATTTCATAGATTTCTTCTAAATTTAACCTAAGCTCTGCAGTTTAAAACACAGGCTAGGACAGTCAAGGTACAGCACGCTTCTTCTACTCTGGACTTTGCTTTTCTCTTTCCTCTAAATGTATGGACTATACTGGTGATGCTATGTGACTTTAAAATAATTTAGAAAATAACCAGAACCAAAATGCTAGTGCATTAGTTTTTATTCGTTATACTTTTCTACAAAACCCTCAAGTCTAAGTGTTATTATGTCTCTTTAAGACAGAACTGAATGTGGCTGAGAGCAACAATAGGGTTTAGATTTGCTAAGAAAACCTGGTTCAGGGGGAATAAGCAACTTGCACCTGCTCTCAGGGTATCAAATGGAAGATGTTCAGGTCAGATCTTTGTGTCTCCAGAATCCATTCTCTTGCTCCAAAGATCTCCAGGTTCCTTCCTTACCACCTCCTTGGGGATATACACGTCAGTCATGTCTGTGACAAAGGACATAGACAATCTGTGGTGAGCTCTTTTCCCAGAAATATTCTGGTAGAGGAAGATATGCTTTTCTTCAGGCATGACTGGTCTTTGACAGCTTGTGGAACTGAATTTTATAAAATAGCCTATTAAGTTTCACTTTCACGTATTTACATAGTTAGGACAAAGTCTCATTTGGGAGTCCTGTCAATGAGCATGTAGATCCATCTCCCATGTAAATTCCATTCTCATGTGTTTGTCTTTCTCACCTAGCTTCTTTGAGAATACCCTTATCCGGTGGGTGACTGCTGTGGGGAAGTTCCATGTATGAGGGAAAAATCCTGCCTCCTTTAGCTCATTGTGTGGAGACAACACAGACAAGTTAATTCATATGTTAAAATATGGATGCCTTCACATTTTAATTTGAATATCCAAGACTATAGCAAGTTGAACTGATCCATCATTATTGTATGTAAAATACTCTGCTACAAAATAAAGGTCTCAGTGCAGGGCAAGTCTGTTGCTCATACAATTTTAGGTAGATAGATTTGGAAAGAGAACGTTAACAGATCTTGCTCTACCTATGACATGGGAAATGAGTGTAAAACACCTACTTTCCCCCCCTGATTTTATAGACAGATAAGGAGGAATGAATGGAAGGAAGAAGAAAGAAAATATGAAGAAATGGGAGAATACTACCAGATACTTCTGGTAGAGAAATTTCACATAACCAAATCCTGTCTTAAATGGCTTTTATGTTTTCTAACAAGAAAGGTAATGTACAGAGGGTAGTCGGTGCTAATGGACACAAAAGCATGACCAGTTTAAAACTCATGGATCTGTAAGAAGTTTGCACATACATTTCCTGGTAAGGATCCACTTCCCTTGGAGGTGTGTCTACCTTCTTATTTGAGGATTTGTGTAAGAAAGCCAGCCAATGGTTGCCAATCACTGCAGGTTACATAAATGAACTCATTCTCTGGATATACTCATGTTTCACATTGTTTTTCCTTTCCCTACTCCAAAAGTCCTGAGGATTTCTCATCCAATTCTTTGCCTTGGCCATGTTTATTCTTGTACTTCCTCTTTGGTGTGTGTCCAAACCTCAGGCTAACTTAGAAGAGGCCACACTGTTTAGATATTATTCATTTCTTGAAGTGACTCAGGGATGAAAGTGCCTTTTCTCTGTCGGAAGTGGTAGGAGAATAACATTTGATCCAGGGCTCGAACTATTGAAGGTTACTGGAGCATTGCAGAAAACTGAGTGTGTGTAAGCCCTCCTCATCTGAGCAAAGTAGAAGTGATCTCGTGCCTGCAAGAAAATCTTCTCACTCCCCTGTTCTCTGTTACTCGATCTTGTTCTATTTTTCCCTTGGTGTATTGAGATTGAGTATTGAATTTGTTGAGCACGACTCCTCAAACACAATGAACCTCTCTCCTGCAATGCATTAATGCTTCCAAAGCAGCCACGTCAGAGCAATATCAAATGTCATTACATAGTACATGAAGTGTCAGGGAAACAGTGGGATGACCTCACCGCTCATACACAGAAGGGTTCTGGATTAGATGGCAGTTTAATTCTCACATGTGGCTGAGATTAGAGTACTTTTGTGCCCTCCTGAATGCACACATATGTTGCTTGGTAACAGAATTATGGAGGTCATAGTCATTATAGCGTGGTTTTCTTCCACATGTTGTGCACTACACATCTTTAAAATTATTCATTATTTTTCTGATTTTCAGTAAATTTATTCATTTTCTCAAAGATTTTCTTACCTATAGTTGATTCTAATTCAAACAAATAAAGCATAATGATTTCAGGCAGCATAAACCAGCTGATATGATGCCCCCAACACACATACGGTAGAAGTCTTCCAGTTTGTGTTCATTCAGAGATAATGCACCTAACCCTCAAGAGACTGAAGGCCCCAGGGAGTTTAGAGGTCAGGTGGGGTGGGGGGTGGGGACATCCACATGGAAACAGGGGATTGTGGGGGGAGGTATGGGATGTGGAACAGTCAGAGGATGGATTGGAGGGGGGAATAAAATATGAAGTGTAAATATAAATTAATTAAAATTAAAAATGACAGAAATAAAATAAATAAATTTTTAAAAATTAAAAAAGCATAATGATTTCGGTTCTGGTCAACATTTAATCATCCTATTCAAAAGGGCACATTGAGAACAAGTGAAAAAAAGCATCTCTAGATACTACACTTAAGTGATCATACAAAAGAGCCACATTTATTTTTCTAGTAAGGTAATGGACTGAATCCACAGCTCTTAAGGACCTGAGAAGTGGGAAGTAAAGATTTCCCTGTCTGTCTCACATGGCAAGCATTTAACAGATCAGCTGGCTAAATGTCCTACCCTATCCTGCACATGTCCTTCCAAAGTGCCAAGTAGATTTGTGTAAGTATAGTTGTTGCAAAGCTCCTATTTAAAGTTAACATCTGAATATTTTTACATTATTAACCAGTACTTCCTGCCTATAACTGACATAAACACCCAGCTATACAATCAAACTCTGTTATCCAGCCTGCTTCCCGGTTTGTGAACAATGAATAAGATGAATGGCACTTTGGTGTGAGCTTGCTCTTGTACCATTTCCCCAGTTACCACCTCTCACCTGGCACTAATTTGGAGCCCACTTCCTCAAAATGTAGAATATTTTGCTTTTTGTCCTCAACATTTTTTCAAGATATTAGACATGCAGAGTACATTGTCTTATTTTTTTTGTGACAAGCATTTTTATAATGTTTATGCAAAGAATGTGACTCATATTTTCCATCATCTAACATTTCAACAAATATGTGTACTTAGTATATGCAATTAAAAAATACTTACTTCATTTGCATTGGTAAGCAAGGAGATTGGTAGACTGTACAGAGTGAAACACTCGTCTCACGTCTATCCCTACAGAACTTAACGTCTGGTTCCAAGTTTTCCTGGGTGACGTTAAGCCATTTTATTTTCCAAACTCTGTAAATATTTCAAATAATGAAACTCACTCCCAGAACCCGACTGTGAGCATTTAACAATTTAAGCTGCAGAAAGTACTGAACAATCATTGATAAAAAGATGCCTGTTGTAGTGTCCTGCATGACAACATTCTCTGGCATCAGCAACAATGTTTCATTCTTCAAATTTGCAGTGTCTAAACTAGTGTCTAAACTAGTATTATAACCTTGGAGTACAAAGAAACAAGACACATGTTTTGAAATCTATCACCAGTCTTTTCTTAATCCAGATTTCAATATGTCTTCCTCTCTGCATACAGAATATATTTTACGAGATATACTGGGGAGAGCACAAGAGAAAGATCTTCTTAACTCAAAATGGTCATATCCCATGATGAAGGCAGTAGTACTCACTAAAGTGCTCCCTGGAATAAGTGATAGTTCTGACACTTGAATTCCTTTTTATATCTGCCGGCCAGTAGTGTGCAAGTGAAAGTATTTCACATGCGCTATCTAATTCTACTCTGAAACACCGCAAGGATTCACAACTAACATGATGTCAATGTGAAAAGCAGACAAAAATAAACAAGGAGGTAGATGAGGTCACACAGAGATTGTCACCAATGAAAAGTGGAATTAACACTTTAACCAAGCAAATCTGATTCTAGACACTTTATCTACATCATTTTTTGAGACTTATACATGCCCCCAAAGAAGTAAATGTTGATTCTATTGATGTAGAACATGACTTTTGACTTCTCAGCTGCGTGTTCCAAGAAATTTGTAGTACAATGCACACAGTAGGCTCTTTGTAAAAACTTACGAAGTCGTGGAGGGCACTAAGCATGTAGTCCTCTGAATCAATCTCATCAAATATACAGGTGACTTTGAAATACAAATAAGAATAATAGAATATGTTTGGAAATGAGTTTAATATGGATCAGTTGAAAGCATAGAACCTTGAATTTATACCACAATTAATCTCTATACTCCATACTTTCACTCTCATGATTTTTTGGCCTAAAGAAATTTGTAGGATGAAAAACACAGCTCACATTTATACTGTGTCCATTCTTTACTGCCACTGACTTACACATCCCCCAAAGGAAGAAGGGTGGGTCACAGCTTGAGGCTCTGGCATAAGCCTTAAAACCACAAGCCTGATTGCATCACCCTCTGTGTGATTGGATAAAGGTCATCACGGAAACCTTGACAAGCCATGGAGCTATCAAAATGCCACAAGCCAATTTAGTAACTAGGGTGGAGTGATTGAGAATTTGCCCCAGGGTCATTTTCTCTCTTATTGTTTATCTGTAGGTTCTGTAGGATCTCTCCAGTCCTCAAGGGCAACATAGCCTTATGTTAAACCGCAGGCCCAAGAGCCTGGGAAGTTAGATGAAGAGATCCCAGCTTACTAGGAAGTCTGTTTTTTTCCTCCCTTTATTATTTCATGTTGTATATTTCTCTTTTATTTTTTATCTTTTTTTTTAAATTTTCTTTTCTGTGCCAAAAGTAAACTTAAAAATGCCCTAGAGAGAATTTGTTTTCTTCCTTCTTGCCATGCATGAAACAAGTGTGTAATTTATGCTTTCCACAGCATCAAAAAAACTGTGGGTTTCATCAATTTATTTATTTTTTTAAGTTAGCATATAAATTGGTGAGTTCTATGATGGGATTTTCATGTATATATGAAATACACTATTATATGATACAATAATCAAATATTATCTTCATTTATGAGACCTAGGCAGACTTCATTTTGCTCACACATATCCAAAAATACTATTTATATCTCATTAGGAAAATACAACAATAAATACGAGAAAGAAGTATAGCTTTGAAATAGTACACAACAAATTTATACATATATATATATAAATTACTAATGTATGATCATTTTTGCATATTTTTTAATGTGTCAGTTAATTACAATATGTGAACATTTTCTATTTTTAAGGCATGTTTGTTTCTTTGTTTTAGGCAAAGGGCCTAAAGTGTGTTCTAGTTCTGTTTGATGAAGTTTAGTTATTATTTTTGTCACTTTCATTGCTGCTTCATTACTACATACGATAAACCAATTAGTGAAAATGCTCACTAAAGAGGCTGTCGTTCTGATCATGAATCATTCCATGATCAGTAGCTAATAGGGGCTTACATCTGTCTTTGTTCCTTGTCTGTTCTTGTAATAAAGACCATGACAAAAATCAGTTTAGGGAGGAAAGAGTTTATTTCAGCTTACAGTTCCACATCACAACTCACTGCTGGGGGAAGTCAGGATAGCAACTCAAGCAGAGTAGGAACCTGGAGGCATGAGTGAATGGACAAGCCATGGTAGAATGAGGCCTACTGCTTGTTCCTCATAGCCCGCTCAGTTTACTTTCCTTTAACACCCAGGACCACCAGCCCATTGGTGGCCCTGCCAAGTCAATTAATCAGTCAATCTATCAATCAAGGAAATCCATCACCGGCCAGCCCACAGCCAAAATGGTGGGAGCATTTTGACAATTGAGGTTTCATTTTCCAAAATGACTCTAGCTCAACTTGGCATAAAAGTAAGCAATATAGCCTCTCTAGGTGGTTTGCTTTCTGATCAAACATAAATTTGATTTTCATCTGTTTCTTTATCCCGTTTCTCTGCATGAACTCATGCATTTATTATCTAGTTATATGCCCTTTAAATGTCTGCCATGAAAGTATGATTTCTACAGTCATAAAATCCTACCAAAGTTAGAACAGCCATTAGGCCATATTAAAGACACATTATACTGAGAATACACATTGGGAAAATTATGTTTTGTAAACAAACTTACCCTCCAACATATACTGTATTTGTTACTATGTTGCTAATGACCATATACCTATGAAGAAGCAACTTAAAGAAGGCAATGATTATTTTGTGTCACAATTTGAAAATACAGTCTATCACAACATGGTAAGAGCAGGTTCAGCCAGTTCAGTAAAAAAGGCAGGCAGAACTTGTGTGTGGTGGTTTGAATGCCCCAATATAGGGGAATGCCAGGGCCAAAAGAATGGGAATGGGTGGGTAGGGAAGTGGGGGGCGCTATGGGGGACTTTTGGGATAGTATTGGAAATGTAATTGAGGAAAATATGTAATAAAAATATTAAAAAAAAAAAAAACCATCCCATTTTGGAGAGAAACCTTATGAATGTAAGCAATGTGTTAATGAAGTCTTTGCATGTTCCACTAGTCTCCAAAAAATAAAAGATACCATACTGGAAAAAAAAAAAAAAAAAAAAAGAATGGTGCCTATAGCTCATGTATCTGAATGTCTAGTCAACAGGGAGAGGTACTATTTGAGAAGGATTAGGAGGTGCGGCCTTGTTGGAAGAAGTGTGGGGGTGGACTTTGTGGTTTCAAAAGCCCACATTAGGCCCTGGATTTCTCTCTGTCTTTCGGTCTATGGATTGGGGTGTAGCTCTCAGCTCCTATTCCAGTGCCTGCCTGCCTGCTTGCCACTATGCTCCCAACTAAGACGAAAATGGACTAAGCCTCTGAAACTATAAGCAAGCCCCTAATTAAATGCTTCTTTTTATAAGAGGTGCCTTGGCATGGTGACTTTTCACATCAGTCCAGAACCATAAATAATGATTCTCACATTCAGAGGAGATATTCTCAGTTAAACTTCATGAGAAACATCCTTGGAGACATTTCCCTAGAATGGGCTTCTAGGTGATTCCATATCCAGTCAAGATGAGCATTTACACACACACACACACACACACACACACACACACACACACACACACACACACACATTGTGGATAGCCCTGGGACTAATTATATTTGATGTTAATTCCATTCTCCTGTGAGTATCTGTGAACAAGGAATGAGTCAGCACTCAGGTGATTTCCAGTAAACCTGTTTCCCACCTTAATTTGTAAAATAAAAGAAAGCTGATGATTGGGCAGATAAAAGGGAAGGTGGAATGGAAGACAAGGGAGAGAGAAGAAAAAATTGGAAGAGGGAGAAGACTCAGGAGAGGAAGAGGAGGAAGAAAAGTGGAGCAGAAGCACCTGGCCTGAAGAAACTGCAAGTTCTAAAGGGTCTCATAGAAGTGGAAGATGGTAGTGTAGTGCCCAATCTAGGTGCACAGCATATATTCATATTGTGTTGTGTTTTCATTGCCGGGCATATTTGGGAGGAGATTTACACACACATACTATTGGAACCGCATCACATACAGTTCTGTGTATTACCTACTGTCTGAAGGAATAATTTAATTAGATCAATAATACTTCACCATATTAATCATAAATATTATGACACTGCTTTCTATTTGCATATTAAGTTGATTGAAATATTATTTTACTATCGATAATGCTGTGATTGATAATACTGCATGTGATTCTTTTCTGCTCAATAAAGCAAAAGGTGTGCATTATTTTAAGTTCTCATAAGGTTAGTGTAGTAATTATTAATATGTGCACATAACAATTATTTGTTCTTTGTATTTTTGATCTATTCCTACCACGCTTATATCTTCTGCACATTTTTTGAAAATACAATTTTGTAGTCTTTATTTTCACAAACCAACAAGTTGTGCTTATGAAGAGTAATACAATGAGCCCAAAAGAGGCAGTTTCAAACAAAATAATTATTTTGATTTCTGATTCCATTTGAAGCCAGTTATTTCACACCAAGTTCAAAACAATAGATTAAGTTCAATTAACTATTTATGAAAAGCATGTTGAAATACATGACTTCTTTAATCCCACTAACATATTGAAAGTGTCATTTAACTTTAAGTACATTCTTTATTTAAGGTATTGAATTTGAGACACTGTTCCCTTTCGTGTCATGTGCTCTGTGGTAGTTTTTATCCTTTTTCAGGCTAGATTCTGAGAAATGCTGGCACAGACACATACATTTAGGGGAACCCTCAAATAAGTCCTAACCACCCACTATAGTCCCTTAACAAAACAGCACAGATGCCATTTGTCTGGGAAGCCATTAAATCCACTTCTCTTGCTCCAGATGTTTCCTGTATGCTAATGAAACAACCTCTTAAGGAAGAGTACGTTTTCCAGAAACCATCCGCTGTTTAAACTTTAGGTGCTGAGCATAAATATTCAGTGGAAGTGAAGAATTCAAATCCAGTGGCTCTTGTCAGTTGCCCCTGCAGATTTGTCTGTCAGATGTCAGATTAGAGATCACCATAGTAGCTTTGTGAGGACTACTTATTTATAGTCTGGTATGCATCCTTACTCTGAGTTGTCAGAGATGGGTCTTCTTTCCTTTGCTTCCCATTATAATCTCAGCCAGCTTGTTATAGAGTGACATGAAAGAAGAAAGTCAAAGCAGAGGAAAGGCAAATACTTAGCCATATCTTTGCCTTAGATTAAATGCCACAAGCACCCCCTGCCTGAGAAGATACGGCTCTGATTTTAGACAATGCCTTTCCCTTCTACAATACAAAAGCCACATCCCACACTCGCTTCCTCTCCAGGCTCAAGTGTGTCATTTTCAAACCTCATACTGCAATGGGAAAGAGCAAAACAGATCTTTGGAAATGGCAGAATTTCAAGATTGGGTTTCAGCTGGTACCAACTGACAGCCGCTCTTTGCTTTTTCTTTTTTCTTCTTTTTTTTTCCCCTCACCACAATAGGAAAGACGATTTGTTTATGTTTCTACATTCATGACCTATGTCCACTGGCCATGTGTTACATCGTGGAGTTAATGTATATACTCAGTTCTATAAGTTTTTAAACACTGTGTTTGAGTTGGAGAGATAATTTCATGTTAAGACTACCTCTGACTCTTGCAGAGGACCCTGGTTTGGTTACTAGCACCCAAATAGTGGTTCACAAACATCTCTAACTCCAGTTCCTAGTGATCTGAAATAACACATCTGAATTCCTCCATCAGCATCTGCCATACATACATGGGATTCACAGACATACACACACACACAAATAAATAAATCTAAAATAATTTCAAAGACAGTGCTTGAAATCAATGTGCTTTCAATATAACACTTTGAAGAGTATTATTTTATAATACCTGGTAGACTTCAAAGTATGGGGAAAACCAGTGAACTTTTATGCAAAGTGCTGTTAAAGGTGCCATTTTCCTTTTAATTTTAGTTTATGCCAATTTGTAATCTCCTTTAATTTTGAAATTCTCTCTCCATTTATTTACTCTGTTGTTTTAAATTTCTTTCTTAATTCATCTTGGTTAGTGCACTGAATTTATGTAAACTGAGCTGGCAAAAAGATGTTTTTTTTTTTTTTTTTCTTTTTTGGCAATGTTTGCACCTGAAAGCATCAGTTCTCAGAACTGCAGACTGCAGCCCCCTTACCAAAGGATCTCACATCATCTCTCTCAAGCAGATCAATATTCATCTGGTTTCCAGCAAAATCATTGGGTTTGGTTATGGCAATGAACTAGGTGTGTTCAAAGGGATCTCTCATTCTACTTACAGAATTAAAATCTCCTCAGATGCCACCATTTATGTCCCTTAAGTACAACACTCCGTAGAATGCACACACTGACCATCTTACAAATACTTAAAAGCTCGGCAGTTTCAGCTCATGATGAAATAGGTCTCATGTTGTACAGACATTTTCTAATGATGTTGACCAATGTCTATATTCTGGCTGAGTGTTTCTCATTTACCAATAGCTGTATTTGTAAATAGAGTTTACAAATACAGTTTACTTTTGTTCCTGGCTTTATATGCAAGTTCTCAGGGGTGCTGGAGTGAACAAGATGTGTCCATTACTGTTTCATTCCTATTGTTCACCCTCTTCCATTCCTATTGTGTTCTAACCCTTCCAATGACTTGACAGTACATTTTCACCCTAAGTTTTTATTAGAATATAGGGTTATATTACATTATTTTAGGGAAAGAGTAATAGTGGCTTCTCTAGATATAAAGTCCAGTTTGTTCTACTGATATATTCTTGGATGTGTGGTCATCCACTGGAGCATGGATGGCCCATGAAGGGCCAGATTCTTAAGGCAAACAAAACTCTCTCTATCATCAGCTATCAGTGATCACTCATTCCAGTTTAAGAAGGAATATACTATTTACTAGCTATAAAACTTAGTTTTCCTACCTTCAACACAAAAGCCTTTAAGAAATATGGTAAACAGGGTAAAAATATAGAAATAAAAAGAATTGATAATTGAAGATAAGTTTTTATATTTTATACTTTATTGTTTTGGATTAATTATTTTACTGAAATAAAATTGTGATTTATATAAATATGTCATTCCAAAGTTAATGTCTACTCTCTTATTATAGACTTTTGAGTGTTATGATATCTAGGAAGAAAGTTCCTGGAACATGATAAATGTTTAATAAGTTAAAAGACAAACACACGAATAAGATTGGTTACTTATAACATGATTATTTTAGATATTTTATTATAATATTTACTGTGCAATTTACTATACCATACCGTAATTAATAATTTTTGTTCCAGTCTCTATGAATTCATGGTAGGCTCTCTAGGGGGTCCTAGAATGTATGCACACAAATTATATTCCATTATATTAAACTAAGTAGCAACTATTTTGATCTGAAAATACATGTATTTGGGTTTTGCCTGCGGCCAAATATTTTAAGAAGAAAAGCTTTTGACTTGTAGGAATTCAATGAGATATTATTTTAGGCATTTTCTCAGAGACTTCTTTTTCTATTGAAAAAACATTTTAATCAAACCCTGTGGGCCAACTTGTAATACATCACCAATAGGATATTTTCAAAATATTTATACTCTCTCTAACCACCAGCTTAAGTTCAGTGTCTTCTGAATGAGGTCTAATGCCTTGCATTAGCTCTACACAGGGATTTATGCCACTGTGACAAATAGGAAATGTGGCTGCTAGCAATAGAATGCCAAGGGTGCCTAAAATAACCCAAATAATCAAGATTTCACAGTAAAACTCTTGCCAATGGTTTCTGGCCTTATTCTGCTGCCCAGGCAGATAGCTAATGTTGAATACTTTTCATCCTTTTGTTCATACATTGTGACATATTGCCTTCTTTTTCTAACTTAAGTCATTGCATTTTCTTTCCAGGCCATTTTTAAATATCATGAACAGGAACTACATGTAAACATATGCATAGGAATGTGAATTACTTTCTTTTATTGGGGAGAATGCTACTCATCACCTGAACAATTTACAAGCCATAACTAGGCCCCGTAGGTTCTTCCAGTTTCTATGAGGTAACAGACATAACCTGGCAATGGAATGGGATTGCTTTGCCTCTTGTGGAGCCATTACATTTCCTTTTCTTAGGCTGACTCTAAAAAAGCTTGAACAAACTGGGATTCTATTTGTAAAACTACTTATATTGGCAATTAACAGTGACTGCATACATACATGCATGTCACCATTCTCAATGCTATTATATTGTTTCAGAAAACCACAAGACCTCAAGTGGAATTGCATCAGAAACACTCAACTCTTTCCCTATCATCAGCAAATCTCCATCATTAGTTGGATGGAATAGCATGGCCCCTACTCCATCACCCATGCTGTTATCTGTAATATACTGATATTACATCCTCATCACCATTTTATCTTTCCCCTGGATATAGGATGGATGGGGGGGGGGGGAGAAATTCATATTTACACAAGTGTATAAATGCATTCACGGATGTCAGAGAGATTCAAAAGGACTGTAGTTATCTGGCTTATAGAAATAAGCTTGAGCTTCTTTTCCTCGGCATGAGTAAGTGTTTTCATACCTTTTATCAGGGTTTTTGAAAATCTGTGTCTTGAAAATCTGTTTTATAGCTAGTCACTTTTGACTTTCATTACACAATCATAGGCCCCTCGAAATGGAGACATTGTTCACTTTTGGTTAGACCATGGGCCAATAGAAAGCATAACATTTAATATATCCTATAATGGCTTGATTTATGCGTCATAAAATGATACATGATACAAATGTTGTTTTGAGTTGCTGCCTCTCCTCTTACATACTTACATTTATGTCAAACAAAATGATCTGTCATTTTTCTCTATTGCTGGATCTATCAGGATCTTTGCCACATCTGTAGAGCTCCCACTACATTCTACTAAAATCCTCAATTCTGATCTTTATGACTATAGGAACCAATTCCACCTTATTGAAGAAAGCTGCAGTACTGAAGATTACTAAGCACCGAGAAGGCCTGAGTCAAGAGCTGATATATCTTCCTCACCTTGAAGTTAGGGGAACTCTAAAATATACAAATGCCACATGCTAAGTCAGAATTCCTAGTTGTTGGTAATAGCAAGTTACTTCTCTGCCTGTTAATTGGTTGGCCACTTTCACTGTTTGCTCTGGTTGCTTCCTGTCCGTGTCTTCAAATTCTCTTCATTATCTTACATTCTGGGTTCATCCCTTTAGCAAACTTACTTCAGTATCTGAAACCAAGAAGCCAATGTCAAAATGACCATGTCACTCAAGCTGAATACAGTTAACACATCCGTGTAGTTAATTTATTTCTTTGATAATCAGGCCAGTCCAGCTTCTCTGTCATATATAGAAATAGCTGTCTCACAGTAGACACCATATTCTGATACTACTGGTCTTTGTTCACTGTCTTCCATGAAGCTCACTGAACTATAGGAGTAGGGGTACTGTAGTAGACATTATTGATTGGTACGGAGAACCTCACAGTTATTCTCTGCATAGTGATCAATTGTGGCTTCCTATAATAAGTATGCTTTTTAAAATAATTTATCTTCGAGATATTTTGGTTAGCTTCTTTGTTCTACAAGTTCTATTATGTAGTCCCCCAAATATCATATTAAAGAAACATTTCAAAGGAAAATAATCGCTGAGTTCAATATTCAGTCGTCTGTAGCAAAGTAAATTCTTACCATTTGAATAGCTGAACTTTTTAAACTCACAGGTTATAGAGTATAGTCAACTACAAAAGCTTACCCTGGCTTTTGGCGATACCTGGGGTGTAGTGAGAGATTTGTAGAACTTGTATGTTTTACTATTTTTCTACTCTTTAAAAGGAAAATCCTTCACACCTCATTGTTGTTACCAAGAAAATTATGTTGCAACACATATGGAAATGACTTGGTTTTCATTGATCAGGGATAGCAGTTCTGACTTACTACTTTTTAAATCATTAGGAGAAAAAAAATCACATTTTAAACACCCAGGTTTTTTGGGGGGAATGTTATCTTGAAACCACCTTCTAATAGAGTACTGTTTGTGGGTGATTGCAATTCTTTCTAGTAATTCTTTGTTTTGGAAATTTTATTTGGTCAATTCTCTTCAGTGAGGCATCTAGTCTCTCTATGTTCTGTTGGTACTAAATTTTAATGCCCTTCAGGGCCAGTAAACTCCTGATAAATTGTAGCTGTAATATGAATGGACTTTAATTCCATGTCTAAGGGAAGGCTGCTGGGTTACATTAGTGGACATATTAGCATTTTATAGAAATGCAAAATACCTAAATGATTTAACTCATGGGGCTAGCAAAAACAAATGCCTCATTTGAAAATTGTCTTGGCCATTTGTGTTAATAGAGCCAGTTGTCTCTTTTGCTCTCTGAAATGAATGGCTATAAAATACTCTGGACAAGACCTGTGATTGCAGAATAATGCTAAATTACAGTTAAATTCTAACACACCAAAATGGGGAAAATGTGCATTTCAAGTGTAGACTTTCTAAACTGATCAACACAAATACCTTCACTTTCCTAGCCCAATAATTTGTGTATTAGATGTATTGAAAAATATGTGATATGTCCAGAAGTAAGACCCTGAAACTGACCTCAAAATAGACTATTAGAAGAAGATGTGTAATGATTGAAACTATATATCTGAGTACATTGTGAAGTACAGAAGGAATTCTGAGCTGGGGTGTCAAAGAACCACCCTGAAATGTTTCCTTAGCACAGTGATACTGAAGTTGTGTCAAAAAAACTCCACATTATTATATTAGGGATTTCAAAAGAGAATCAACATACACACAGACACATACTCACACACACACACACACACACACACACACACACACACGAGAGAGAGAGAGAGAGAGAGAGAGAGAGAGAGAGAGAGAGATGGAGACAGAATCAGAAAGATGCAGAGACATAGAGACAGAAACAGAGAGAGACATAGACACAGAGAGGCACAAAATATCATATTATATGGTGATCCTCTGAGAAAACACAGAAGGTACAATTCCAATCAAAGGTCATGGAACTCTTTTCTTATAAGCAAAACTCATCCAAACCAATGCAGTAAACACAGCTTTGTGGACTGTCCATTGTGTACAAGTATTAAACCCTGTGTTGTACCAAGAAGGCAGCTATAGATGCTTGAGTACACCTCTGTAAATTTGCATGTACTCAGATGCATTGTGTATGCACCCCACTGTCTTTATGGATATCCAAGCCACTCTTGAAGGTTGGTCAGACTCCTCCCTACATGTGAATCAGCCTACCTCTTCCACCAGTTTTATCAGAAGCTTCAATTACTGTATTATCCAATATGTGAAGGTTTGGAAATTGTCTTTTAGTTTGTATCCTCAGTCTTGAGTTTCCTAGTCAAATTCAAACAAGGAACTTATTTATTGGTTTACAGCCAAAACTTCATTTTCTTAAACTATCACATGTGTAAACCTGTTCTCGGGCAAGCGTCCCTAAGCCGTCAACTGGAAGTTGCTCTTTCCTCCTATTCAGAAAAGCCATTCCTGACCCCATCTTATTTATGTCTCCAATGCTTTTTTTTTATCACAAGATAGAGTGTATTTTTTCATTATTAAAACCATTCTAATCCATTGATATAATTGCATTTATTAGTGTAAAGTCTCTTTTGAATTCTGCAAATGTAGTAAGGATGCAAATATTTCCCATTTTTTATTATAGACTGTCAGCTTAAGGTAACTCATTAGCTCACAATAGACACTCAGTAGATGTTTTCAAGAGAATGTGTGGAATACTAAAGGCTAATTGAAAAGAAAAATAAAATAGTATCTGCTATGTGTTAGCATTCACTTTTTAGTGATTAAAGCTGAGATAACACAAAAGGACAGATTCATAAAGTACAAAATATGGAAAGAGAGAACAAAGACAGAGCCCTGGGAAAACACAGGCTCTTTGAGAAAACACCGAGAGTGAATTGCCAAGGAAGGAATCTCAAAGACAACAAAGAAAGAAGACATCCATGGAGGCAAAGTTAGCAAGGTCCAGAGCTAAGTGCCTCAGAAAATTCAGTCATTGGAGACAGTCACTAAATTATGCCTCAAGTGCCATTTTTTTTGATTTATAGAATAAGAAATACTTCCTTTTTTGAAGTATGATGATGAAATGATACTGTGTGTGCTTGTGCATGCATGTGTGTGATTCTTGTACTTGTTATTTTACATGGTGATCTGATGCTATATTGTGGTTCCCTTTCTTTTGTAGGCTTTAACATGATCTCAAGCCAGCATGAAGAGAGTGAATATGTGCTTCCTAATGATATTGAGCCCATTGTTCTGTTGTTTCTTCTCTTTGACACCTAGTTTTTTTTATTAAACATGGCAACTTCAACATAATAATGTAAAATAAAAGACCATTATTCATTCAAAGATTTCTACTTCGTGCTCTGTATTTATTAAATATTTACAATGTTAATTTAGTAGTTTTTAGCTGCTTATTAGGGATATAAGTAAATAACAAATTCATACATTCCCCTTCATTGTGAGGCTTGTGTTTGTGTTTATAAAGCATAGGAACAAAATAATTAAATTCACGATGAAGTGTTTACAACAGATTACAGTAAGAGTTGTTTAAGGAGGCTTATGGGCTTATATGAAATCAAACTCAGAGATTAAGACTTGTAGAAATAAAGAATGAGTTTTCTAGGGTATGTGGGTAGAAAAAGATATAAAGATATGTTGCAGTTGTAGTCAAAGAAGAAGTAAAATGGTAAGGAGGATGAGGATGGGACTCAGAAGAATGATAACAGTGTAGCAAGCACATGAAAAGAAAGTGGTCATCACTATGAAAGCAAGTTGAGAGAAGAGGCCAGAACTAAGTCAGGCAGTGATAGAACACATCCACACTGAGGTCCAATTCCTTTACCATGTAAAGGGCTGATCAGGGTTAAAAGTATTGAAGCAGGGAGAGCTATGTGGGTCTTATTATGTTAGCCTTCTTCATGGTGTGAAAGTGTGCCTCTAAAAAGTATCCTTTGACGAAAGCAAAGATGGAAGATTTAGAAGAGCTGCGCTGTAATGACCAGATTGACACACATTAAAAAAATAGTGTTTTTAATATTAATAGCATGTCTATATTTAGGCTGTGCTTCCTGCATAGAATTAGTTCTCAAGAACCCCAAAGCTTTATTGTATGTTCCATATTGCTATGGAACCGTCAGTACTTAGCTAATGAAATGTTTCACATCACAGTGCATAGAAAGCATAATTGAAAAATAATCTATAACCTTGGTAAATTTGGAATATCAATGGTTTTTAAAAATATATACCTTGCAGTTTCATAAAATACAGCTGAGCTTCTGAGACACTAAAAGAAGTTTATAAGGAAAAGAATAAAATGACTAAGTATCCAATAGTTATTTGATCTATTACCGGAAAGCAATATGATTGGATAGACAAAATACCGGGACAAAGGTTTAGGGAAACAAAAACTTAAATGAGACCTCTAGATTTAAGTAATTACTGAATTTTTCCCAAATTGAATATGTTTGTATGTAAATGCTAGTTAAAGGTTTAATAAATACCAGGGAATGGAATAATAGGACTTAAAAGTTTACAACGTATCATGCTAATTATTTAGGACATTTAAATCCCAAAGTAGTATTTGCAAATGAATTTATTGCTTACTACTCACACATTTCTTTCCTAATGAGATTCCATGTATTTGTTAACAGTAAGCCATTATCAAAAACCTTAATTCTTGATGTACCTCTAGTGGTTCCATGAATATAATCAATACTTGAGCAGTAAGAACTCCTTCTATGATGATTTTGCCATGTAATCAAAGTGAATCAAATGGGAAAAATCCTAAACTATTTCAGTTAAACAAAATGAGACTACAGTAGAGTATTAAACAAATGTGGCACATACTTTCCATTCAACATTTATACTTAATGGCCTGCTTAATTCATTCTAAAGAGAAAATCCTACAGATGAAGTAGCAAATAAATAGTCAGGGAGCACCCTCATAGAAGCAGGGGGATGGGAGGTGGCATAGAGGGTTTGTGGAGGGGAAACTGGTTAGGGGAATAACATTTGAAATGTAAATAAATAAAGACCAATAAAAAGGGGGAAAAAGAATAAATTATGCTATGTAAGACTAGAGTGGATAGAAAGTTCTCTCCTAATGCTATCATGAAAGAAGGAACAATTTAGACAAGATTAGTATTCAAGATGTAGTACATTGATTTATTGTGAATAGCTTTTGAAAGTAGAGCAAGCACAATGTATTAGAAGATTTACTAATGGCTGTAAAAATAATGTAACTTTGAGATGCTCATTCATGTTAATATAGAGCTATACAATGAGAATATATATGCATGTATGTATATTAAATTACACTCTCATGTTTATATATGAATTTGGCACATATGAACACATATATATATACATATACACATCATATATATATATATATATATACTCACATTATATATATATATATATATATATATATATATATATATATATATATATAATTATCAAAAGAGAGCCATAGATTAGGAAAAGAAACAAGGATTCATACCCTTGGTATATTCCTATTTTAAGTGATTGAGTTATGGGAAAGAAAATAGGAAACCAGAACAACTAATGCAGACAGAAGTGAGATAGAAATGCTGATAAACTAAAAGAGTTGAGGGTAGTATTCTTACAGAACAAAGTGAGTAGAGAATGAAAGAGAAGTTGACCAACTGGTGATGCTGGCAGGTTCAAGTAAATTATGACTACATTGATTTTTAGACTTTACAATATGGAAGTCAAGGTGACCTTGACAAGGCAGCCCCAGTGCAGTTCTGGAACTCAAACATAGTTGGCATTGGTTCTTAAAAAACAAATGGAGATTCAAAGCAGATTCAATTCTTTTCAGTTTTTCAATGATACAGAAAATAGAGAGAGGGGCTTTTTTTGTGAGATAGGGTTGGAAAACAAATTATATATATATATATATATATATATATATATATATATATATATTAAATTTCTTTTGATTTATAGAACTAGTTATTCCAGGTTTGACTTCTGGATATAACTGTCATATCATCTTGAAGCAGAATTACTTGATGACTTATAGAATATATCTCCCTATATCCATGACAATAGAGTAAATAGAAAAAAATACAGATATAGAAGATATAGAAGGACAGATACATATATAACATTATTATGTGGCTTTTAATATTCCCTGTTAGAAGCAGGAGGTCTTTCTAGCCTCTATCAAGGGATTCCAGCTGGGAAATGTGAGAGTATTTAAGTGGTGGAATGTTGATTTTACTGGTAATCCACTGATACAGCTTCATCATTACCTGTGCTGAGTGGGACTTCTCAGTGATCCACCTGCCTTTGATTCATACACATCCTTCTGTAAATGGCCTCTGGATAGCCACTGGTTCACCAACTTGGATGAAATAATATATTTGGTTTATGGATATCCTCTATGATATAAATAGACATTTTTAAGTGTCACTTAAAATTTGTGACAACATATTTTGTATGCGTGTGTGTGTTTCTTTTGCTTTCTAAGGTAAGACAGCTAGTGTTATACCAATGTGCTTATGAGGCTAATCTTGTAGATAAGTTAAAAACTGCTATAGGATTGAGGTAAGATTGACAAGAGAAATTCTCTTGTTAAAAAAAGTTCATCAAGGCTGGTGAGATAGCACATTAGGCAAAGTTGCCAGAGGCCAAACCTGATAAACTAAATTTTCTTCCCAGAAACAACATGGAGAAAGGAGAGAATTAATGGTAACAGCTAATCATCTGGGCTCCACACATATACTATGGCATATACATGTCCTAACACATGCATAGTCCATACATATAAATGAACCAACAAGTAAATAAATAAGTAATAAATATGTAAAAGTATTTGTGGATGATTATTAGAGAAATAAAAATACAATATAGAGTACTTTTACCATTATGAGATACTAAAACTATTTATAAGAAATATCTAAGAAAAGCTGTCACAATTGTCTTTGAAGGGGGAATAGTAATTAGAAAACAGAAATGGATAACACTGAAAATACATATTACTTTAAGCCCTTGAATTTACCATGGGATCATCCAGAATTGGCCCTAGTCTCTAGCCATGCCTAACTTAGTAAGTTAAGGTGCAAGGCCTAAGATAAGTATATCTGCTTTATAAAAATCTAATGGGAAAAAGTTGAGACTGTATTCAGGACAATATAATGATTATTCACATACTTAACAAGGGTATTTTTGAAGTGTTCCCCATCTCATTAAAACACAAAATATCTTTCTATCAAAGTAACTGAGCTGGAAATATGGTTACAAGTCAAACACTCCTTGATGGACCATTTCATTTCAACCCAAATCACAAAGTCATTTAGTCAAAGCTCACAGAGCACCTGTTTTGTGAATGATAGAGCTATGGGTAGGGGACTGGTAAGAAGGCAAGAAGGCAGATTTTTGACAGTGGTTACCAAGACAGGATTTTACTCTGGGAATTAGTACTCATTAGCAAGGCATTTTCATGACTCAGGTATAGCATCCACTTAGCATGCATAGTGAGCAGAGAGAGACTTTTATCAAAAATGTAAATATCTGCCTTGCTTCTACAGCACTATATAGGCTGCTTTGTGTTTTTTGTCAATTACCTAATAGAGACAAGAAGAACTTGTTCTATATTGCTATTATAACAATGTGAGATTCAGATTTTGTTAAGGAAGTTTTAGAAGTAGTTTGCAAACACATTCAAATTCAGACAAGAAGTTCACTTCTTCAATTATCTTGTTTCAATAAAGGTTACTTTGCCTTGAAACATACACTTCCTAGAACTGTGACACTAATGGTTCAATCATTCATCATCCTTAATTTCTTATCAGTGGCATATTGCATTTTCTTCCTATAAATCTTTATTCTGATCAAAGAGTCAATTAAAAAAAGATTCATCTTCTCTAAAGTTAGGAAAATTTCTCATTCTTCATCTGGAATAGCTACTGCAGTTGTAGTTTCAAATCCAGTGCTTGATACAAGAAGGAAGTGAAATTCAGATAATCTTAGTTATAACACCACCAACTCCACTGTTCTGCAGCAGAATTTGCTTTTACCTTAGGCAAACTTCCATAAATAACTCACATTCTCTTTCTGTCTATGTAATTTGGATCTCAGTGGGAGGATAATTTTTTAAGATTTATATTCATTGAATAAAAGAGTAAAGGAAGGAAGGGTCTTACTAAACGTAAAATGCCTTTTAAGAGTCTGAATGTTACTTTCTCCTTTGTATTAGATCCACCTACTGTTTCACTTGCAGTCCTTCTGAACTGCACTGCAGTAGTTCCTAGACTTGGCTTTCTTTTTGTGATTTATTTTCTCAATGTGGGCAACTTGACATTAAGGGTAAAGGCTGTTCTTACCTACAAGATTGGACATAGAATATTAGGAAGGATGTCAGATGAGGTCTAGCTGATGTCATTCTTAAAAGAAACATTACCACAGATCTTAAACAAATGTTTCAACATTACATATGATGCTGCATTAGTGCTATTTCCCCACTAGTATTTCCATGACTAGGAAAGGGATCCTTTCCAAACAGTTTTTCTTAGATTTGAGAAGAAACTCTTTTCCTTGCTTATTTGTCTCTAATAAGGAAATACCATAAATTTGGCAACTTAGGAAATAATATGAATTCATTTCTCAGTCTGAATATTCAGAAATCCAAAGTTGGGGCATCAGCAGGTTCTCTACCCGAGGAGAGGGTGCTACCCAGTTCCTCGAAGCCACCTTCTCAGAGTATCCATGGAGATCAGGGGATCTCTGGAGCCTCTTTTATAAGGGAACTTATGCCATTTGAGAAGCACCACTTCATGACCTATGTATGACCTTTTTTCTGGTTTAAATGATAGCTCGCCTCCACAGGTCATCACCTCTGGTAGCATGGCAGGAAAGATTATGGTAAACTACAGACATGATACAATAATCAAATCACTTACACTTGAATAGGTTTTGAGAGTCTAAATCCTTACTGTACTTCCAGTTCTCTGTCTACCTTATGTTGTTGGTATGATTTCTCAGCTTTCTGACTGGTGAATATTCTTGATTCCTAGCCACCCCACAATGATGGACTCTTATCACACTAGATCAACAAGCCCAAATATAATCTTCCTTTTATGAATTGTCTTGGTCAAGGCATTTTTATAATACCACTAGAAAAGTACCTCTACCTAAAATTTCTACACAAAACCTCTTCATCATAATTCAATTCTATGATGAATTAGTCTCACATATATGATATCAGTTAAAAGGGTTAACTTCTTTGAAGATACATAAATATTCACTTGTTGACTTTGAGTTCAGTATTTTAAGTTTTCAACTAAACTAGAAAATTTGAGACTTTTCTATGTTTATATATCTACCACATGAACACAATGGGCCTAATCTATTACAAGATGGATTTTTGCTTCAACAATAATTTGAATCTATTACAAGATGGATTTTTGCTTCAACAATAATTTGATACAACACTCCAGAGCTAATCAATAACTGGACCCTCCTTGCTCATGAATCTTGAACTCAATTTGTGCTGGTACAGTTTTAAATTTTTATTGCTAGCTAGTTTTGGAGACTTCTAACTTACATAGCCATATTTCAGTTTTAGAATCATCTAGAATAAATATGTGCTAGATGTGACTTATAATAGAAATGTCTGATATGACACCATGGTGAGGATTGGTGGCAGTAAAGCTGGCAGTTAGGAAGAAATTCAGAAAAATCTTAAGAATCACCCACAAAATCATTTACTAGTAGGAAAAATATGGGGGGGGGTGCAGTCAAAAGTAATGTTCTAAAAAATTAAATAAAATATACATTTGAAAGAGACATGGCTTCTTAGGACTACAAATAACCACAGCTTAGCTTAGCCTCTAAGCCAATTGCTTTGCAATGACTTGCAATAAAAGATAATTGTCTTTTATTTACCACCTTTGGGGTTTACAAGTTTCAATCATCTTTGACAGTTTGATAGGACCACACGGTCTTAGTTGTAGCACTTTTGTAGTTTCATACATGTCATATCTCTCAAAAAATAACTGAGATAGAAGAGAAAGACAGATTATCTCACCCGGTACATAGTCAGACTCTAGAAGTATACAGCTATATCTTTAGAAGCTCCCCATATGTTTCAGAAGAGCAGAGAAAGTTCAACCAGTCTTGGTGACTTGTAAGAAGCCTGAGTCACATAGAATTTAATAACATGCATCTCAAGGAAGACAAAGATTAAAAGAATGAGCTATCAACCTTTGATTTGATGGATTTAATTAGGACTTAATTAACTACAGCTGATCTATTAGAAACCTTCTGGGGATGGGAATTAGATCATTGTTAGTAAAATGGGGAGGCCTCCCATATGTAAGAGAAAAAAATGATGGTTAAGCAAGAGTATTCATCTCCAGGCCTAAGATTTATGAGGATTTCTTAGCTGCCTACTAGAGGTATTCTGATTGAGATAAATATCATGTTGTGAGTACACATATCAGGCAGACCTTCCATATTTCCGTAACATATGCTTACTAGATCTCAGAGAAAATTTGGCTGAGAACAAGTTGGAGAATCTAAAATGTAGAATGGGACACACAATATAGTTTTGGAACACACATAAAGGTATAATGTGTGTGTGTGTGTGTGTTTATTTACATGATATACCTGTGTCTGTCAATATGCTTTATTTTTGATAACAGTAATTTAACCATTTGGTTGAGGAGAACAACTTTTCTTTTGTATATGCAGAGAACTCCACCTATTAAGACTTCATGATGAAGTCATCCAATATAATGGAGAATCTGTTAGTTTATAAGGCTGTGTTTACCCACTGAAGAGGAAAGTATCTTGAGAGGAGAGAAATAGAATTTGTTTGTTCTTATTTGTGGAAATACCTTAACTTAAGACCTGGACCAACTTGAAAATTATGCCAAACCCATCAACTATGAACAAATGCACTCTCAGATAACACACACTCACACACACACACACACACACACACACACACACACACACACACACACACATATCACCACCACCACCACCACCACCACCACCACTTTTTAACCCTGAAATAGAATACATTATAAAATTTTCCAATTTTATTGTGATATATATATATATATATATATACATATATACATATATGCATATATGTGTATGTGTGTATTACATGTAAAAATATAGTTGTAAGGGAAATAACAGCACTAGTAATCCATGTTACTAGACAAATTTCAACATAAACACACTACACATTGAATTACTTAAACTAGCTGTACATTAGATTTTCAGATTGACTAGTCTTAGAAAATCAAGTTTGTCTGTCACTATACCAGTACCATGCAGTTTTTATCACAATTGCTCTGTAGTAGAGCTTTAGGTCCGGCATGGTGATTCCACCAGAGGTTCTTTTATCCTTGAGGAGAGTTTTTGCTATCCTAGGTTTTTTGTTATTCCAGATGAATTTGCAGATTGCACTTTCTAATTCGCTGTAAGATCGAGAATTGACAAGTGGGACCTCATGAAACTACAAAGCTTCTGCAAGGCTAAAGACACCATCAATAAGACAAAAAAACCACCAACAGATTGGGAAAGGATCTTCACCTATCCTAAATCAGATAAGGGACTAATATCCAATATATATAAAGAACTCAAGAAGGTGGACTCCAGAAAGTCAAATAACCCCATTAAAAAATGGGGCTCAGAACTGAACAAAGAATTCTCACCTGAGGAATACCGAATGGCAGAGAAGCACCTGAAAAAATGTTCAACATCCTTAATCATCAGGGAAATGCAAATCAAAACAACCCTGAGATTCCACCTCACACCAGTCAGAATGGCTAAGATCAAAAATTCAGGTGACAGCAGATGCTGGCGAGGATGTGGAGAAAGTGGAACACTCCTCCATTGTTGGTGGGATTGCAAGCTTGTACAACCACTCTGGAAATCAGTCTGGCGGTTCCTCAGAAAATTGGACATAGTACTACCGGAGGATCCAGCAATACCTCTCCTGGGCATATATCCAGAAGATGTCCCAACCGGTAAAAAGGACACATGCTCCACTATGTTCATAGCAGCCCTATTTATAATAGCCAGAAGCTGGAAAGAACCCAGATGTCCCTCAACAGAGGAATGGATACAGAAATTATGGTACATTTACACAATGGAGTACTACTCAGCTATTAAAAAGAATGAATTTATGAAATTCCTAGCCAAATGGATGGACCTGGAGGGCATCATCTTGAGTGAAGTAACACAATCACAAAAGATCTCACACAATATGTATTCATTGATAAGTGGATATTAGCCCAAAACTTAGGATACCCAAGATATAAGATACAATTTGATAAACGCATGAAACTCAAGAAGAATGAAGACCAAAGTGTGGACATTGTGCACCTTCTTAGAATTGGGAACAAAACACCCAGGGAAGGAGTTACAGAGACAAAGTTCGTAGCTGTGATGAAAGGATGGACCATTTAGAGACTGCTGTATCCAGGGATCCGTCCCATAATCAGCTTCTAAACGCTGGCACCATTGCATACACTAGTAAGATCTTGCTGAAAGGACCCAAATATAGCTGTCTCTTGTGAGACGATGCTGGGGCCTAGCAAACACAGGAGTGGATGTTCACAGTCAGCTATTGGATGTATCACAGGGCTCCCAATGGAGAAGCTAGAGAAAGTACCCAAGGAGCTAAAGGGATCTGCAACCCTATTGTTGGAACAACATGATGTACTAACCAGAACCCTGGAGCTCTTGTCTCTAGCTGCATATGTATCGAAAGATGGCCTAGTCGGCCATCACTGGAAAGAGAGGCCCATTGGACTTGCAAACTTTATATGCCCCAATATAGGGGAATGCCAGGGCCAAAAGAATGGGAATGGGTGGGTAGGGAAGTGGGGGGCGCTATGGGGGACTTTTGGGATAGTATTGGAAATGTAATTGAGGAAAATATGTAATAAAAATATTTAAAAAAAAAATAAAAATAAAACCTGAAGGAAAAAAAAAAAAAAAAAAAAAAAAAAAGAAAATCAAGTTTGTTTGTTTGACCCATGCACTGACCAAGTCCTTCCATTTTCTACCCTCATTATCCCTAATAAGCATCATTCTGTTATTTCTCTGTGTTTGTAATGTTTTAATCCCAAAAGTACTTTTTCTTTCTGTTCATTTCATTTAGCTTAATGTTCTTCAACTCCATCCCTATTGTCACAAATGTCTGGATCCATTTCTTTTCTAAGTGCCCAAACAATTTTTATTACATCTTTCACCATGTCTTTTTGCATCCATTTACAGTGACTTAGTGTGTTTTCTTATGCTAGTTGTTGTTTATAATACTGCAGTGAACCAAGAAACGTTGATATTTCCACTCAATGGTGACTGCATTGCTTTGGGTATATGCCAAGAAGAGCAATTGTTCACCATATGTTAGTCCTATTCTTAACAGTATATAGCATTTCCATCTATTTTCTACGATAGATACAGCTATCAACAGTTCTGTTAATAGTATGCAGGGTTCTTTCTTCTCTAGTTTATTTAGTATATTCTACTCCTGTGGTTTGAATACTACCCATGGTAAAAGGTATGAGGTGGGAGTTTCCTTTGCTATTGATTAGATTTGCTCTTGATAGCTAATGTTTAGCATCTTTTATTTATCCATTGGTCATTTATATGTATTTTGGGGAAGATGGTCTATTTTAGATCTTTGTCTATTTCTTCTATTTTATTGGTTATTTTATTTATTTACATTTCAACTCTTATCCCCCTTCCCAATTAAACTCCCTTATTTCTTCCCCCTTATCCCCTGATTCTATGACAGTGATCCTATACCCACCCAGCCCCTCCTGCCTCAGAGCCCTAGCATTCCCCTAAGCTTGGTCACTGAGCATCCACAGGACCAATGGGCTCCCCTCCAGTTGATGTAAGCTAAGGTAATCCACTGCTACATATGCAGCTGGTGTCATGGGTCCCTCCATGTGTACTCTTTTATTGGTGGTTTAGACCCTGGGAGCCCTGGGCAGTCTGGTTGGTTGTTATTGTTGTTCTTCCTGAGTGGCTGCAAACACCTTCAGCTCCTTCAGTTATTTCCCTAAGCCTTTCATTAAGCTTTTTTCTTCTTTTTAAAATTTTTATTGTTATTGATTTTTAAATTTTTCTCTTATATTCTGAGTGTGACGTGTTTGTTAGAGTTTTGTTTTCTCCTCAAGTACCTTCTTTTAACCTACAGGCATTTTTTCCATTTTATTTTCTTCCTATGAGAAAGCTACAAGTGGCTTACAAAAACTCAGCTTTTTCTCCTTGAATTTGATAAAACAGAAATTCAATATATATCTATCACTTACTCTCTCCATTTCACTGAGAAAACACCTTTCCTATCCAGATGCATGTTTGGAATTGCACCTCTCTTCAAGTTGAATTTGGTGTTAAGAATCTTCGGGATGGCATTTGAAATGTAAATGAAGAAAATATCTAATAAAAAATTGAAAAAAAAAGAAAAAAAGAATCCTATCCACATTCAAATGAAGGAAAGCTATCTACTTGTTGAAAGCAATCAACACATAAAGATGTAAGCAAAATGTGTAGGGGTTGTGGGAAAGAATGGCTCAGCAGCTAAGAGAATTCCCCTTCTTCCAGAGATTAGAAGTTTGGCTTCATAGAATTCATGTAGGATAAGTCACAGCTATCTATAACCACAGATCCAGGGAATGTGATGACCTCTTTTGTTCTCCAGTCATTCACATCCCTAACATCCCCCCCACACACACTAAACAAACAAAAATATGTTATAATTTTAATTACTCTAGTGTTAGAGAAGTGTGAAACGATAGAGATAATGAAATGTTTAACAGTATTTTCTATGATTGAGAAGAACGGGGATGGGGATGAAGAGCACATGACTTGAGGGCAGTGACGCTACAAAAGTGTACTTGGGGACACATGGCTTTATGACTGTTTCCAAACTTGTGTGTGATTTATAACATCAAAAGATGGCCTAGTCGGCCATCACTGGAAAGAGAGGCTCATTGGACATGCAAACTTTATATGCCCGAGTACAGGGGAACGCCAGGGCCAAAAAGTGGGAATGGGTGGGTAGGGGAGGGGGGGTGAGGGTATGGGGGACTTTTGGGATAGCATTGGAAATGTAATTGAGGAAAATACATAATAAAAAATATCTAAAAAAAATGAACTTGAATGCTGATTTTCCATAATGTCATTTCAATATACATTCAATTGTGAAAACTGTGTTCTTTCCTTCTATAGTGGATGCTGATAAAGTGAAGAGATATGTGTAAGAAGGGACTGTGATTTTGTGATAAAGTCTGTGTCTTAAACTTTTACTGTTAGAACTTCTTCACTTCACAAAAGAAGTTGCTTTTTAAGAGGAGTTACAGAGACAAAGTTTGGAGCTGAGACAAAAGGATGGACCATCTAGAGACTGCCATATCCAGGGATCCATCCCATAATCAGCCTCCAAAGGATGACACCATTGCATACACTAGCAAGACTTTGCTGAAAGGACCCTGATACAGCTGTCTCTTGTGAGACTATGCAGGGGCCTAGCAAACACAGAAGTGGATGCTCACAGTCAGCTATTGGATGGATCACAGGGCCCCCAATGGAGGAGCTAGAGAAAGTATCCAAGGAGCTAAAGGGATCTGCAACCCTATAGGTGGAACAACATTATGAACTAACCAGTACCCCGGAGCTCTTGTCTCTAGCTGCATATGTATCAAAAGATGGCCTAGTCGGCCATCACTGGAAAGAGAGGCCCATTGGACATGCAAACTTTATATGTCCCAGTACAGGGGAACGCCAGGGCCAAAAAGTGGGAGTGGGTGGGTAGGGAGGTGGAGGAGGGTATGGAGGACTTTTGGGATAGCATTGGAAATGTAATTGAGGAAAATACCTAATAAAAATATTAAAAAAAAGAGTTGTTCCCATGATTATAAGAAAAAGTTTTGAGGCAGAGGCAGGCAGATTTCTAAGCTCGAGGCCAACCTGGTCTACAAAGTGAGTTCCAGGACAGCCAGGACTATACAGAGAAACCCTGTCATGAAAAACCAAAAAAAGAAAAAGAAAAAAAAAAGAAAAAGAAAAAGTTTTATGTGTAAGTGCTCATACACTTCTAACTATAGTTCTTTGGTTCTCTGAGTATTTTAAAATGAAGGAAATTTAGGAAATAGCATAATCAAGATAGTGACTTAAGAATATCTCTTATGGCATTCTTTCCTGAGATAGGCTATAAGGACTAAAATAAATAGTCCTTGTTCCTTTCTCTGTGAAAAGACCAAGGAACCTGGAAGGGCCCCTTTCTGACCTTTCTTACTTGGTTACAGAAGAACCTCCTGTAAGAAGTGATCTTTTCTGTACAGAGGGAAAATAATTCTTCCACAGACATGGAAATAAATCCTCCAAAACAGACCTTCATGAGTACTCATAGCTCGTTTTTATCAAACATGGGCCCCCAACAGTACTTCTGCACAATTATTCCTAAAAATATACAGGTCTTTTGTCTTTAAGTCTTCATTTTCAATGCTTACCATGCATATAAAGGTTATATTATCTTTTTATTGTGCCCAGTTCTAATAGTTGAATAAGCCATGGACTTGGATTTTGGTAAGGAAATGATATGTCTTTCTGTCCTTTACTTAGTAGCACGAAATAATATTGGCAACGACATAGCAATAAGATTTTGTGGCATAAAAGTTCAATGAGCAATTGGGTCTATGTGGTGTTGCTATGTAATACTTAACCCAGGCTGTGTTTTCTTTATCTCTAAAATATAATTTGTTTTAATTTCCTGTTTTTTTATTAAGCTACTGCATGCTGAAATGTTATTAATAATTTTGCTGTTAATTAACCTCACTGAAAAACCATGTCAATGAATTTCGTATTTTTTTAATGGTTAAATACAGATGCACTTTTAAATCAGAGAAGGTTTTGTCTTTATTCAGTGAGGAGGAAAATGCAGTGTGAAGAACATCTAACAGACATTTGGAGGAAGTGGCCATGTATCCACACACTTTTGCCATCAAAAACTTTTGAGTGTTTGCCTAATAACTCACAGATAACAAATTATTGCCACTGGAACTTTTGCCTTGAATCGGGATTATCCAAACATGTCACAGCCAGTTAATTTGTTATCACATGCCTCTTTAGCTTGCTGAAACACCCTGCGGAGCAGATGGCAGAGTTCTATAAGGTCAAGTGTGGGATATTAAATGCTGAGCATCTGAACAGCTGGAGATTTTAGGAAAAGAAACAGAACGAGAAGAAAATATATGTGGGCATCATTAGCTCTCTCTCATATTAGCATGACAAACTAGAGTTCCTCACAAGTCAGCCATGGGGCCTATGATTTTGATAGAAGACACTATAAAAGGAGACCTTCCTCTGAGTCAGTCCTCTTCCCCATTACACCTGCACAGACAATTTGTTTTGCTGTGCCCTCTGGCTATGAGTAGCCTGATGGTGATGGGAGTCATCAACAGGCCCATAAGCACCATCTGTGCAGAAGTGAAGCTAATGAGCAAAGTAAGCAGGAGCCCATGAGGAACTGACAGGAGAGGGCCAGGAATTTGGATTTTTAACTCAAAGCTACCCAGAAGTGGGACTTCACATAATGCAGTGAATGACAGCCAGGACGGACTGTGTACTAAGTTTACCAGGTGGGCTCTTTTGTATTTCTTCTATCATACCATATACCAAACCAACTGAAACACATCTCTAGTGTTGAAGTACATGGACTGTAGGAGAAGTATCTGAGAAAAATTTAATGAAAAACAAATTGTGAAACCTATTGAGAAAAGAGGTTCTAATACTTTGATTCAATGTGGAATCTGCTTCTCTAAATACTTAAGGTCCTTGTCTCCAATTGTTTTTTGATGAATTAATAAAAATGGCAGCAACCAATGACTGGGCAAAGGGAGATGGGGCGGAACCCTTAGAGTTGTGCAGGACTAGGACACAGGGGAGAAGAAAAAGGATTGGCATGAAGCAGTAGGAGACGGATAGACATAGGAGCTGAAGGAGATAAAGCCAACCAGCCATGTGAGATTTCTCGTGGGTGGTCACTGACCACATCCCTGATTGGGCCTGGGGTAGCAGGAAAAGGTTTAGGAATGCCTAGACTTTGAGGTAGCCAAGGCATTTCAAAAATAAGCTAATGTGTATGTGTCTTTTATTCTGGGATTTAAAGATTCCCTGGGGGAGTGACTGGAAGTGAGACCCACCAGGAGCATAAAGCTGTGTAGTCCAAACTCAACTTTACAGAGGTTAAGTTCAGTTCATACTGTTGTTTCAATTCAAGTTTATAGTCACTGTTTAGGATTCTCTACTAGTCTAAGTATTTTCCATGGTATTCTATATTTAGCTGCACCTTGAGTTGTTAGATGTGGGGAATTTAAGGAACATTATGTGATTAATATTCACATGAAATGCTAAGATGCTCAGATTTGGTGCATAGCTTTATATGAAAATTCTCACAGGAGCATTTAAGATGAAGATATTTCATGTTTCATTCTTCCACTCATTTCTCATAAATTTATGTTGAGAATTTGTCACTCCTTTGGAGTCCGGGAATACAATGGTAACCCATCAGCAGGACACGTTCTCTTTTTGTAAAACCTTAACATTACAGGAATCAAATAATCAAATATAGGCTGGGAAGATGGCTCATCAGCTAAAAGCACCTGCTGTGTATACCCAGCGACATGTATTCAGTCCCCAACACCCAGACAAAGCTAGCTATAGAGGCTATATCTGTAATTCCAGTATTTCTAAGGAGAGGTTGGAGGAAGAAAGAGGGAAATCTCCAGGAAACTCATGGACATGCATGTTATCTTAGAGAATGTAAAAGAAGAGACAACAAGTACCCTGCATTACCACGGTGGAAGGCAAGGACCATCCTCTATAAACTGTCTCCTGTCTTCTATACATATCACACACACACACACACACACACACTCACACACACATGTCTTTAAAATAACTTATATACTTATGCAATGATCAACCATGATGGTGAAAAAGAATATCCGTCCTTCACTTACTTTTCTTGGCCAGATTATATAGGATAATGAACTGAATCCCAGTACATTTACATTTGCCTTCAAGATCAGATTGTTACTATCAGATTTTAAGTTTCTTCCTTTCAGAGCTCTCAATAGATTCAGCATTTTTTTTTTAGAACTACTCTTTTCCTTGCAGCGAATTCCTCAGAAATGCTTGCTCATCAGTCTGCTCACTCACTCCAACTTCTTTATTGTCAGAAAATCCTCCTTACCTCCTAGGCTTAACATGTGTTCAGTTTCCTTTTATCTCTGTCAATAGTCCAGCCTTTCTGATTAAGAGATTCTTCTTTTGAAGATTGTCTGAAACTTAGTAGATGACTTAAAGTCTAAAGAGTGATGAGCATGCTTGGCTATGATGAGTTTTATTTCAGTAACTACCTAGTGAATAACAACAGGATGCTGTCAATAAATTGTTGCTGGAATTTTTGTTATCTCTGATAACAGAACATGTTGCACAAAGTAAAGTTACAAGAAGGGATATAGAAAGATTGGGTGGGGGGGAACGAGAGAGAGAAACAGAAAGAGGCAGAAAGAGAGTGTGCAGCAAAGATAAAGAAGTAATAAAGAAAAGGGGAAAGGAATAAGTGGAAGAAGATAAGGAAGAATAGAGGAGAGGAGAGAAAGGTAGGGGATGACTTATATCATGAGTAAATTATCAAGTAAGTCCCTGCTAACACTTTGAAGAGTGTTTTAGAATTCTTTTCCCTTAATATTGTCAGAAAGAAATACATATAAATGTTCCTGTTATGGAGAATGATCAATTTTGAATATATATTTATCTTTGCTACAATTGAGGAAGTCCAATTTTATCTTTAAAGATTAAGATGATGCAATTACAAACAACCTAAGATAGCTACGATATTCCTAAGTAAAAATAGAGTTCCAGGTCTCACTATCCCCTATTTCAAATTGTACTACAGAGCAAGAGTTATAAAAACAGCATGGAATTGGCACTCACAGACAAAAACAAAACAAAACAAAACAAAACAAAACAAAACAAAACAAAACAAAACACAGACAAATCCATCAACAAAATCATGTTGAAGACCTAGACATAAATCCATACACCTAAGGACATCTAATTTTTCTTAAAGAAGCCGGGGGTGATGGCGCACGCCTTTAATCCCAGCATTCGGGAGGCAGAGGCAGGCGGATTTCTGAGTTCGAGGCCAGCCTGGTCTACAGAGTGAGTGCCAGGACAGCCAGGGCTACACAGAGAAACCCTGTCTCAAAAAAAAAAAAAAAAAAAAAAAAAGAAAGAAAAAAAAGAAGCCAGCAATCTTTACAGAAAAAACACAATGTCTTTAATAAATGGTGCTAGTCAAACTTGATGGCCACTAGAAACCCAGATACACTAAACTTGCTGAAAGAGAAAGTACGAGGGAATAACTTCGAATTCATCAGCACAGAAAAAATTTCTGAATAAAATAAAGGTATGAAGATGATAAATTAACAAATGGAACCTCATTAAATTGAGAAATTTCTGTGCAGTGCAGCAAAGCACACCGTCATTCAGACAAAGGGACAACCTTCAGAAGGGAAAAATAATCTTACCAAGTAAACGTCTGATAGAGGGCTAATATCCAAAATATATAAAGACTACAAAACTAGATATCAAAAAAACAAACAAACAAACAAACAAAAAAAAACCGAATAGCCCAATTAAGAGTGGGGAACAGATCTAAACAGAATTCAGAAAACTCAAATGGCTGAGAAATAAAGAAATGTTCAACATCCTTAGCCATCAGCAAAACACAAATCAAAACTACTTTGAAATTTCATCTTACACCTGTGTGAATGGCTACAATTCATAAAACAAGTGACAGCTCATGCTGGTGAGGATGTGGAGTAAAGGGGACACTAATACCTTGCTACATTGCTGGTGTGAGTGCAAACTTGTACAGCCACTATAAAAATCAGTTTTCCCCTTCCTCAGGGGGACAGGAATCAATTTACTTCAAGACCCAGCTGAAGCACTTGTGTATATACCCAAAGTGTTCATCATACCACAGAAACCTTATTCAACTATGTTAATTGCTGCTCTATTCCTAACAGCCAGAAGCTGGAAAAAATATGTATGTCCCTCAACAGATGAATGGATACAGGAACTGAAAGCACGATATTTTTAGGTAAATGGGTGGAAATAGAAACAGCAAAAAATAAAATAAAAAATTTCATCCTGTTTGAGCTAACCTAAACTCAGAAACACAGATATGGTATGTATTTGTTTATATGTGGATATTAGCTCTTAAGTCAATAAAAACCAAGCTACAGTTCATAAAATAACAGAGATTAGGTATAGAATAGGGAATAAATAATGTAGATAAATCTCATTAGGAAAGGGAAATAGAACAAATAGTTACAGGTGAATAAATGGTACTGGAATGGCAGGATGAATTAAGGAGAACAAAAGGGAGAGTGATGAGAGATGGAATATGGGGAGAGACAGCTAAGAGTATGGGCCATCTAAGAGGTAGTATGAAAACCTAATAATACCCCAGAAGCTTCCTAGTCTATATTCATACATGAAGACAATCTAACTGAATTTCTCAATAACGGGAGGAACAAACTCCAACCTGGACATGTCTTGTCACTGACACTTCGAGTCCTAAAATTGGATGACATATAATTGAGTTATTGGCCAAAGGGTCCCATGGAAATCCCCAAACATAATAAGCAGTTGCCCAAGACTATATACTGCTCTTTACAAACTGAAGTCAAGACCCCACTGCTGGAAATTACACCTACATAACTCATTGAACATGGAGAAATCAAGCTGGTGCCTAGATGGAGTATTCTCCCCTATTTCTAGTGTCTTTAGTACTGGAAGGTACTATTTCCATTACCAAGAAAACAAAACAATACAAAACAAAACAAAACAAAACCCCATAAACATAGACCCAGCCAGAACACCTTTGATCTTCAATGGTGTCCTACTTGTGAGACAGTTTATGTAAGTAACCCAACATCTGACTTGACTCAAGGCTCATTCAACAAGATACAACGCATTCCTGACCCTGCTTGTGTGACCAAAGACTGAGACTAGATAATTCAGGGACCTATCATAAAGTCAAATACTATTATTCTAAAACAAGCAAACAAACATAAAAACAAACAACAATGAAGACTCCTAATAACATTGTACCATTTTAGTACATCAGTGCTTCATTCAGTTATCATCAGAAAAGCTTCCTCTTACAGCAGATAGGACCAAATAACAGAGACCCACAGCTAGACTATATGCTCAGAGAGACCTTGAAATACTTAGTCTAAAAGGGATATCTCAATCAAAATATCTGTCAGAATTCAGGGAACCCTGCGGAAGAGGTGGAAAGACTAAGAATAACATGGGGTGGAGGACATCAAGAAACTGAAGCCTTCTAAATCAGTATGATCAAAGCTCAGAGGAATGACAGAGACTGAAACCCATGCACAGGGCCCATATGGGCCTGCATCAGGTCATCTGTGTCTATATTATGACATCCAATACAGTTTTTTAAGTGGGATTCCTGAGCAAGATGAATGGGGTTCTGGTTGATATGCCTTTTGTTGAGCATTTTTGCTTTTATCCTAACTTGGGTTGTTACTGCTATAAGGAAACATCAAGACCAAAGCCACTCATAAGCAACACAAATAGAATTCTTAAAAGAGGAAACTCAAATGGCTGAGAAATAAAGAAATGTTCAACATCCTTAGCCATCAGCAAAACACAAATCAAAACTACTTCGAAATTTCATCTTACACCTGTGTGAATGGTTACAATTCATAAAACAAGTGACAGCTCATGCTGGTGAGGATGTGGAGTAAAGGGGACACTAATACATTGCTACATTGCTGGTGTGAGTGCAAACTTGTACAGCCACTATAAAAATCAGTTTTCCCCTTCTTCAGGGGGACAGGAATCAATTTACATCAAGACAGGGACCTGGAGACAAGAGCTGATGGAGAGGCCATGGAGGAGTGCTGCTTACTGGTTTTTGCATCATGGTTTATTCAGCCTGCTTTCTTAGAGAACGCAGGACCACCAACACAGTGATAGCACTACCAAACTGAGCTACACCCTTACCCACCAATCAGAAGTTAAGATAATGCCCTACATCTAGATCTTAAGGGGACATTCTCTCAATTGAGGTAGCTTCTTTTTAGACAACTCTAGCTTGTGTAAAGTTGACATTGAACTAATCAAGATATCTTCTGTTTGTTTGTTTTGTTCAATTCTAATGGATTCACTTTTGATTTATCTTATATTTTAGATTATATTTCATTTTTATTATCCCTTAAAATCCTGTTTTTTTCTTCTTTTTTTTTTTAATGTAAAACAGAAGAGTGGATCTGGATGGGAGAGAAGATGGGAAGGAACTGTGAGGATAGGAGGAGTCAAGAGACACAAAAACCCAAATCAGGATACCTTATGTGAGAAATAAGTACATTTCCATAAAGGGAAAATAAAATATCTTAGGCAAAACCTTGGACCTAGTGTGTTCCTTTTGATTATCCCATTGACGATAATAAAAAATTCTGACAGAGATTAATGATGTGACCTTACTTTAATATCAGGATACTGAAAACCACTTACACATTTAATATTAGAAAAGTAATAAAGTGTGTTGTGACACACCCATTTGCTTTTTAGGAGTCTAGATTATGAATTGATGCAAATCCCCCCCCCTTCCTCTCTGTTGTACTTGTTTTCCATTTTAGACTTCCTTTAACTTCAAAATAAGGTTAATTGTGATAATGATACTTTTGCACTGTATTGAAAAAAATGTAGAAATGCTAGTTTAAGACGTTTTATAAATAAAGTTCGCTTGAATAAAATAATAGATATTATAAATAAAATATACTGAATTATTATCCTGTTTTTTTTTATTTAACAGCTCTCTATATTCAATGCTTCTAATCCTCCTTTTCTCATATGTGAGACAGGCACATAATGTGTGCTTAACTGGTCATGTACCAGTTATCAAAACTTCACTTAAAAGAATGTGACATTATTGAGATAATTATCATTAATCACTTTGATTTCCACTTTGCTGAACCTACCATTTTACAATAATTATTTTTTTCTTGCCTCAATTTTAAGTACCATAAGGCTTATTGAGATGTCATTAAATTTGAAATGATACAATTCATTATTTCAAGACTTTGCCAATCAAAAGAATGTATACACATACATACATAGGCAAATAGAAATCAAGTGAGTATCATTCCTAACAATTCTGGGCAAGTATAGGTGAGGTTTCTCAGGAAGGGAATGGTTTTCTAAAATTGTGTCTGAAATGAATGGTGACAGGTATCACAGGGAGGCTTGCTTCTCGAGGAGCTGGTGATCACAGCAGGGCTGTGTAACCCACATGAGCAATTGTTGAAAGCCCAGTAGTTCTGATGCAGAGGATGCCAGGCGACACAAAAGAGGAAAGTTGGAAGAGGCTGAAGAAGCTTCAGATTTTAAAGACACATGAATTTACCTCCTGTTTTCTGCCATCTTACTCAAAGTGAAGGTCCTTTAATTCTGATTACAAATGGATCAAATTTTGAGGGAAAAACATAGTATTAGAGTCATTTTCAGACAAACTTTATTTTGTGTATTCTTCTGTTCTGGAGCATAACATGAACTAGCAATTTGCTCCTCTATGTAGATGAAAAGGGTACACTTGGGGTGCCTACAACAATTTTCTTTGCATATTTTAATATTAAAAACTCAACTCATGCTACCGTATAATTTGGTAATACTTTCAAACTAGGTACCCTCTGTTTATCACCAGCACTTTCTCCTCAATTATATCTGTTCTTAAAATTTCTCTCTAGAGAAAGTACCCAAGGAGCTAAAGGGATCTGCAACCCTATAGGTGGAACAACAATATGAACTAACCAGTAGCCCCCAGAGCTCGTGTCTCTAGCTGCATATGTATCAGAAGATGGTCTAGTTGGCCATCAGTGGAAAGAAAGGACCCTTGGTCTTGCAAACTTTATATGTCTCAGTACTGGGGAAAGCCAGGGCTAAGAAGTAGGAGTGGGTGGGTAGAGGAGGGGGGGGGCAGAGGCATGGGGGACTTATGGGATAGCATTGGAAATGTAAATGAAGAAAATACCTAATTAAAAAAAAATTCTCTCTAGGTGGACTTGTCACATAACTACCTATCACTGAGCTACATTCCCAGCTAGATCATCTCAATGAGAACATGAAGGTAGGTTTATGGTAATGTTGCTATTGCTGTCTATTTATAACCCAACACTAAATGATGGGTTCTTACAGAAACCTGATCATGCATTTTACTGTTAATTGCTGCATCAAATAGGTTATCTTTCCTTGCCTTACCTACCACCCCCCTCCCCCAGCCTCCACCTCCTCACTCCCACCCAACATATATACATTAGAGAAATGGTATTTGTTACACAAGGCAAGTTTCTTAATGATTGAACCTGAGAGGTGTTAGATTTACCAGTGGCTAAAATGATTTACTCTCCCACTAAAAACATCAGATGTGAGATGAACAGGAAGACCAACGAAAGACAATATAAACGAAACTGTTATTATTGTTGCTTTTCTTAGATCCATGATGCCATCATTGCTAAAATTGGTGTGATGGCTAATGTGCTACTGGACACTCAGGAGCTTTGGCGAGTTCTTCCATCCATTCATTTATTTTTACCCCAAACACTGGAAGTAGATGAGGAGGAGATTGATTATAAAGTCTGAATATGCTTCAGCATAATTGAGCTGAGCTCCACGAACATGATAGAATATTTTTTGTTTTGGGATTGTCCGAAATGAGTTACAGAAGGATCTCCACAAGCTATAGTACAGGAATGACCTAACTTGCCTGAAAGGCTTGTTGTGCAGATTCAGTCCCAGATAACAAAGACAGATGTTTGACTGGCTTCTCCCCACCTTTACTTGAGTGTGGAATGCATTTCCTTGCAGCTGTTCTTCATTGCTGAGGAGGGGAGTGGGCTGGTTAAGCATCACAGGGGGCACTGCAGTAAATCAGATTGCTTCTCTTCAGGATAGACCAATTTTCTCTTAAAGAAGTTGCATATAGCTCATCAGTAGCTTGGGGAGAAGGGGATGATTTCAATCATTTCCATTAGCATCCCTTATTACAGTTTATATTGCAGATGAGGTTGTGTGTTGTGGAAACTTCCTTCTGAAGTAGTAAGGAAGAAATAAAAGAGCTATGCTTATTGCACAAGACTCTTACACTGTTCAAATATAAGTTGGAGATTCAGATTTTCATATATTAAAATATGTCTTGACTTCAAATTTTTCTCTTATCTTCCCTTGTTCTTTGCAAAGGAGATAACACTAAATTTCTAGTTGAAAGAAGAAAAACTGTGCAAACCCATATAAGGTTTCTGGAGAGTTAAAACACTGTAGTGCTTATCCATGCACAAACGAAACTAGAACAGAATTATCTTCTGAGAACCTTCAGTTATACCACATACATGAGCTAATCATGTGATTGACGTCAGAAAATAAAATCTCAACCAAATTATTTGTTCCATAGACTTCTGGAAAAATTATGGGCTTATGAGATCTTACTCCTTATTTGCTATGTAAATTTTAATTAGTCTTTCCTTAAATTGTTATGAATATGCTATGAAGCTGCTATATTACTTCCTATTGCTTCTATATCAAATGATCATAAACTCTGTGGTGTAAAGTGAAACAAAAAGGTTTTCTTAAATTATCAAAGTAAAAAGTCCGAAAAAGGGTTTTTATAATGTTAAAATCAAGCTATTACTAGAGACAGTCCCCTCTGTTGGCTACAGAAAGAATTAATTTTGGCCATTTCCAGATGCAAGAGGATATTGTTTCCCATTTATTGGCTTGTTGGAGCATCATTCCAATCTCTCCTATTATCATGTACTTCTCCTTTTCCAGTCTCCCACCTTCCTTTGTTATAATATTCCCAACTCACAATTGCTTGTTATATTGGCCACATACATTCCACAGTATAGCACATTTGTAATGTCTAGGTATTAGGATATCTTTAATAGTCCATAGATTATTACATAGATGTTGTGCAGATATTGGCACAATACAGTTCTACTTTTCTCCTGTAAGAACTTATGTCAATATGGCACAGCTATTTTTAAGAGGTTATCATGATCAGAACATTCTGTAAAAGCAAAACAAACAATAACAACAACAAAAGAAACTAGCAAGCAAGCAATATAAGAGAGGGGAGAGGGGAGAGGGGAGAGGGGAGAGGGGAGAGGGGAGAGGGGAGAGGGGAGAGGGGAGAGGGGAGAGGGGAGAGGGGAGAGGGGAGAGGGGAGAGGGGAGAGGGGAGAGGGGAGAGGGGAGAGGGGAGAGGGGAGAGGGGAGAGGGAGGGAGGGGGAGGGAGGGAGGGGGAGGGAGAGAGAGAGAGAGAGAGAGAGAGAGAGAGAGAGAGAGAGAGAGAGAGAGAGAGAGAGAGAGAGAGAGAGAGAGAGAGAATGAAGGAATGCCAAAAATTGGACTGGAAATTGCGTCAGCGGGTAAATAACTTGTCTTGTAAGCATGATGAATGGAGAGTAGATTCCCAGCACCTCTGTAAGTGCCAGGTAGGTGTGACAGTTTGTATATTCATTGCCTGGGAAACATAAGAGGGAGAAACCCCCATGCTAGATGAATATCAACACTAGCAAGATTAGCAAGTATTCATTTGTAATTCAAAAAGGTACCTCAGTATATAAGGTGGTGACCTATTGAGCAAGACTTCCTACATCAACCTCTGGCCACCCACATGCCTGTGCATGCATGTGTGCTCCCCAGTTGTTCGCATACACATGTGTATTACATACATAATATACCAAAAGAAAGGGAAATATGTGATATAATTACTAAAAGTAAACAAACAAAAGCCTTCAAAGATTTTAGAAACCATAATTGCTATATTTATGGTATATTCTCACTTCTATCCCTGGTGAGTATTTAGGGTCTGCTTTATGGTATTTACTGAGTTATGTGTGGAAAGCATCAGGGAGAGCATTAAGTGTTGTAGTCAGCTGTAAGTACAAAAGCATGATGTGCAAAGGGGGCCGTTTTCCCTCTCAATACATCATGAAGCCGGTTATAGCAAAGCTGCCTGGTGTTTGAGAGTGAAAATGTGAAAGTCATCCCAGATTTCAGAGTTCATGAGAACACAGGCCGTGTGATGTGAAAGAATTGGAGCTATGAGGTATTTGCAGTCTCTGATTTAATATTCTTTCCAACTGGACTGACATCATCATCATTTATCTTCAAGGAAACCAGAGGGAGGCCAAAATTGTTTCAGTTTCACTCTGTTTTACTGGTAAATTCCAGTCCGTTTGCTGATGTCCTCTATGAAGTGATAATTCATGCTGCCATCACATGAAATGAACCAAGTAAATCAAAATATTTTTCAGAGGGGAGTTGCCTGGGGAAGTGAAAGAAACAGCGTGCTGGCCTTCACATGCTGGGCTATTTTTGGATGGCCTTCTTCAAGGATCAATTCAAAACTAAATTCTACAACAAAGCTGTCCTCAATGAAGCAGAAAAATATGTCTAGGATCCCCTTCTACTTAACTAAACTCACCTCCTTATTGCACCTGTCTTGACCACACAAAGTCCTGAGCTTATTCTGCACATCACAAAACCTACTGGAAATAGTAATTGTGGTTAAAAATGCAGGATTTGTTAACATTTATTTAGCCAATATTTAAACAAAGATCTTTGTCATAGTTAGTTCTCTATTGCTGAGAAGAAACACGATGATAATGGCAACTCTTACAAAAGAAACTGTTTAATTGAAGCAGGCTTACAATTTCAAAGGCTTAATCCACTATTATCATGGCAGGAAGCATGGTGGCATGCAGGCAGACATGGTGCTGGAGAAGTAACTGAGAGTTCTATATCTGGATCTGTGTGCAACAGGAATAGAAAGCCACTTGGATTGGCATGAGCATTTTTAAAAACCCTCAAAGCTCCCCAGTGACACATTTTCTCCAACAAGGCCATACCTTTGAATCCTTTCAAATAGTAACATCCCTTGGTAATCAAGCATTCAAATCTCAGCCTATGGGGCCATTCTTCCACAACAAACACACATGTTGACAAGCACTATTTACTTTTTCACCTTCCTACCTTTTTGGGCAATCGATTTCTATATTCATTCAATCAATTTTACTAATGACAATTGCATTAAGTATCTTATGTCTACCCATGTTGTGGCACGTTCTACAGGAATAAAAAGCATGTCAGATTTAGTAACCCAACTGTTGGCCCATTGTTCTGTTGGAATTGAAAACTCTGACTTGAGGACTGTGAAGAAGAAGCAAGGAGGTCTGGGATGATGATCTGTTTAAAAATGGGCAAGAGCACTGCTGAATTGTAGTAACAGGGAGACTTAACTGAAGTCACTGGGCAACTGGCTCTACACTTCCCAAATGAGTAAGCGTGTCTTGTCCTTAATCACTGTCTAGTTGTCATGTAGCAGAAGCCAGGTGGAAAGCTTGTGTTAAAAATGCATGGTGTATGATCAATAGGAAATGAAATATTTGTTTTTCCTTTCAATCTTGTTTTACTCTGTTCTGGTTCATGGTAGAAAAGACTAAATACTATTGTCCCCTAATTCTTTAGCTGCCCCACTAAGACTGTTAAATCTAGTTTGGGACTGGATTGCCTGGATTCCTATGATTCAGAGTAACTCTCAGGGACATTAGGCATTCAGGTCATATGTCTAAGAAAATCTAGTCTTATTCTTTTTCTTTGTTAATGTACTGGTCCAATAAATTTAGCATATAGCTGAAAAAGGACTGGTATCCTTGTTTTGTAGACATCCTAGTTATGTCTTCATGTGCATGTGAGATTCCACTAAATTTTCTCCCAAATTATCTTCACCTTGAGTGTTTTTTTATTTCCCTATTCTCATATGGTTCAAGGTAGATTTTTCTACTTTCATTTCTTTTTCTACTGTTCTCTTCCTCTCTAATTTTTCCATTTTTGCTCTAGGGAAGTTCAGTGAATAGATATCATTTTAATAGTTAGTGACTCTTTCTTCTTTCTCTTTCTAATACCAAGTCATTGAATTCATGTTAGAATCAAAAGAATTATCTTTACATTTATTTATCTTACCATGTTGGACCCAAGGGTGTTGATACAAATTCTGATTTGATATTTTATGTCATGGTAACATGAGGTGACTAACTGTCAACTATATCAAAAAGTATTCTGAAAAAAACAACACCAAAAAAATCTATAACTATATACCAGTTATCTTGATACTGAGAATATTACATTATATCCAACATCAGAGGGATAATCAGAGCATCTCTGGAAAATATTCAATGCATTACAGAGAATGAATTAATCTCTTTGAGTTATAGATTTCAAATATTAATTTAGTCAATTCTTCATTTTAAATGATTTTCTAAGTCTGAACAAATACATTTTCCCAGAAAGAATATACTTAATTTAATGTAATACAGGATAAGATATACCAATAAGGTAAAAGAAATAATCATAAAAGCATTTCTTACCACCCTTCACTGAAAACTCTGTGTGTGAGACTGTGCGTGTGACACTATGTGTCTGTGCTTATGTGAGTGTAAGTGTGTATATGTATGTGTGCTCATGTGTGTGTGTTTGTGTGTATGTGAGAGAGAAAGAGATAGAAAGAACACTATTTGTCCATCCAGCATGCTTTTTGTTCTGCCTTAGATGTTAAGCAATGCATAGAATTTTGACATACCCTTCACATGGAAGGAATCCAACTTCTGAGAATTGCTGACAATGAAAACTGCCTTGAAGACCACAAAGAAAATCTGCAGTGTGTTACTATACTTCCATTTTCAATTTTCTTGCAAAATCTCGAGGGCAATGTATTCTATAACTCTGATCAGCATGCCTTGGGTTCAGACAGACACAGTGAAAATACATGTTATTTTAATTAGTTTAAACATATTATTAGGGCACAGAACTTGCTAAACCATCTTCAAGCTTTTCTCCATTTGTGTATGTGAGATGACACTTCTCTTCTGTGAAATAAATTAAACAACACCACTCTATGCTTTAGGAATATCAGACAAGCACAGGGTGTTACAATGACTGTTATAGGGAGGCATTGATATCTTGTATCTATGGAAAGATCATTGAGCAGAGAGATGACTGACCAAATGACAAGTGACTGCAATATATTGTTTTCCAATTTTGTAATTAACTTAGTGTCATATGAAGAGATTCAGAGACCACAATGTCTTTTTCTTCGTTTCAGTCCTATGTAAAATCCACGACCAAGGTCTGAACACTGGAACCTATTGGTAAAAAAAAGTAATAATAATAGTAAATAAAGAGAGAACAGCAATGGCTTGTGCTGTAAGATCGAGAATTGACAAGTGGGACCTCATGAAACTGCAAAGCTTCTGCAAGGCAAAAGACACCATCAATAAGACAAAAAAACCACCAACAGATTGGGAAAGGATCTTTACCTATCCTAAATCAGATAAGGGACTAATATCCAATATATATAAAGAACTCAAGAAGGTAGACTCCAGAAAAACAAATAATCCCATGAAAAAATGGGGCTCAGAACTGAACAAAGAATTCTCACCTGAGGAATACCGAATGGCAGAGAAGCACCTGAAAAAATGTTCAACATCCTTAATCATCAGGGAAATGCAAATCAAAACAACCCTGAGATTCCACCTCACACCAGTCAGAATGGCTAATATCAAAAATTGAGGTGACAGCAGATGCTGGCAAGAATGTGGAGAAAGAGGAACACTCCTCCATTGTTGGTGGGATTGCAAGCTTGTACAACCACTCTGGAAATCAGTCTGGTGGTTCCTCAGAAAATTGGACGTAGTACTACCAGAGGATCCAGCAATACCTCTCCTGAGCATATATCCAGAAGATGTCCCAACCGGTAAGAAGGACACATGCTCCACTATGTTCATAGCAGCCTTATTTATAATAGCCAGAAGCTGGAAAGAACCCAGATGCCCCTCAACAGAGGAATGGATACAGAAATTATGGTACATTTACACAATGGAGTACTACTCAGCTATTAAAAAGAATGAATTTATGAAATTCCTAGCCAAATGGATGGACCTGGAGGGCATCATCTTGAGTGAGGTAACACAATCACAAAGGAACTCACACAATATGTATTCACTGATAAGTGGATATTAGCCCAAAACTTAGGATACCCAAGATATAATATACAATTTGCTAAATGCATGAAACTCAAGAAGAATGAAGACCAAAGTGTGGACACTATGCCCCTTCTTAGAATTGGGAACAAAACACCCATGGAAGGAGGTACAGAGACAAAGTTTGGAGCTGTGATGAAAGGATGGACCATCTAGAGACTGCCATATCCAGGGATCCATCCCATAATCAGCTTCCAAATGCTGACACCATTGCATACACTAGCAAGATTTTGCTGAAAGGACCCAGATATAGCTGTCTCTTGTGAGACTATGCCAGGGCCTAGCAAACACAGAAGTGGATGCTCACAGTCAGCTATTGGATGTATCACAGGGCTCCCAATGGAGAAGCTAGAGAAAGTACCCAAGGAGCTAAAGGGATCTGCAACCCTATAGGGGGAACAACATGATGAACTAACCAGTACCCCGGAGCTCTTGTCTCTAGCTGCATATGTATCGAAAGATGGCCTAGTTGGCCATCACTGGAAAGAGAGGCCCATTGTACTTGCAAACTTTATATGCCCCAATACAGGGGAATGCCAGGGCCAAAAGAATGGGAATGGGTGGGTAGGGAAGTGGGGGGCAGGTATGGGGGACTTTTGGGATAGCATTGGAAATGTAATTGAGGAAAATATGTAATAAAGAAATATTAAAAATTTTAAAAAAAGTAAATAAAGGGAAAGACTCAGTGCTACAAATATCCTGTCTCATATACTGCATATGTTATCCAAGTAGCAGACTGGGAAAATTACATTATCAGCCACAGTGTTGATATTGTATGTAGACTGTAGACTGGATAAAGTCAGGAAAAACCAATGTGCAAGCTCATTTTGTAATTATTTTTTATCGTGTTTGGTTTGTATGTTGAAATGACATTACATTTTTCGTTGTTGTTGTTGTTTTGTTTTGTTTTATTTTTTGTTTTTCGAGACAGGGTTTCTCTGTGTAGCCCTGGCTGTCCTGGAACTCACTCTGTAGACAGGCTGGCCTCAAACTCAGAAATCTGCCTGTGTCTGCCTCCCAACTGCTGGGATTAGAGGCATGTGCCACTACTGCCTGGCTGACATTACATTTTTTTATAGTTTCCTTTATGGTGTTTGTATTTTTTTTAAGTGTGCTATTTGGACTCTAAAACTTTCAGGTGACTTTCATTAAATGTGTAATGAAATTCCTAACTCTTTAACATGGCTTCGAAATACATAAACTGGGGTTACCTCATTACACAGAACACTGTGATTCATGCCTTTCACCAAGACCTTTGAAAAAGCACTGTCTTGATTTGACCTTATCTATAAAATTTATTGATCATTATTAGGATTATCATAGTATTTAGCATGATTCTTTGTTTAATAATATTACTAATCAACTATGTTCAGACATGTTTTATGAAATATTTATCAAAGCATAACTCAACATATCCACACACACATATATCCACATTCAATAAAGTGGGTAACTATAAATGCAGGTATTCCATTCGGAATTAGCTGAACTATTTTAACCTAGTTATTTTTCTGGTTATGTGTATTTTTACTATGAAAAATTTAACTGTGGATTTCAAAATTATGTAATTTAGGTTTAGTGATCATTTCAAAGCTTTCACCTTTTTTAATTTTTAAGTACAGAATCTGTTGATTTTACAAATATAAGACTTTATTAAGGATCCTACGAGCAAGAACAGGAGCAAAGGTGTAGAATGTCCTCTTCTGGTGTCTTCTAGCCTCCTCGCCTGGCCCTAGTCACAACATATCACGTGGACTCTGAAAAGCTTTCCCACCTAAATAGTACCAAATGTGTGTAGCTTTGCTTGGCACATAGTGTTGGTGGGAATCCAAGGTGTGCTCATCAACTTCTCCATAAGTAAAAAAGTGATCATGCTAGCATTATAGACAATATGCTAGAGGAAATAACTGTTTCATGTAGGTTAATCTGAGGTCATGAGAAAGAGCCATACTTGGATGAAATTAAAGATACTGAAGCATATGAGATAGATGAGAAAAAGATTGCCTTCTCGGATGCTTCAGAAACTGTAATTAGTGGTCTGCAGTGACTGGCCACAGCAGTTCAGGCCTTCCTTCAGCAAACAGCTGTCTTTCCTTTTTAAGAAGAGCTATATAAGGCAGGCATACCACATGGTCTTCTTTAAAGAGCTAGAACTTTTTCTCTATATCATACTTTAATCTCTCCCCTTTCCTTCAGAAGCTGGGAGAAGGGACCTTATCAAAGACAGAATTAAAAAAAAAATGCTTCTGGTGTTACGATTTCCCAGACAACCTTCTGGAATCCTTAAACAAAAAGCCAGATTCTCGACACCCATGAAGTGGTTTGCCCTGGTGTTTCTACTCTGACAATCTCTCCATAATACCTCCAGGCTGTGTGGACAAAAGCCAAACAGAACTGTCACCTTTGCCCTGTGCTTGCAGGCTTTGAAGATCACTGTTGTCCCTGTGAACTTGTAAATGTAGCTCCATCCTCCTTCCCACAGGCAACTCTGGGGCCTTGGAGGTACAAAAGGAAATAGACAAATAGCTCTTCTCTTCTAACTTCAGCAGAACTGTAAAACCCAGTCTTCTGTCACATAATTGCTTCAGATATTCGGGCTTTCCAAACTCTGGGTCAACCTTCAGTTGCACTGCGTGAAAAGATATGTTTCACACTCTTGCCAGGATAGCTACTGTCAGAATGAAACATAGATTTTTGTTTGTTTGTTATTGGGACACAAAAGGAACTCCTGGAAGGACTCCTCCAATCATCCCACTTCTCAGTTTAAAGAGTTTCAAGCATGAGAGTGTTTTGTTGAAAACACAACTTACAGATGGACTTTTCTGAATTTTTGGCTGCATGCAATGGAAAATCATGCTGCATATTACCAAAAATTACTAACAAAATATTTTTAATCAATGAACTATAAAAATATTGAAAGTAATTCATTGTCAAGAATGCCCGAGGAAGATAGCTCAACCAATGTTTTAAGCCCCGAGGAGGCACCAATGACTTATGTTAGGTAATGCCAGCAAATCTCTGTACATATGCCACGTGCCATCCACACATATTAGATAATCCAACTCAAAATAAGTATTATGGAGTACTGTGATTGCTATTCCAGATCTACAGATAAAGAAGCTGAGGGTGACTAGGTAATAATTTTCCCAAGATAATAAATGATTGCATTCTGAAGTAAGAACAGCAGACAAAGTCATACAAGGACACCTTTAATCCCAGCACTTGGGAGGCAGAGGCAGGTGGATTTCTGAGTTCTAGGCCAGCTTGGTCTAGAAAGTGAGTTCCAGGACAGCCAAGGCTATACAGAGAAACCTTGTCTCCAAAAACAAAACAAAACAACAACAACAAAAACAATCTCCCCTCAAAAAAAAAAAAAAAAAAAAAAAACAAGGACACATGCACCTCTGTAAACAATTTCAGCCTCTGTTAGACACTGCACTGTTTTCGTTTCTATCATTTTGCCTCCTACCAGGCACTGGGTAGCGGGCACCATGAAGGGAATGAGGTGTTGGTCAGCAGCACATGACTTCAAATCTGTGTTTCAGATTCAAATTCTGTAGATACCCGACTCTACTGTGTTCAAGTCTGCATCCTGCCTTTAAAGGGGTTCAGAAGCAAGTGTCTGGCCTCTGAAGTGAGACTCAGGTAAGAATAAATATGTGCAAATGAGGAATTGAGTTCAGATGCCTAGCAACAAGAGGCATTGCACTCTATTATAGTAATAACTAATAACCTTGGATGGAAAAAAATCTAAATCCTACTTAAAGACTACCATACAATTTAGAAAAATTGCCACTGCAATACTATTAATTGCTTTCAAATGTAAGTGGCCTTGTTTTGAAAAGACACCATTTTGAATTTTATCCTAACCATAAACAGTTTATAATCAGTGGAAAGACAACCTGAAGAGACTAATTGCGTGCTTTGTATGAGATTTTGTTAAGTGCTAATGCTATGGACTTTGACTCTAATTCACATAATGTCTTCCAGTATAAACTTGGAAGTTAGATAATGTGGCAAGTGAACGGACAAAAGCGACTGCGAGGCAGAGAGTGAGTGAGATTTCTACTGCAGAATGCTTTTGACACGGTCCAGTTACTGCATCACAACTTCATGTTTCTTAATCTTGGCAGTAGAATAAAGTCCTTAGCAGAAGGACTTTTTTTCAAGTCCAAAAACATGACACTTCAGAACTCCAACCATAACTTCTCCTTTTTATGTCTACGGGATTTACAGTGTTTGCAGATGGAAGTAATTTAATACCTTGGTGATCTTTCATCTAGCCTGTTTCCTTTCCGTGACCTTATGTTTACTATAAGAAAACACCAACAAGGTGTCTGATTTCTTCATGGAAAAAAAAATGGCAACTATTTGAAACAAAAGGATTTTGTCTAACAGAATCATAAATCTTTCACTGTTTCTGTAATTTAACAAAAAAGGCACATTTGTTCTGTTGAGGAGTGTTTGCTGCTGAGACAGGCCCGTTTGACTTTCTCATAAAAAATGCATTATTGGTGGTGGTGGTGGTGGTGGTGGTGGTGGGGAGACAGCAACAGAATAAAAACTCACTGTTCTACCTATGGCATGAGATTAAGGTCTTTTAATTTCCACGATTTTTTCCTCAAACTATCCATAAGTTATCATTTGGAAAACCCCAGAATCCTGTTTCAAAAATAAGAGCAAGTTCTTTGTGCCCTTCACATGGCCCTGCTCCTGCATGTGTGGTTCCTGCTGATTTTAAAACCCATTCTAAACTCCAGAAAGCAGACTCTTCCTGGGATGAGAAAAGCTGCTGGTAACCACAGTAACACACCTATCCAGGGAATCTCTCCATTGACATTTAATAGGTTGAATCATAAATAATGGAATAAAATCTTTCAACAGAAGACCAGAAGCTGCAACCAAAATACTCAGGAAATGCATAACAGCTGTCTTTAAGGTGGTGAGATGCAAGATGCTTTGCTACATTGGAGGAAATTCATCAAATCAGAAAGAGAACTCAAATCTGGAGGGTGTGTTTTGTTTCCAAGTGATTAGGAGGATGCAAATTTCATATACCCGTGTGTGTGTGTGTGTGTGTGTGTGTGTGTGTGTGTGTGTGTGTAGCATGTATTACTATATCCATAAAGATACTTTGCAGATGCCAATTAGAATGTAGACTTGATATCCACATTTGATTCATTTATTCCAGTATGATTTACATATATATGTTTTCACAGTCTTTATTGTTATATGAATTAGGGGAAGTGTATTATTATATACAATTATGATCTGTTGAATATCTACAGGATTCAATGATGTTCTGTTCCTTGGAAACAGATTAGGAATCAAAGCACATAGAGCATCATAGATCAAGAAGAAGTCATGGGTAAACTGGTATTTGAAGGTTGTCTGGTGCTTAATAGAAAGTGTGGAAATCATGACAGTGCCCCACTAAGGGATAATAAGACCTTGAAAACCTACATAGGTGCAAATAAATGATGACTTCGTTGGTGTTTAAATTGCTCCAGTGTGTTGATCGCTGGCCAAAACCCTCATTCATTTGGTATTACAAAACATCTACAGACCCTGCTGTGTTAGGAGGTGCTTCAGGTGTTTGCGGTAAGAATATCAACAAAGCAGACAAACAGTGTTTCTGCCCACTGCACAGTACCTTTTCTACAACTGTGGCTCACAGTTTCCTCCCCCTGCCCCCATGTTTTTAGCATATAGGAAAGAGAAGTGATTTTATTACAGCAACAGCGCCACTGGAAACCTGCTACCTTCAGGTTTAGGAGCAATAGAAAAGCCCCTCCATTTTAGTATCGTTTAATTCAGGTGATAGAAATGTAAGATTGATCTGTAGACTGAACATAATTCCTTTGACCTGTGGACTCAACTTATTTTCCAATCCTCTGCATTGTTTGGTAGCTATTGATGAAGCGACTGTGGTAGTTTTTCTCTTTTGTTGACAAGACACTTTCTTAAAACGCCCACATTGAGCTTTTGATAACCAGTCGCTGTTTCACAAATTTCACTCAAATTCCTCCTGTCTGAGGGATTGGTTTAACACTGACATTCCAAATAATTCAGCATTTCACCTTGTTGTGTATAACAGGATGAGAAGAGAGACTCCTTACTCCAAAGTTCTAGACAATGAGAATGCTGGATCTGATTCATAGGCAAGTTAGAGATATTTTCATAGTCAGCTCAGTTTTAAAATAGTTTTTCTGGCTTTATATATTTTATATATTTATTAGAAATTATTATAAATATATATTGCAGTTGTTACATAAATCACTAAGTCCGAAAGCCTACATAAGGCTTCCAATAATATTAATTCTTTGTCTTCCACATTGAGGTGTGAATTTGGGAAGTGCAAACAACATAGCTAGCCCGCGATATTGCAACTGTTATAATTAATACCTAATAAATGCAATTGAATAAATTTATCTTCCTTCAGAAAGCCACATTTTAGAAGTTATGTAGATGATAAGCAACAAGAAACAGTTATAACTGCCTCTTTTTATTTGTGAAATTTGGATCTCAAAGAGGCAAGATACAGCAGTTAAAATCTAATACATGTAAGATACACACAATTTTAGTAGCTCGCACAGATCTTACTCCTTTTCTGACATGGAACTTTTGTCTCATCTGGTTCTTTCTGTCCTGGTTTCCATGGTAATCTTCCCCCCCCCCCTTTTCTCACTCCTCACAGATACCTGTCGCATCAGACAGACCTGTCCTTTACAGATCACCCCTGACCTTCATTTCTGTGATTCTTTCTTGCTCAGTAGAGTTTGGCTCAATGTGTTTGGCCCCAGGAGACTTGTCCAGCATCTGAGGATCTTCTGTAGAGGCAACTGACATTATCTAAGTTTGTGACATAGGGACAGAAGTCAGAGCCTCATAATGTGGAGTTTCATAATGCAAATACAGGATATTCAGGCATTTCAATATTTGATTAAGAAATATACTGAGTCATTTCTAATGTCAGTAAAATGAAAATATTTATTGTTTTGCCTAAATTTTAATACAATAATTTTTATATTCAACTGAAGTGAGTTCTTGCAAAAAGCAGAATCTTACTCATAATTTTAAAATATTTTCAGGAAACTCCATTTTATATATTACTTGTTCTCATATTAGTATTGTAGTTAATTTGAAAAATGATGAAAAATGGCTTGAATCTATGAAAGCTGTTTTAAAGTTGCTCATAATCTGCAAAGAAGGTCAACTTTTGTTTAGCATATAATTATTCAAATAACCAAATGAAATGAATGGACATGATTAATGGGACATACACAGGAATATTTGTGGGTTTTTTGTGTGTGAAAATGCTAGACAATGCAAAAGTTTGCCTTATGGATAATTTAGAAAGCTTTTTCCTGTACTGTAAATTCTTTGGTATTGCTCTCTCTCTCCCTCCCACCCTCCCTCTGCCCCCCTCCTCCCCGGCATGTGTGTATGTGAGAGGGTGTGTGTGTGTTCCTCGAGGAAGCCAGACCATTGTGAGAAGATTATAGTAGAGTCCAGAAATGATTATGTGTCCTTCAGCACCTCAGCACACAAAACAACAATGTCCCTGGCAGACTATGAAGGAATCTGATGCTTGGTCCAATTAAATGTATTCCCTCTGGACTCTGTTTTGAAGTCAAAGTTAAGGCCTGCCTTGTTTCCTCACAGAGATGGGGAGATCCATATCAACCCAGCATATTCCCTTAATCAAAACACATTTGTGGGCTTGGAAGAGCAGCAGAGCAAAGTCATGGATGGGACTATGGAGGTACTAGTTAATAGAATGACTACCTAACTTTGAAGAAAAGGCTAGAACTACATGGCCAAAGCAGTTCTTCATTGCTGTGGTTTCCTTGAACCTTACCCTCCTCACCTGAGGTTTGCTCCCGATACTATTAGGGAAGAACCATAGAGTCATTTGTGTCTTAGCTGTGCAGAGGATGGATGTGATCTGTATACTCAATTCAGGCATCATTCTATCCCTTGTGAGTAAAGATGCTTGCAGCTCTGTGCTAGTTTGAGCTACTCCATTCCTTCCAAGGAGAAATTAGAAACAGAATCCTTTTATCATGAGAGTTTTATAGTGAGTAGGGGAAAAGAGTCATATAGCTCTGTTTAATTTCTATGTTAGTCGATTGATAGTAATATCTTTGTGCATGCCTAATTAGCAGACCAAACAACTTTCTGCTATAGTTGGTGTCCATATGATGATTTAAGAATACTCTCAAGTATCTGGGATGTGATCATGGCCTTCAAATCTACATTTCTACAATTTTCTGTAAACACTTACCTCCTATTGAAAATGACGTTATAATAAACAACTTCTTATCTAAGTCACTAACATTTTGAAAATGAAATTCGTGATAGATATGAAAATAAATATTATATATGTATCATATACATATATAATTGCATTGTTCAAGTGATAGAATTTCTACACCAGAATCTTGGTATACATAGAATAATAAAATATTTCAGAATATTTAAACTATTGCTTTTTAATTATAATAGAAGTTATTCAAATGTGGCCACGAGAGCCACAATACTCATAGATTGTGTTAACTTAGAAGGAAACCAAATTCTCAGAGGGATTATAGTCCTTTCTATATCAAGCTCTCTACCTGATTGTGATATAAGCCACAGCCTGTGGGCCATGACGAAAGAATCATTCTGTACTTAGCATCATGCCACTGTGATTGGCTACATGCCAATCACAGGTGTGAAAAGGTGTCCTCGTGATATAGAATGCCATATCCTATTGAACTGTACCATAAAATTATGTATATACACACATATAAGCACACACACACGCACATGCACACACACATACACATATGTGACACAAGTATTTTTAAAATTACAAAACCAAAATATCCTGCCTTTCCAAGGTATTTAGGCTACAAGTTAAATAACTTCTGAAATGGAATTTACATCTAAGAAGAGATTGAAGAATAAGAGAAGTTTGAAAATGTAAATGGTACTTCATCCTTCATTAGTTAATAAGATTATCAGCAAGATAACTACAGAGTACAGATCACATATCAAGGATGGCAATCACTTCATTTTCTTTGGCCTCTGTTCCACAAGTGGCATATATTTTAGATTTATTTATTTATTTATTTATTTATTTATTTATTTTCATGTCTGTCAGTATTTGGAAGAAGGCATAAGGTCCCCTGAATATGGTGTTTTGGGTGGTTGTCACCTATTTTGTGTAACTGGACTCAGGTCCTCTGCAACAGTAACAAGTGGTCTTAAACTCTAAGCTCCATATTAGTGCAGTTCTGAATTTTTTTTTAAAGGCAAGGTATATACAAAAGGTAAAAATAGAAATGCTTTCACATTATTTTTAAATCCATTAAATAATGTATTTATTTTCTTCTCAAAGATAGTTTCTTTTTTAACCCTCAGAACATTTTTACTGATCTTTTTTGATTTCTTTCAATAAGAGAATTCAATGGGGATGAATACACTGATGGATTTTCCTTGTGTACAAGAAGACTTATTGAAAACCCTCCATGGAAAGCATGCTTTTGTAATCCCACAGTAACCTCATGACCTTCAAAAGACAATTCTAGTTTGTGAATGAAAATATCTGAACAGCCTACCCAAAGCATCAGGGACCCATGTGGAGGGATTTAGGGAGCTTTGATATATTTAGAGACAATTCCCTTGATTCTGTTTTCTTCAGTGATCAGAACCAAAGGTTTAGACCCAGCTGTACAGTGGGAAGCGGCAGAGGTAGCATCTCCGTGTTCCATTCAGTGGGCCCACTGAAAACCTTGAGAGGACAGTTCCAGAGCAATGGTTTGAGCAGCTGAGCAGAGCTGCGGTTCATTATCCCTTTGTTTGGATTACTTTGTCATTTGTCTATATTGTCTGACAACCACCTTGGGAGACATTGAGAGATTCCTGGTAAAACTTTCTCTTTCCCTGTTTCCTGAAGTCATCCTGCTACCCATCTCTGAAACTCCCAGTGCTTTGTGAGGGAGGAAAAGGCCAGATAGTAAAGCTAACACACAGTGAGGGGAGTGTGATTTAATGTATTTCCTCGACAGGCTGGTAGGATTATTAAATATTCTAATGTGGTGGGAATTTATAAAAGTACTCTAATACATCTCATTTCATTTGCTAAGGAACTTGTCCAGTGAAGGTCATGATTAATACAAAGAAGCATAAATTGTATCAATATCTGACATCAAGAATAAGAATGGAAGAAAATATTTAGCTTTGAGAGGGGCATAGGGCAGGGGCTGTAGCTCACTGATAGAGTATTTGGCTCAGATGTGGGAGGCTTTTTTTTTTTTTTTTTTTTTACTCAGTATTTCCATAAAGGAAAGAGAAAGGGAAACAGGGTGCTATTTGTCTGAATACCCTTAAAATTTCATTGAAATAACAAGTAGTGGAAAGGAAGACATATTAATAACCATGCTATTGTTAAATAGAAATTTATCTAGATCGAAATCTCCTATTCAAAGAACAGGAGCTTAACAAATGCCTATCATGCATTGCTCTGTTTATTCTTCCAATTTTTAGTAATTAAATTTATGTTACAAGCCTATGATGTGTGTGTGTGTGAGAGAGCACGCATGCATGCAGGTGTGTTAGGTTGCCAGACTTTTGGGTAAACATTTATTTACCTATAGCTTAAAGGAGTGTTCATAATGACTTTAGTATTTCTAGACCTAGACCTAGTAAAAGAGTGCATGACTCATCCCATCTCCCAGAGTGTAGTAGTTTCTAGCTTTGTACCAAGATACCAAGATATAATAAAATATGGACTGAGATATAAGATCTGGGGTGTCGAGGTTACCTTTTTTCAGACTTATACCACTGGCTTTCCTAGTTCTCAGACTTTTGAGTGTGTCCTGGAATGCACATTGACTTTTCTGTATTTCTATCTATTTGGTTTCTCCTTTAGAAATCTCTTTTCTTCACAGGCTCTGGAAATAGGTCAGTCAATTCCTTATGAATATCTATGTGGTAGGGACATGGAGAGATAAGGGGAAAAGTTTGAGGAGGTGAAGCACAATTGAAATATATTGTATTTTAAAATACATTTTCAATTAAAAAACGAAGAGACCAAAAATAATCTCTTGGGATTGTGTGTAAGGAGGAGATGGAACATACTCATATATGCACATAGTCTCTACTCTGTACCTGGGATACCTCAGAGTCAAAAAGAGAAAAATCTGTGATGGTCATATTCATTGCTTTCCTTTTTTAACATTTTTAAAAGAAACTTTCATTAATTTTTTATATGTGCATTATAGGAAACAAACACAGGAAGGCAAGAAAAAAGTCACCCAGTCACAATCAGTTCAGCTTGATGTGTCGCTCTAGATCCTACAAGGGTACATATACTTAGGTAATTGAGATTATGCAGTATGAACCATGCTCCCACATTGTGAATATTCACCCACTAAAACCCCCACGCTACAGAAGCATTCTGATAACCAAGAATATACCATACCATCTCAATCTGTCAGACAAAATTGTAATTCTCTCTTTCCTGGCAACGAAAATTTCATAGAAGACAAAAAATGGCACTAGGCCTCTAGATAGACATGTTCTCAAAGTTACAACTAGTCCCAGTTCCCAAGAGGTAGGCAGAGGCCCAGAGATAGCAAATTTAAAGCCAAATTAATACATTGGGATATCGGCCTCAAAACACAATCCAAAATGAAAGAAGAATGGGGAGATGAAAGAAGAATGGAAAAGAGAGAGATAATGGAAATAAACCAAATGAATGAGAATAAACCAGAGGAAGAAAGAAAAATATCGAGAAATGAAAATAAAAGGAAAGGTACAAACCTAACTGAACAACTGTCCAACTTACCATGACAAGACAAGAGGTCTTGTCCTCAGTGAGCTTTTTCAGTAGTCTTTAGATTAACAAACAAACAAACAAAATCAGAAACTAAAAACCAAAGTCTCAACAAAACTAGATGTATTTTCTTCACTACTGATGTATCAGAGATGTCCTCCATGCACACACTTAATAGATAAGGTATAGAGCCTCAGCAAAGCCCTAGCCCAGAGACCTCCTGAAGACAAGCTAGATGCTTGTCATTCTTCTTTTTCTTAATAACAACAATATTTTGAAAGATGAGATCTGACTAATTGAGGTCTCTGCTTAATTGAGATCTCATTTACTAAGTGCTGATATTTTAAAGGAGTAATGACAGTGTGACATTCAGTGCTTCCTTCCCCCGAGACTCTGCTGATGACAGTATAATCAGCCTCATGATGGATGGCAATTCCCCAGGCATGCTTTGCTCCTCACCTCCAGGCCTTTGTACACGCTGCTTCCACAGTCTGAAAATGCTTGCCTCGCCTGGCACCCTCCCTTTTGATCTTAAATCTAGCTGCCACCTATTTTAGCCTTCAAGACTCATCTAACATGCAAGGTCTTGTTGGATGGCTCCATGATATCTATCTTTTTTGCAAATTTATATGTTGGGCTCCAAAAACAATGTCAATAGCTTAATTTAAATAACTAAAAGCCATATATTATTAAAAATAAATTAATATGATTTTAGACAAACTTGTGATAGACCTTATTTATCTCTGTACAAATTTTCCAAGCCCTCTCTTTATGTCCATTTTAGAGCATGTGGAGATAGTACGATTGTAAGGATTAAATGGGCACCTCCCTGATAATGGTTACTACCAACTGAAAGGTTTTTTTTTAACATATATATATATATATATGCTACTTTGGTTGCTTTAATTATGTATCGAGCCATAATATAGAAGCAAAGGACAAATAAGACTCCCCCCACGAAAAAAGAAAAAAAAAAGTCCAACCAAGCAGTGTGAGACCAAAAGTCTACTGAAATACAACTGAGTTTGTTTTGTGTTGGTCATCAACTGCCTCTGCTCATGCCCTTAAGTGTGATTAATATATCCAGTGAGATTCCATTACAGAAAACAAATTTTTCCTTTGCACATGGGTGTCATCTCCCCCATAGATATAATTTTTAAGTTTCTTATGTTTTAATCTCAAGATAATATTCTCACTTTTGAAATTAACTATGGTGCTTTGCACTGAATACAATCCAGATTCCCAATTTGATTGCATTGTATAACCAGTAAATGTGTTTAATAATAAAATAGAATTAGATCTTTCAAGAATTTAAAATTAAATGTCTATATTTTCTATAGATTGTGGTGGGTGCTGTGATAAGTCTGTCTCTGTTGAGGACTTTCTGCAACAAATATCTTTGCCTAAAATCGTGGCATTATGGTTTAATTGCTTTTGTGTATATGTAGGTTTGGAACTTTTGTCTGCCTGCCTCAGGTTACTGGTAGACCAGAACTACTCAACCTCAGATAGACATTAAACAAGATTCTTCCCTGTAATGATAATTGCTTTGAGCCCCAATCTGATTTATTTACTAGCTTTTTCAATTTAGAAGTCATTTCTTTTTAGGACCTGAAGGGCTTTTTGCACTGCCTAGGGAATTGGGCAGCAGCATTTAATTAGAAAGAGGCCAAGACTTTCAACTCACACCAAAATTTGTAACATTTATGATGGAACTCTGGTCAAGAGAGAAGAAAACATGGATTGGAAGGATAAATGTATTCACGTTTTACCTTTCTAATGAATTTTTCTGAGTTTGTGCAAGTTTGGGAAGACAAAAAATTTTGATTTTGGTCCTGCAAACACCAAAAGTCAGTTAGAATCTTGGGTGATCTCTGAATAAGAAAGTTTAGACCAGCACAGAGAGTGCTCTGTGCAAAGCATTATGAAATCAAATTCTTTTCCTTAAGTGTAAGCGGTACTTGGAAAATAAAATGAATGTTTTCAAGAATGTATTTTTAATTATTTTTTGATTGGGGTTTATATCCACATTTGATTCAGTAATTCTGAACCTTAATAAAAACTGTCTGTTTTTAAATTCCCACCAGGATATTGAGAAGTAGCTGGAAGTCAGAGAATTACATTGTCTCACAATACAGAAGGCCTTTGAATCCTAGAGGCAGTATTTTTCTTTGAAAATCATTATACCTTTGAAATTATGTTAATAAATCTATTTGGAGTATTAATAATAATAATAATAATAATAGGAGTTTCAGAGTCTGTGCTACTACTTTCTTTACAACTAAACTTTGCCCAGTATTTTATCCTCATATTTTAAGGTTCTGCTCCTCAATATTTTCTAGATATTTTACCAGAAGTTGTATAAAAGTAAACAAATGTGAGAGAAATATTTTGTCATAGAAATCTCAAATAATACCCAGCCATTCACATTTCCAAACCTTGAACACCCTGGGGACTGTAAAATCAGCAGCACAGACCCTCTTACGAAAGGAACATTGACTCAAACACAGATGTTAAAAATGAATGAAATGTATATTTTCACCATCACTCTTTAGGGACCTGGAAAAATTATTGAGGGAGGAAATAATTAATTGCTACTAAAAGACCCATTTCACAGATATAATTTAAGTCAACTTTAAAGTTCCTTTCACTTTGTTAGGAAGTAAAAATGTTCCTATTAAATAATATCCCAGCCATGTTAAAGAAAAACTTCATGAAAGCTATGTAAATTGTTCATTTGACTTAAAAAAAAAAGATGTAAGTATAGACAATCATTATAGCGACCAAAGAAGGAAGGGTGTGTATCACTTCTATATATGTAAAACATAATATGAAGATAATATAGCTCAACTCTACAAAATTGATCCCCTTAGAAATAAATAATTCATACAATCAATCATTCTGGTAAGTGTGTCTGTAGAGTATATTATTGTACATAACAGGTTAAGGACAATTGCTACCTGAATGACAGCAATGTTATATACTCGTTTATTTAATATTTGTCAACATATCTAATCCTACAAACATTTTTCTTATTTTACGTTGTACACTGCAGTATTGAACATTTAGGCTCATTCTGAAAGTATGTATTTTTACAGCACACTGAATGATTGAAATATAACCTTCTTCTCAGTATTATCACACACATATACCCACACGTAATATGCACATATATAGATTGTAACTTAATTAATTAAGTGTTGTATCTTTTCACCAGCTGAGGAACAAATGGAGTTTTAATTTAGAGTAGTTTTGAATGAAACTTATTTTAAGGTTCTTGCTGATCACATCTATACTCACTTAAACTTGTTTCCATTTCTATTTGGTAGTATCTACAAAATTTTTGACATTTAGAGATGTTGCATTTAACTGTATGAGAACACTAAAGCTAAATTTCTCCAAATTGAGTTCATATACCATGCTTTCTTTCCGACCCTATGTAGCTTTTGTTAAAACTTGGTATTTGGCAGTATTTAATATTTTAACACATTGTAAGGGATTGAAGAGTGCTGATATGCAAACATGTGTATTAAGCACAGATGCACATGGAGACTAGTGACCAAGTTGTGTGTCTTTCCCCATTGCTTTCCACCTTATCATTTGAGAAAGGGTTTCTCACTGATCCCTGAGTTGTTGTTAAGTCGAACCAGGTACTGAGCTCTAGGCTCTTCTTAGATTGTACTTTTGAGCTAGGGTGACAGGCACTTTCACCAGCACTTGTTCTTTATTTTTATATATGTGCTAAAATCACGGGTCATCACGCTTACACATGCCTACTGAGCAAACCATCGTTCTTAGCCTAGTGTTTATACTTTTAGCTACTTCATGAAAATGCATTTTTCATTTTCATCTCTTCAAGAAGAATACCATTACTTTTTCCATTTGTTTATTTTAAGCCATTTTCTTTCTTATTATGATACTAATTTCACAACTTTAAACTGTGCTTCCTTTGCATATGTGTTGCTTATGTAATTTGGATGAATTATCTTTTAAGGACTATTTAAGAAACATTTCCTTTGAATATAGAGCTACATTTATTTTCTTTCACTTCACATTATTTTCCAAAAGAAAAACTATATTTTATGACATATATACCTATTTTTGCCTCATCCTTTATTTTCAGTCCTCAGTCAAAATGAATATTCTTTGTTTTTTACAATTCATTCTCAATGTGGATTCTTGCCACATCATCACAAACATTTCATCAAATGTCGTCATCTGCTGTATATTCTAGAGTTTGGCTGTTTTGCTCTACTTCAAATTAACTTTTATATATGATGTTAGCAAGAAATAAGGTTAATAGGAATAAAAAACATTTTACTCTATTTTCTACCATTATTAAAAACATTTCCTTTCCTTTTAAAAAACTTACTAGACACAATAAATATGTTGTTTTTTACAGACTCTACTCATGCTTTTAGGAGACTGCATGTTCAAGATTGTGTGTCAGTATGATCACATTCTCATGTATGAAGGGCAAACTGAAATCACTTCTATTTAGTGCTTTTATTAGGGTCTAATCCCATTATACCAGGGGGTCCATCATAATGGCCTTCTTAAATCTTAACCATATCTTCAAATACCTCATTCAAAATTCTATTATATGAGGAGTTCTCAATGTTTAAATGTACTTTGGAGTAAGCTCAAATCTTCAGTCCATAGAGTCAAATTAATTTTTTTTCAAATAACTTAATACTTTTATCTCAGTTTTATCATTTTCTGATTGTATTTTTTCATTCAAATTGAGGTTTTATTGATTTTTTATTATAGTGATTATATATAGATTTGATTATATACATCATAAGTATTACATTGTGTTAGGCTTTTGTAAGTCTATTCAACAGACATAAACATAAGTTAAAATGCACATATTGTATAATTATTTAATTCAACAGAAATATTAAATGCATAAAATATACAGAAAGGACTACTACAACTTTATAAATAGTATTACGACTAGAAGGTAAAATTCATCTGAAAGTGAATTTAAAATAGTTGTCAATACATATTACCATTATTTATTTATAATATCCAAAAGCAGGAAAGAACCCAGATGTCCTTCAAAAGAGTAATGGATACAGAAAATATGGTACATTTATACAGTGGAGTACAACTGAGCTATTAAAAACAATGACTTTATGAAATTCTTTTTTTAAAACATTTTTTAATTAGGTATTTTCTTCATTCACATTTCAAGTGCTATCCCAAAAGTCCCCTATACCCCCCACTCCTCTACCCACCCACTCCCACTTCATCGCCCTGGTGTTCCCCCATTCTGAGGCATATAAAGTATGCAAGACCAAAGGTCCTCTCTTCCCAATGATGGCTGACTAGGCCATCTTCTGCTACATATGCAGCTAGAGACAGGAGCTCTGGGGGTACTGGTTAGGGCATATTGTTGTTACACGTATAGGGTTGCAGACACCTTTAGCTCCTTGGGTACTTTCTCTAGCTCCTTCATTGGGGGCCCTGTGATCCATCCAATAGCTGACTGTGAGCATCCACTTATGTGTTTGCCAGGTACTGGCATCACCTCACAAGAGACAGTTATATCAGGGTCCTTTCAGCACAATCTTGCTGGCATATGCAATGGTGTCCACATTTGGAGGCTGATTATGGGATGGATCCCCGGGCATGGCAGTCTCTAGATGGTCCATCCTTTTGTCTCAGCTCCAAACTTTGTCTCTGTAACTCCTTCTGTGGGTGTTTTGTTCCCAATTCTAAGAGGGGGCAAAGTGTCCAAACTTTGGTCTTCATTTGTCTTGAGTTTCGTGTGCTTTGCTAATTATAACTTGGGTATTCTAAGTTTCTGGGCTAATATCCACTTATCAGTGAGTACATATCATGTGTGGTCTTTTTTGATTGGGTTACCTCACTCGGGATGACACCCTCCAGGTCCAACCATTTGACTAGGAATTTAATAAATTCATTCTTTTTAATAGCAGAGTAGTAATCCATTGTGTAAATTTACCACATTTTCTGTATCCATTCCTCTGTTGAGAGGCATCTGGGTTCTTTCCAGTGTCTGGATATTATAAATAAGGCTGCTATGAACATAGTGGAGCATGTGTCCTTCTTAGCAGTTGAAATATGTTCTGGATATATACCCAGGAGAGGTATTGCGGGATCCTCTGGTAGTACTATGCCCAATTTTCAAAGGAACCGCCAGACTGATTTCCAGAGGGGTTGTACAAGCTTGCAATCCCACCAACAATGGAGGAGTGTTCCTCTTTCTCCACATCCTCGCCAACAACTGCTGTCACCTGAATTTTTGATCTTAGTCATTCTGATTGGTGTGAGGTGGAATCTCAGGGGTGTTTTGATTCGCATTTCCCTTATGATTAAGGATGCTGAACATTTTTTCAGGTGCTTCTCAGCCATTTGGTATTCCTAAGATGAGAGTTGTTTGTTGAACTCTGAGCCCCATTTCTTAATGGGGTTATTTGTTTTTCTGGAGTCCACCTTCTTGAGTTCTTTATATATATTGGATATTAGTCCCCTATCTAATTTAGGATTGGTAAAGATCCTTTCCCAATCTGTTGGTGGCCTTTTTGTCTTATTGACAGTGTCTTTTGCCTTACAAAAGCTTTGCAATTTTATGAGATCCCATTTGCCAATTCTCAATCTTATAGCACAAGCCATTGCTGTTCTATTCAGGAATTTTTCCCCTGTGCCCATATTGTCGAGGCTTTCCCCCACTTTCTCCTCTATAAGTTTCAGTGTTTCTGGTTTTATGTGGATTTCCTTGATCCACTTAGATATGACCTTAGTACAAGGAGATAGGAATGGATCAATTCTCATTATTCTCCCTGATAACCACCAGTTGTGCCAGCACCACTTGTTGAAAATGCTGCCTTATTTCCACTGGATGTTTTTAGCTCCCTTGTCAAAGATCACATGGCCATAGGTGTGTGGGTTCATTTCTTGGTCTTCAATTCTATTCCATTGGTCTACTTGTCTATCAATATACCAGTATCATACAGTTTTTTTTAATCAAAATTGCTCTTTACTACAGCTTTAGATCAGGCGTGGTGATTCCACCAGAGGATTTTTATCATTGAGAAGAGTTTTTGCTATCCTAGGTTTTTTGTTATTCCAGATGAATTTGAAAATTGCCCTTTCTAATTCTTTGAAAAATTGAGTTGGAATTTTGATAGCTTTTGGCAAGATAGCTATTTTTACTATATTGATCCAGCCTATCAATGAGCATGGGAGATCTTTCCATCTTCTGAGATGTTCTTTGATTTCTTTCTTCAGAGACTTGAAGTTCTTATCATACACATCTTTCATTCCTTAGTTAGAGTCAAGCCAAGGTATTTTATATTATTTGTGGCTATTGTGAAGGGTGTTGTTTCCCTAATTTCTTTCTCAGCCTGTTTATCCTTTGTGTAGAGAAAGGCCATTGACTTGTTTGAGTTAATTTTATATCTAGCTACTTCACTAAAGCTGTTTATCAGGTTTAGGAGTTCTCTGGTGGAATTTTTAGGGTTACTTATATATACTATCATATCATCTGCAAAAAGTGATATTTTGACTTTTTCCTTTCCAATTTGTATCCCCTTGTTCTCCTTTTGTTGTCCAATTGCTCTTGGTAGGACTTCAAGTACTATATTGAATAGGTAGGGATAAAGTGGGCAGCCTTGTCTAGTCCCTGATTTTAGTGGGATTGCTTCCAGCATCTCACCATTTACTTTGATTTTGGCTACTCATTTGCTGTAGATTGCTTTTATAATTTTTAGGTATGGGCCTCAAATTCCTGATCTTTCTAAGACTTTTATCATAAATGGGTGTTGGATTTTGTCAAATGCTTTCTCAGCATCTAATGAGATGATCATGTGGTTTTTGTCTCTGAGTTTGTTTATATAGTGGATTAAGTTTATGGATTTCTGTATATTAAACCATCCCTGAATCCCTGGAATGAAACCTACTTGGTCAGGGTGGATGATTGTTTTGAGGTGTTCTTGGATTCGGTGAGCGAGAATTTTATTTAGTATTTTTGTATCAATATTCATAAGGGAAATTGATCTGAAGTTCTCTATCTTTGTTGAGTCTTTTTGTGGTTTAGATATCAGAGTAATTGTGGCTTCATAGAATGAGTTGGGTAGAGTACCTTCTGCTTCTATTTTGTGGAATAGTTGGTGAAGAACTGGAATTAGATCTTCTTTGAAGGTCTGATAGAACTCTACACTAAACTCATCTAGTACTGGCCTTTTTTTTGGTTGCAAGACTATTAATGACTGCTTCTATTTCTTTAGGGGATGTAAGACTGTTTAGCTCATTATTCTGATCCTAATTTAACTTTGGTACCTGGTATCTGTCTAGAAACTTGACCATTTGATAGAGGTTCTCCAGTTTTGGTGAGTATAGCCTTTTGTATAAGGATCTGATCATGTTTTGGATTGCTTCACGATCTGTTGTTATGTCTCCCTTTTCATTTCTGTTTTTGTTAATTAGGATGCTGTCCCTGTGCCCTCTAGTGAGTCTGGCTAAGGGTTTATCTATCTTGTTGATTTTCTCAAAGAACCAGCTCCTCTTTGGTTGATTCTTTGTATAGTTCTTCCTGTTTTCACTTGGTTGATTTTGCCCCTGAGTTTGATTATTTCCTGCAGTCTACTCCTCATGGATGAATTTGCTTCCTTTCATTCTAGAGCTTTTATGTGTGTTGTCAAGCTGCTAGTTTGTGCTCTCTCTAGTTTGTTCTTTGATGCACTCAGAGCTATGAGTTTTCCTCCTAGAAATACTTTAATTTTGTCCTATAAGTTTGTGTATGTTGTGGCTTAATTTTCATTAAACTCTAAAAAGTCTTTACTTTTTTTGCTTATTCCTTCCTCGAGGAAGGTATCACTGAGGAGAGTGTTGTTCAGTTTCCATGTGAATGTTGGCTTTCTATTATTTATGTTGTTATTGAAGGTCAGCCTTAGTCCATGGTGATCTGATAGGATGCATGAGACAATTTCAATATTTTTGTATCTGTTGAGGCTTGTTTTGTGACCAATTGTATGGTCAGTTTTGGAGAAGGTACCATGAGGTACTGAGAAGTAGGTATATCCTTTGTTTTAGGAAAAAATGTTCTGTAGATATTGGTTAAATCCATTTGTTACATAACTTGTTAGTTTCACTGTGTCCCTGTTTAGTTTCTGTTTCCACAATCTGTCCATTGATTAAAGTGGGGTATTGAAGTCTCCCACTATTATTGTGTGAAGTGCAATGTGTGCTTTGAGCTTTACTAAAGTTTCTTTAATGAATGTGGCTGTCCTTGCATTTGGAGCATAGATATTCAGTTTTGAGAGTTCCTCTTGGAAGATTTTAACTTTGAGGAGTATGAAGTGCCCCTCCTTGTCTTTTTTGATAACTTTGGGTTGGAAGTAAATTTTATTTGATATTAGAATTTCTGCTTCATCTTGTTTCTTTGGAACTTTTGCTTGGAGAATTGTTTTCCAGCCTTTCATTCTGAGGTAGTGTCTGTTTTTTTTCCCTGAGGTGGGTTTCCTGTAAGCAGCAAAATGTTGGGTCCTCTTTCTGTAGCCAGTCTGTTAGTCTATGTCTTTTTATTGGGGAATTCAGTCCATTGATATTAAGAGATATTAAGGAAAATTATTTGTTGCTTCCTATTATTTTTGTTGTTAGAGTTGGCATTTTTTTCTTGTGGCTGTCTTCTTTTAAGTTTGTTGAAGGATTACTTTCTTGCTTTTTCTATGGTGCAGTTTCCTTCCTTGTATTTTTTTCTGTTATTATCCTCTGAAGGGCTGGATTTATGGAAAGATAATGTGTGAATTGGTTTTGTCATGGAATTCTTTGTTTTCTCCATTCATGGTAATTGAAAGTTTGGCTGGGTATAATAGCCTGGGCTGGCATTTGTGTTCTCTTAGTGTCTGTAAAACATCTGTCCAGCATCTTCTGGCTTTCATAGTCTCTGGTGAAAAGTCTGGTTTAATTCTAATAGGCCTGTCTTTATATGTTACTTGACCCTTTTTCCTTACTGCTTTTAATATTCTATCTTTATTTAGTGCATTTGTTGTTCTGATTATTACGTGTTGGGAGCAATTTCTTTTCTGGTCCAGTTTATTTGGAGTTCTGTAGGTTTCTTAAATATTTATGGGCATCTCTTTCTTTAGGTTTGGGAAGTTTTCTTCTATAATTTTGTTGAAGATATTTGCTGGCCCTTTAAGTTGAAAATCTTCATTCTCTTTTACTCTTAATATCTGTAGATTTGGTCTTCTCATTGAGTCCTGGATTTCCTGGATGTTTTGAGTTAGGATCTCTTTGCATTTTGCATTTTCTTTGATTATTGTGCTGATGTTCTCTATGGAATCTTCTGCACCTGAGATTCTCTCTTCCATCTCTTGTATTCTGTTGCTGATGCTCACATCTATGTTTTCAGATTTCTTTCCTAGGATTTCTATCTCTAGCATTGCTTCACTTTGGGTTTTCTTTGTTGTGTCTATTTCTCTTTTTAGGTCTAGTATGGTTTTGTTCATTTCTATCACCTGTTTGGATGTGTTTTCCTGTTTTTCTTTAAGGACTTGCAACTCTTTAGCAGTCTTCTTCTGTATTCCTTTAAGTGAGTTATTAAAGAAGTTCCTTCTTGATGTCCTCTACTGTCATCATGAAATATGCTTTTAAATCCAGGTCTAGCTTTTTGGGTATGTTGGGGTGCCCAGGACTGGCTGAATTGGGTGTGCTGGGTTTTGATGATGGTGATTGGTCTTGGTTTCTGTAAGATTCTTATGTTTGCCTTTTGCCATCTGGCAATCTTTGGAGTTAGTTGTTATATTTGTCTTTGGTTAGACCTTGTTCCTCCTGTGATTCTGTTAGCCTCTATCAGCAGACCTTGGAGACTAGCTCTCTCCTGAGTTTCAGTGGTCAGAGAACTCTCTGCAGGCAAGCTCTCCTCTTACAGGGAAGGTATAGAGATATCTGGCGTTAGGACCTGCCTCCTGGCAGAAGATGAAGGCCTCAATCAGGGTCTGTCCCAGAAACTGTGTAGCTTCTCTAGTCGGCACTCTCACCTCTATCTCTGAGGGATCCAGGAACCAAGACGGCTCCCCAAGTTGCTCCAGCAAAGCTCTCCCAGGCAGGGTGGATACCTATCCTCAGGCAGGAGCCCAAAACGGGGTCTGTCTCAGAAGCTGTGTTGGTTCTGCCTGTCCCAGAAGCTGTTAGCTTCTATAGTCCACACTCTCACCTGGGCAGACTAATCACAGAGGGATCCGGAAACCAGGATGGCTCCCACAGGTGCTCCTGCAAAGCTCTCGCAGGTGGGGCAGACACCTCTCCTCTGACTTTATGAAATTCTAAGGCAAATGGATGGAATTAGAAAATATCATCCTGAATGAGGTAACCCAATCACAAAAGAATACACATGGTATACACTCAGTGATATGTGGATATTGGCTCAAAGGCTCAGAATACCCAAGATACAATTCACAGACCACATGAAGAACAAGAAGGAAGACCAAAATATGGATATTTTGGTCCTTCTTAGAAGGAGGAACAAAATATAGGAACAAATAAGGAGACAAAGTGTGAAGTAGAGACAGAAGGAAAGACCATCAAGAGACTGCCCCCCCCCCCTGTGGATCCATCCCATATACAGTCACCAAACCCAGACATTATGGTAGATGACAAGAAGGACTAACTCACAGGAGCCTGATATAGCTGTATCCTGAGAGGCTTTGTCAGGGCCTGACAAATACAGAGGCAGATGCTCACAGCCAGTCTTTGGACTGAGCATAGGGTCCCCAGTGGAGGAGTTAGAGAAAGGACTGGAGGAGCTGAAGGGGTTTGCAACCCCATAGGAAGAACAACAATATCAACCACCAGACCCCCAAGAGCTCCCAGGAACTAAACCACCAACAAAAGTGTATACATGGAGGGAACCATGTCCCCAGCCACATGTGTAGCAGAGGATGAACTTGTGGGACATCAATGCGAGAAGAGGCCCTTGGTCCTGAGAAGGCTCAATGCCTCAGTGTCATTGACATCCCCAGTGACATCCCAGGGCAACGTCAGGGCAGGGAGATGGGTGGGTGGGTGAGCACTCTTATATATAAGTATGGAGAAGGAGGATGGGATAGGGGGTTACCAGAGGGGAAACCAGGAAACGGGATAACATTTGAAATGTAAGTAAATAAAATACCCAAAAAAGTAGTTGTCAATAAAATATAATTACTAATTTAATATTTCTCAGGAATAATTAGATAGTGATCTTATCGATAGGAGTGTATGTTGTTAATGGAACGCTATCATTATTTACCCTTTTGACTTTTCTTCTTATTTACCATTTTCTTATTTGTGGATACTACTGCCCCTGTTCTTACATATAGCCTATCAATTGTATTCTTTATTTCTGAAACTTCACTTTTCAGTCCCACAGTTTCAATTTGAATCTTTTAGTATTATACAGAATATTTAGTTCCATGACCAAATTTCCTCTGTTACATTTTGCCATATTAAATGCAGCATTGTTAGCTACTGTAATGTCACTGTGAAGAATTTCCTCAGCTTTGTCAGTCATGCTGCGTGCTTATCACATGCTAGGTTTCTACAGAACCCAGGTTTTCAACTACCAGTTCCCTTCCTTTGTAAAAAACAAACAAAAATATATTTAAAAAAAAAACCCAAAAACCAAGCTAACCAACCAAACAAACACAAAACACAAAACAAAAACAACAACAAACCCATATTTCTGTCATGTTCTTATCATAGCAGATCTTGGACTCTTCATTCTAGTTGTTCAACTCATAGGATTCCTAAAATCCCTGTTCTGTGTACCAGGTTTTCTTACATAGATAATGAATGAGAACATTCTGGTTCAGTCATCACTTCTGGCTTGCCAAATACCTGGTATCTTTCAGGAAAAAGAATCATTCAACTCTCCTTTTCTTTCTTTCTTTTTAATTTTTACCATGAAATTTCTCAGATTCTCAAATGGTTCCTGTTAGAAATTGGATGCCACACAGAGAATATAGCTATGAGTTTCTTAATGACAGAAATCAATCCTGAAGAGTGCATGGAGAAGCAACTTATACAGAGTTGAGGCTGTACTTTCAACAAAACCCACTTTGTACATAGCATTTTATGATCATGTGTCTTTTGATTTCTTCCGTATAGACAGTGAGTTCTTAGAAAGGAAAAGTAGAATCTTAAATTCTTGCCTCACCTTTGCCACCCATTAGAAGAATCTAAACATATGCAGTCTGCTACTCCAACATCTCATCAATCTTTTTGCATTGTATATTGCACATAAACAAAGAAGACTTATAAAAGCTAAGAACATGCCAAAGTAGACTTGGGAAAAACTACAAGACCCCACTTAACTCTACACAAAGAAGTGCAGCAAACATGAGATTCTAAAAAAAGGGAGAAATTGTCTTTACCAGAAAACAAACAAACAAACAAACAAAACCCCATTATTTGGCTATCCAATAGCAGTCAACCCTGAAATCATAATATAAGAAACACTATACAGACTGAGCAAGTTGTATTTATATAACTGAGTGTGTGTGTGTGTACATAATTCTTCACAATTGTGAACAAAGATGTCATCAAGCTGAAATAGTAAGGAGAGCTAAATATGAGGATTTAGAGAGAGGAAAGGGAAAGGTTTATTGTAATAATATTAAAATCTCAACAAAGATTCCTTGCACTAACCCCATCATTTGATTAGAAATGCTAATTCATTTATATTTAAAATAATTACAAATAGAAAGAATAAGCAAACAAAACACTTGAGGCAGTAACAGATAAGCACTGACAAACATGCCCATTTCTGTTTTTTTATTGTGTCCCACAATGTTAATGCAAATCCAATTCCTGAGAATACAACAAATCTCCATTTCTCCAGAAAGTCTTTTTAACAGTTAGTCTTCAATGACATACAGGACTGGGTCAGGGAAGAATTTAAACGAAACAAAAGTTTCATCAGAGAGGAAGGGCATAATCCAAATGATGATTACTCAAGTTAATATGCAGCAAAGACAATTAGAAAGGACAACAGTTTTAGCAAAATCTTAATTGTGCATTAATCTGAAAGATTTTTAAATCTCCACGTGTTTGCATAGGTCTACAGTAGGCAGCTCAAAGTCACTCTCACTAACTGTCAGTTAGCACATGAAAAGATGATCACTCTCATCAAGAATGCAAATTGAAAAGTTGCAATACTGATCCCACTGAAGTGGCTATAATTAAATATTAAATGTGAAGATGATTTCTTGAAAGCATACATTGCTCAAGGGAATGTAACACATCTTCAGCTACTGTGGGAAATAGACTACTCTTTAAAATGAACCATGGGTGAGAGTAGTAAAATGATATAGCCGTTAAAGGCATTTGTTGCTAAGGTTAAGGACATGAATTTGATGCCTGGGACCAGCATGGTGGGCAGAATGAATGGTTCTCTAAAGTTGTTCTCTGACATCCACACATGCACTGTAACACACACACACACACACACACACACACACACACACACACACACACAGAGAGAGAGAGAGAGAGAGAGAGAGAGAGAGAGAGAGAGAGAGAGAGAGAGAGAGAGAGAGAGAAAGAAATGTAACTAAAAGTTAAATAAAAGATAACATGAAGTTATCTCATAATTTAGCAACTGTAGACTGTAATCAAGAAACCTGAAATCATACCTATAAGAACTGTCTTCTTGGTTCAGTGTTTTTCATGATAACGACATGACTGGTTCAGAATATCTATTAACCAATAAATAAATGAACAGGATGTGGTGTAATATGCAGTAAAATTATTTGGCAATTAAAAGAACTTTTAAAAAAAGTTTGGATATGAGCTACTTATCATTGCACTTTGCTTCCATGTACTTCATACAACTATGCCTACAGTAAACTCTAAGACCTATTATACAGTTTAATAAATAAATTCAGGTGTATTTGAAAAATATTAGGTTCCTTAAATCAGTTAAGAGAAAAATCAAAGAGTCTGAGTATGGATGAAATGCAGCAGATTTGGAGAGTTTTGTCCATACATCTTGGGTTCATTAGGGGGAAGGCTCCATACTAACCCAGCAAGCCTCTCATCTCATTGCTTGAGCCCTGTCACTTAAATCTTTGTGGATTTGCTAGAGTGAAGTATGTAAGGCATAGGCTTTGTGTGTAAGGAATAGGTTTTTTTCGTAGTATGAAAACAATAAGCACTCTTCACACTATCCTTTGATAAAGTTATCAAATTAGGATGAACATTCTTGTCATGAATATAACAGCAGAGTATACTCCGATGAGTGATGATAAGTCAGGGAGTTGAAGAAAAACAGCAAACAAACAAAACCAACACTTTGATTTGTCCATGGTTAAAAGAAAGAAAGAAAGAAAGAAAGAGAGGAAGAAAGAAAGAAGGAAAGAAGGAAGGAAGGAAGGAAGGAAGGAAGGAAGGAAGGAAGGAAAGAAAGAAGGAAGGAAGGAAAGAAAGAAAAGGGGGCAGGGAGGGAAAAGAGAAGAGAAGCAAAGAAAAGAAATTAAAGAAAAGGAGAAGCAAATGAAACACTTTTTGTGATTTTCTCACATATTCTTTTTTTAATATTTGATACTTTTTTATTACATATTTTCCTCAATTACATTTCCAATGCTATCCCAAAAGTCCCCCATACCCCCCCTCCTTCCCTACCCACCCATTCCCATTCTTTTGGCCCTGGCATTCCCCTGTATTGGGGCATATAAAGTTTGCAAGTCCAATGGGCCTCTCTTTCCAGTGATGGCTGACTAGGCCATCTTTTGATACATATGCAGCTAGAGACAAGAGCTCCGGAGTACTGGTTAGTTCATCATGTTGTTCCCCCTATAGGGTTGCAGATCCCATTAACTCCTTGGGTACTTTCTCTAGCTTCTCCCTTGGGAGCCCTGTGATCCATCCAATAGCTGACTGTGAGCATCCACTTCTGTGTTTGCTGGGCCCCAGCATAGTCTCACAAGAGACAGCTATATCTGGGTCCTTTCAGCAAAATCTTGCTAGTGTATGCAATGGTGTCAGCGTTTGGAAGTTGATTATGGGATGGATCCCTGGATATGGCAGTCTCTAGATGGTCCATCCTTTCATCACAGCTCCAAACTATGTGTCTGTAACTCCTTCCATGGGTGTTTTGTTCCCAATTCTAAGAAGGGGCATAGTGTCCACACTTTGGTCTTCATTCTTCTTGAGTTTCATGCGTTTAGCAAATTGTATCTTGTATCTTGGATATCCTAAGTTTTGGGCTAATATCCACTTATCAGTGAATACATATTGTGTGAGTTCCTTTGTGATTGTGTTACCTCACTCAAGATGATGCCCTCCAGGTCCATCCATTTGGCTAGGAATTTCATAAATTCATTCTTTTTAATAGCTGATTAGAACTCCATTGTGTAAATGTACCATAATTTCTGTATCTATTCCTCTGTTGAGGGGCATCTGGATTCTTTCCAGCTTCTGGCTATTATAAATAAGGCTGCTATGAACATAGTGGAGCATGTGTCCTTCTTACCGGCTGGGACATCTTCTGGATATATGCCCAGGAGAGGTATTGCTGGATCCTCCGGTAGTACTATGTCCAATTTTCTGAGAAACCACCAGACTGATTTCCAGAGTGGTTGTACAAGTTTGCAATCCCACCAACAATGGAGGAGTGTTCCTCTTTCTCCACATCCTCGCCAGCATCTGCTGTCACCTGAATTTTTGATCTTAGCCATTCTGACTGGTGTGAGGTAGAATCTCAGGGTTGTTTTGATTTGCATTTCACTGGTGATTAAGGATGTTGAACATTTTATCAGGTGCTTCTATGCCATTCGGTATTCCTCAGGTGAGAATTCTTTGTTCAGTTCTGAGCCCCATTTTTTAATGGGGTTATTTGATTTTCTGGAGTCCACCTTCTTGAGTTTTTATATATATTGGATATTAGTCCCTTATCTGATTTAGGATAGGTAAAGATCCTTTCCCAATCTGTTGGTGGTTTTTTTGTCTTATTGATGGTGTCTTTTGCCTTGCAGAAGCTTTGCAGTTTCATGAGGTCCCACTTGTCAATTCTGAATCAACAGCACAAGCCATTGCTGTTCTATTCAGGAATTTTTCCCCTGTGCCCATATCTTCAAGGCTTTTCCCCACTTTTTCCTCTATAAGTTTCAGTGTCTCTGGTTTTATGTGAAGTTCCTTGATCCCCTTAGACTTGACCTTAGTACAAGGATATAGGAATGGATCGATTCACATTCTTCTACATGATAACAAACAGTTGTGCCAGCACCATTTGTTGAAAATGCTGTCTTTCTTCCACTGGATAGTTTTAGCTCCCTTGTCGAAGATCAAGTGACCGTAGGTGTGTGGGTTAATTTCTGGGTCTTCAATTCTATTCCATTGGTCTACTTGTCTGTCACTACACCAGTACCACGCAGTTTTTATCACAATTGCTCTGTAGTAAAGCTTTACGTCTGGCATGGTGATTCCACTAGAGGTTCTTTTATACTTGAGAAGAGTTTTTGCTATCCTAGGTTTTTTGTTATTCCAGATGAATTTGCAGATTGCACTTTCTAAGTTGTTGAAGAATTGAGTTGGAATTTTGATGGGGATTGCATTGAATCTGTAGATTGCTTTTGGCAATATAGTCATTTTTACAGTTTTTATCCTGCCAATCCATGAGCATGGGAGATCTTTCCATCTTCTGAGATCTTCTATAATTTCTTTCTTCAGAGACTTGAAGTTTTTATTATATAGATCTTTCACTTCCATAGTTAGAGTCACGCCAAGATATTTTATATTATTTGTGACCATTGAAAAGGGTGTTGTTTCTCTGATTTCTTTCTCAGCCTGTTTATTCTTTGTGTAGAGAAAGGCCATTGGTTTGTTTGAGTTAATTTTATATCCAGCTACTTCACCGAAGCTGTTTATCAGGTTTAGGAGTTCTCTGGTGGAATTTTTAGGGTCACTTATATATACTATCATATCATCTGCAAAAAGTGATATTTTGACTTCATCTTTTCCAATTTGTATCCCTTTGATCTCCTTTTGTTGTTGAATTGCTCTGGCTAGGACTTCAAGTATGATGTTGAATAGGTATGGAGAAAGTGGACAGCCTTGTCTAGTCCCTGATTTTAGAGGGAGTGCTTCAAGCTTCTCACCATTTACTTTGATGTTGGCTACTGGTTTGCTGTAGATTGTTTTTTATCATGTTTAGGTATAGGCCTTGAATTCCTGATCTTTCCAAGACTTTTATCATGAATGAGTGTTGGATCTTGTCAAATACTTTTTCTGCATCTAACGAGATGATCATGTGCTTTTTGTATTTGAGTTTGTTTATATACTGGATTACGTTGATGGATTTCTGTAAATTGAACCATCCCTGCATCCCTGGGATGAAACCTACTTGGTCAGGATGGATGACTGTTTTGATGTGTTCTTGTATTCGGTTAGCAAGAACTTTATTGAGGATATTTGTATCAATATTCATAAGGGATATTGGTCTGAAGTTTTCTATCTTTGTTGGGTCTTTTTGTGGTTTAGGTATCAGAGTTATTGTGGCTTCATAGAATGAGTAGGGTAGAGTACCTTCTGTTTCTATTTTGTGGAATAGTTTGTGAAGAACTCAGATTAGATCTTCTTTGAAGGTCTGATAGAACTCTGCACTAAACCCATCTGGTCCTGGGCTTTCTTTGGTTGGGAAACTATTAATGACTGCTTCTATTTCTTTGGGGGATATAGGGCTGTTTAGATAATTAACCTGATCTTGATTCAACTTTGGTACCTGGTATCTGTCTAGAAACTTCTCCATTTCATCCAGGTTCTCCAGTTTTGTTGAGTATAGCTTTTTGTAGAAGGATCTGATGGTGTTTTGGATGTCTTCAGGATCTGTTGTTATGCCCCCTTTTTCATTTCTGATTTTGTTAATTAGAATGCTTTCCCTGTGCCCTCTAGTGAGTCTGGCTAAGGGTTTATCTATCTTGTTGATTTTCTCAAAGAACCAGCTCCTTGATTGGTTGATTCTTTGAATAGTTCTTCTTGCTTGAACTTGGTAGATTTCGCCCCTGAGTTTGATTATTTCCTGCAATCTACTCCTCTTGGGTGAATTTGCTTCCTTTTTTTCTAGTGCTTTTAGGTGTGTTGTCAAGCTGCTAATGTGTGCTCTCTCTAGTTTCTTTTTGGAGGCACTCAGAGCTATGAGTGTTCCTCTTAGAAATGCTTTCATTGTGTCCCATAAGGTTGGGTATGTTGTGGCTTCATTTTCATTGAACTCTCAAAAGTCCTTAATTTCTTTCTTTATTCCTTCCTTGACCAAGGTCTCATTGAGAAGAGTGTTGTTCAGTTTCCACGTGAATGTTGGTTTTCTATTATTTATTTTGTTATTTAATTTCAGCCTTAGTCCATGGTGATCTGATAGGATGCATGGGACAATTTCAATATTTTTGTATCTGTTGAGGCCTGTTTTGTGACCAATTATGTGGTCAATTTTGGAGAAGGTACCATGAGGTGCTGAGAAGAATGTATATCCTTTTGTTTTATGATAGAATGTTCTGTAGATATCTGCCAGATCCATTTGATTCATAACTTCTGTTAGTTTCACTGTGTCCCTGTTTATTTTCTGTTTCCATGATCTGTCCATTGGTGAAAGTGTTGTGTTGAAGTCTCCCACTATTATTTTGTGAGGTACAATGTGTGCTTTGAGATTTATTAAAGTTTCTTTAATGAATGTGGCTGCCTTTGTATTTGGAGCATAGATATTCAGAATTGATAGTTCCTCTTGGAGGATTTTACCTTTGATGAGTATGAAGTGCCCCTCCCTGTCTTTTTTGATGACTTTGGGTTGGAAGTCAATCTTATCAGATATTAGAATGGCTATTCCAGCTTGTTTCTTCCTACCATTTGCTTGGAAAATTGTTTTCCAGCCTTTCATTCTGAGTAGTGTCTATGTTTTTCTCTGAGATGAGTTTCCTGTAAGCAGCAAAATGTTGGCTCTTGTTTGTGTAGCCTGTTTGTTAGTCTATGTCTTTTTATTGGGGAGTTGAGTCCATTGATATTAAGAGATATTAAGGAAAAGTAATTGTTGCTTCCTGTTATTTTTCTTGTTAAAGTTGGCATTCTGTTCTTGTGGCTGTCTTCTTTTAGGTTTGTTGAGGGATTACCTTCTTGTTTTTTCTAGGGTGTGGTTCCCGTCCTTGTATTGGTTTTTTTCTGTTATTATCCTTTGAAGTGCTGGATTCCTGGAGAGATAATGTGTGAATTTGGTTTTGTCATGGAATACTTTGGTTTCTCCATCTATGTTAATTGAGAGTTTGGGCTGGGTATAGTAGCCTGGGCTGGAATTTGTGTTCTTTTAGTGTCTGTATAACATCTGTCCAGGATCTTCTGGCTTTCATAGTCTCTGGTGAAAAATCTGGTGTAATTCTGATAGGCTTGCCTTTTTATGTTACTTGGCCTTTTTCTCTTACTGCTTTTAGTATTCTATCTTTATTTAGTGCATTTGTTGTCCTGATTATTATGTGTCGGGAGGTATTTCTTTTCTGGTCCAGTCTATTTGGAGTTCTGTAGGCTTCTTGTATGTTCATGGGCATCTCTTTCTTTAGATTTGGTAAGTTTTCTTCTATAATTTTGTTGAAGATGTTTGCTGGCCCTTTGAGTTGAAAATCTTCATTCTCATCCACTCCTATTATCCGTAGGTTTGGTCTTCTCATTGTGTCCTGGATTTCCTGGATGTTTTGAGTTAGGATCTTTTTGCATTTTACATTTTCCTTGATTGTTGTGCCGATGTCCTCTATGGAATCTTCTGCACATGAGATTCTCTCTTCCATCTCTTGTATTCTGTTGCTGATGCTCGCATCTATGTTTCCAGATTTCTTTCCTAGGGTTTCTATCTCCAGTGTTGCCTCATTTTGGGTTTTCTTTATTGTGTCTACTTCCTTTTTTAGGTCTAGTATGGTTTTGTTCATTTCCATCATCTGTTTGGATGTGTTTTCCTGTTTTTCTTTAAGGACTTGTACCTGTTTGATTGTGTTATCCTGTTTTTCTTTAAGGACTTGTAACTCTTTAGCAATGTTCTCCTGTATTTCTTTAAGTGAGTTATTAAAGTCCTTCTTGATGTCCTCTACCATCATCATGAGATATGCTTTTAAATCCAGGTCTAGCTTTTCAGGTATGTTGGGGTGCCCTGGACTGTGTGAAGTGGGAGTGCTGGTTTCTGATGATGGTGAGCGGTCTTGGTTTCTGTTAGTAAGATACTTACGCTTACCTTTCGCCATCTGGTAATCTCTGGAGTCGTTATAGTTGTCTCTGTTTAGAGATTGTTCTTCTGGTGATTCTGATTCCCGTCTATCAGCAGACCTGGGAGACAGGCTCTCTCCTCTGAGTTTCAGTGGTTAGAGCACTCTCTGCTGACAAGCTCTCCTCATACAGGGAAGGTGCACAGATATCTGGTGTTTGGACCTCCTCCTGGCCGAAGAAGAAGGCCCAAAACAGGACCTTTCCCAGATGCTGTGTTGCTTTGGCAGGTCACAGAAGCTGTCAGCTTCTGTGGTGCACACTCTCACCTCTGCAGACTAAGTTCCTAAGTTTGGTGGAGTCCAGGATCCAAGATGGCGTTCCCTTCTCCTGAGGCAGAGGGCTCCCGTGCAGGGTGGGACCACTGTCCTCCGACTGGGAGGGTGCCGGATGTCTGCAGCCCCAAAAGGGTGCTGCCTCAGTGGCTCTGTGGCTCCCACCTGTCCCAGAAGCTGTCTGCCTCTGTGGTGCACACTCTCACCTGTGCAGACTAAGTTCCTAAGTTCAGCCGGAGTCCTGGATCCCGCAAATGAAACACTTTTAACAATCGTTGGGAATGTTACCTAGAAGGTTTTGCACTGAAAAGCATATTCATCAAAATATAATTCAAAAGAATTCACTGTATTGTGATGCACAAATTGTACAAAATAGGAAGCTGGGGAAGTTGGCAGTGGAAGAACATTTCCTTCCTCAAAGGCAGATCATTGTAAAGGAGTTGGTCTGCCTGTCCTTATAATTCTTTGTTATCACATCATAGTCAATGGAAAGACATAACTGACTTCTCAAGGATGAAGATGAGACACTGCAGTAAAGTTTTGATACAAAGCTCCACCATCAAGAATGCTTCTGTGAAACTGGATTTATTGGTTCAACTTAGAACCCATTACCTCATTAGAAACTATCAGATTTTGGGGGTACTTAGAAATCCATAAATTTCTTTTTATTGGATATTATATTTATTTACATTTCAAATATTATTCCCTTTCCCAGTTTACCCTCCATAACGCCCCCATCTCATTATCCCTTTCCCCTGCTTTTATGAGGGTGCTCCCACACCCACCTACTCACTGTGGCCTCACCACACTAGCACTTCCCCACAGTGGGGTATCAAGCCTTCACAGGACCAAGGGCCTCTCCTCTCATTGATGCCGAAGAAGGCATCCTCTGCTACACATGCAGCTGGAATCATGGGTTGCTCCATGTGAACTCTTTGGTTGGTGGTTTAGTCCCTGGGAGCTCTCGGGTTCTGGTTGGTTGATATTGTTGATTATCCTATGGAGTTCCAAACCCCTTCAGCTCCTTCAGTCCTTTCTCTAATTCCTCCATTAGGGTTCCAGTGCTCAGTCCAATGGGTGGCTGCCAGCATCCACCTCTGTACTTGTCAGGCTCAGGCAGAGCCTCTCAGGAGACAGCTATATAAGTCTCCTGTCAGCAAGGTCTTCTTGGCATCCATAATAGTGTCTTGGTTTGATGTCTGTATATGGGATTGATACCCAGGTAGGGCAGTGTCTGGATGGCCTTTCTTTTACACACTTTTTCTCCATATTTCCTTAAGACAGGAGCATTTCTCGATTAAAAATCTGGAAATGAGTGGGTGACCCCATACCTCAACCAGGACCTTGCCTAAACTCTGAATATGGTCTCTATAGATTCTCTCTCCTCTTTGTTGGGTATTTCAGCTAATGTCATCACAGTTAGGTACTCAGAACATCTTGACTTCTTGGCATCAGAGACTTTCTGGTGGCTACCCCCAGTTTTCCATCCCCATTGGTACACACCTGTGTTCAATTTCCTGACTCTGTATATTGCACCCATATCCTTCCATAGCTGATACTGCTCCCCACTTCCCTTCCCCCTCCTCTCTTTCTCTCAAGTCCCTTCCACCCTCTAACTCCAATTTGTCATCCCTTCTAAGAAGGACTGAAGCATCCACACTTTGGTCTTTCTTCTTCTTGAGCTTTATATGATCTGTGAGTTTTATTGTGGGTGCTCTGAGCTTTTTGCCTAATATCCACTTATCAGTGAATATATACCGTGTGTGTTCTTTTGTGACTGTGTTACCTCACTCAGGCTGATATTTTCTAGTTCCACCCACTTCCCTGAGAATTTCATGAAGTCATTGTTTCTAATTGCATTGTTTCCATTGCATAAATGTAGCACATATTTTATATCCATTCCTTTGTTGAAGGGCATCAGGGTTAGTTCTTTTCAGCTTCTGACTATTAAAAATAAGGCTGCTATGAACATAGTGGAGCATGTGTCTTTGTTATATCTTGGAGCATCTTTTGGGTATATGGTGAGGAGTGATATTGCTGGGTCCTCAGGTAGTACTACATCCATTTACCTGAGGAACTGGCAAACTTATTTTCAGAATGGTTGTATCAGATAACAATCCCACCAGCAATGGAGGAGTGTTCCTCTTTCTCCACATCCTTGCCAGCATCTGCTGTCACCAGAGTTTTTTATTTTAGCCATTCTTACTGATGTGAGGTGGAACTTCAGGGTAGGTTGATTTGCATTTCCCTGATGATAAAGGACGTTAAACATTTCTTTGGGTGCTTCTTGGGCATTCAATATTCCTCAATTGAGAATTCTTAGTTTAGTTCTGTACCCCATTTTTGATAGGGTTATCTGGTTCTCTGGAGTCTACCTTCTTGAGTTCTTTGTATAGATTGGATATTAGCCCTCTATGGGATGTAGGATTGGTAAAGATCCTTTCCCAACCTGTGGGTTGCCATTTTGTCCTATTGACAGTTTCCTTTGCCTAACAGAAGCATATCAATTTATGAATTCCCATTTGTCAATCTTTGATCTTACAGCACAAGCCATTGCTGTTCTGTTCAGGAAAGTTTCCCCTGCTCAAACATGTTCAAGGTCCTTCCCCATTTTTTCTTCTCTTAGACTCAGTATATCTGCTTTTTACAAGGAGATAAGAACGAATCAATTTGCATTCTTCTAAATGCTGACTGCCAGTTGAATCAGCACCATTTGTTGAAAATGCTGTGTTTTTATCAACTGGATGGTTTTAGCTCCTTTGTCAAAGTTGAAGTAATGATAGGTATGTGGGTTCATTTCTGGGTCTTTAATTCTATTTCACTGATTTACCTGCCTGTCTCTGTACCAATACCACACAGTTTTTATTCACTATTACTTGTAATAGAGTTTGATATCAGGGATGGTGATTCCCCTAGAAGTTTTTTTATTGTTGAGAATAGTTTTTGCTACCTGGATTTTTTTCTTATTCCAAATAAATTTGCAAATTGGTCTTTCTAACTCTATGAAAAATTGAGTCGGAATTTTGATGGAGATTGCATTGAATTTGTAGATTGCCACTGGCAAGATTGCCATGTTTATTCTATTAATCCTACCAACCCATGAGCATGGGAAATATTTCCATCTTCTGAGATCTTTTATTTCTTTCTTCAGGGACTTGAAATGCTTGTCATACAGATCTTTCACTTGATTAGTGAGAGTCACACCAAGATATTTTGTATTATCTGTGACTATTGTGAAGGGTGTTGCCTCTCTAATCTTTTCTCAGCCTGTTTATCCTTTGAGTAGAGGAAAGCTACTGATTTTTTTTTTTGAGTTAATTTTATATCCAGCCACTTGGTTGATGTTGTTTATCAGGTTTAGGAGGTTTCTGGTGGAATTTTGGGGTCACTTAAGTATACTGTCTTATCATTTGCAAATAGTGATATTTTGACTTCTTCCTTTCCAATTTGTATCCCTTTGACCTCCTTTTGTTGTCTAATTTCTCTGTCTAGGACTTTGAGTATTATATTGAACAGGTAGGGAGAGAATAGACAGCCTTGCCTAGTCCCTGGTTTTAGTGAGATTACTTCAAGTTTCTCACATATATATATATATATATATATATATATATATATATGTATATGTATATGTATATGTATATGTATATGTATATGTATATGTATATGTATATGTATATGTATATGTATATGTATATGTATATGTATATGTATATGTGTGTGTGTGTGTGTGTGTGTGTGTGTGTGTGTGTGTGAGTGTGTGTGTGTGTGTGTGTGTGTATTCCTAACTATAACCTGTTCGTTTGGCCTATTCTTGCTTGTATGCCAATCTTAATCAATAAATGTTTTGTAAGGTAACCATTTTAATGATAACATAGTTCCTAGGTGGTGTGAAAATTTGAATAAGTGGACCCCACAGTCTCAAGTATTTGAATTCCTGTTTCCTAGTGGAACTTCTATGTGCTAGAGATTTGCTGAACGAAGTGTCATTGGGGCTGGATTTTGAGGGTCTATCACATTACTACACTCTCGGATGCTCTCCATACTTCCTGCCTGGGAATGGAGATGTGATCTCTAAGCTTCCTGTTCCTGTTGCCTGCTGCTGTTTCTTATCTACTATTATGAACTTCATGTGTGTAACCACAAGACAAAATAAATTTTGGTCTTTCTACAAGTTCCTATTCATCATGGAAGATTTTCATAGCAACCTGAAAATAACTAAGAGAGACTAGGAATGCACCAGATTTTCTACAAATGTAAAGCACAATAGATTCCATGCCATAAAAAAGGTATATGAGAGGATTAAAAAACAAAATTTGTAGTTATAGTATGTGTACAATTAGCTTAATTATCTAAGCAATAATATATAATAATGTATATCATGTAATAATATCTATGTTTTTAACTGTTGATATTTTCATATATTGAAAAAGTGTTTTTGAGAATGTCTTAACTTTTTAATCAGTGGTAGAATTTCGAAGTCTGATGCAGACTTTGTTTAAAGGGCAATTATATACTAATATGATTTTACATCCTGTGAATCTTCATTCTATATATCATATGTTTTATATAGCATATTTTTGTAAGATGTGCTTTTCTTCCAATTTTTATTTCTTCTTTTTTCTTTTCTTCCTCTTCTTCACTTCTCTTCTTTCTCTCTCCTTCCTCTTCACTCACACACACACACACACACACACACACACACACACACATATATATATATATATATATATATATATATGTATGTATATATATAATTATAGTATATAGTGTGGGGATAAACAGCAAAGCTTGGTGCATTAGAATAAAATGTTCTACTACTGAGATGTATCTTCAACTAAGTGTATGCAATGACTGTGATTCCATTCATGTCTCCTTGCCCCATTTCCTCTTCCTGCTAGTTTCCTGTTTCTCAATGTGGTCTCCATTTATCTTTCATGCCCTTTTTCTTTACCCCCCAAAACTAAATGTCTTCTGAGTAAGGCACACTTTATTTATTATCATAATTTCCAGTTTGATCCATTTTCTGCAAATGATATAATTCTGTTACTTGTGGCTAAACACAATGACATTGTGTGTGTGTGTGTGTGTGTGTGTGTGTAGAATATTCTTTTATTCATTTTTCAGGAGATGTCTCCGGGTTGAATATGTCCTTGGCTGCTATAAATAATGTCCCAATAAGCATAGATATGCAGGTATCAGTATTATATGTTGACTTCATTTTCTTCATGGATCTGCCCAAAAGTGGTTCATCTGGCTACTGTGGTGGCTCCTTTTTGTTTGTTTGTTTGATTTTGTATTAACTTCAGTGATGTTTTGTGCTGGTGGCTGGCCTAATTCACATCCATCAACACTGTCTATGGGTTCATTTCCCCTGGCCTCTTGAGAGAGTGCAGCTTTCTTTGAACTACTTATTTTAACTGTGGTAATGGAAACTCAGTGTAGTGATTAGTTTCAATTTGGTTTAGGATCTGTAATTATGAGGCATAGTCAATTATAGCTCAGGTTGTTCCCAAATTCCCTATGTAGCCAGGAAGGATCCTGACCTCTTGCTTCCCCTACCTCTGCATTCCAAATATCTGAATTACAGATGAGCAACATGATGAATATATTTCAACTAGTTACATCTGCATTTCCTGTATTGCTAAAAATGTTGAACATTTTTGTTGTTGGTGGTGGTGGTGGTAGTGATGGTTTGTTGCTGTGTCATTTGCTGACATCTGTACTTCTTTTTAAATATTCTACTAATTTTCATTGCTTCTTTATTAGTTGTATTATCTATTATGTTTATCTTTGGTTTTTTTCTATAATTTTTATTTACCAAAAACTGTAAATTTTTTATAATATACTCTGATTACAGTTTCCCATTCCATAACTCTTCAAAGATCTTCCCCACCACACAGTTAAATTGATACCCTTTCTGTATTCCATTACTAAACAGGTAATTGCTGGAATCCTAAGGCCACAGTGATCAGGGAAGCAGACAGTCTAATTGTACTTCTTCTCCAAATCCAACTCTCTAGTCTCATCCCCAGTTGTTAGCAGATCAACTGCTCTGGCCTACCTTTCCATTCCTCTCTGCCCCATTTCCATCATAGCATTCCTTTGTTTCAGCACACAACTCTAGCAGGCATTCTCTGATAATTCATCATCAAAGTCTGGAAAAGAAGCAAGTAGGCCAGCAAAGCAGGTGGAAAAGCTACAGAACTTCACCCTCCCTCTTCCCCAAATCCAGCCCCCAGTCTCATCTCCAGCACTGCAGCATACTAACTGTTGTGGATTTTTTGCTCTTTTAGCCTCCATTCCCAGGGGACTAAGTAGATACTAAGGAACACCCTGCTTTCTTCCATTCTGTGGACCTCTCAATCCCAGCTCCCACTTTTAGCCCACACCCATTCATACCTAGAAAGATATCCCATGCTCATAATAAAACCCACCATCTACCAAAAGGAATCTACAAATTCAATTCAATCTCCATCAAAATTCCAACATAATTCTTCACAGATCTTGAAAAGACAAATTCCATCTTCATGTGAAAAATAAAAAAAGACCAAACAAACAAACAAACAAACAAAAATGCAGGATAGTTAAAACAACCCTGTTAAAAAAAAAAAAAAAAAAAAAAAAAAAGAACTGTTCATGCTGCTCACGGTATCACCATGCCCGATTACAAGATGTACTACAAAGGTATATTAATAAAAACAATGGGCTGGTGAGATGGCTCAGTGGGTAAGAGCACCTGACTGCTCTTCCGAAGGTCCAGAGTTCAAATCCCAGCAACCACATGGTGGCTCACAACCATCCGCAATGAGATCTGGCGCCCTCTTCTGGAGTGTCTGAAGACAGCAACAGTGTACTTACATATAATAATAAATAAATCTTTAAAAAAAAAAAAAACAAAAAACAATGTGGTCTTGGCATAAAGCCAACACATCAATCAGTGGAATTAAGTTGAAGACCCAAACAAAATTCATCATATCCACAAAAGCTTCAACTTAAAGCCATATATACTGGATAGAAGAGAAAGAAGAAAATATTCTTGAACTTATTAACACAGAAAAAGACCTTCTGAATAAAAAACACCATTAGTACAAATACTAGGATAAACAATTAATACACAGGAGCTCATGAAACTGAAACGCTTATTCATAGCAAAGAACATTGTCATTCAGACAAAATGACTACAAAATGGGAAACTATTTTTACCATTCTACATCTGAAAGAGGGCTAATATTCCAGATTCAAGAGAAACTCATAAAACTGGAAACAAATAACATAATTAAACAAATAGGGTACATATCTGAACTAAGAAATCTCAAGTGAGGAAACTCAAATGGCTGAAAAACACTTGAAAAAATGTTCAATATCTTTAGCCATCAGAGAAAAGCAAATAAACTACTTTGAAATATCTTACACTCACCAGTATGGCTATGATCAATAGAACAAACGGCAGCCCATGCTGGTAAGGAGGTGAAGTAAAGAAGACACTTAACCATTGATGGTGAGAGTACAAATTGTAATCTTTGTGGAAATTGGTGTGGTAGTTCCTCTGGAAGATGGGAATACATCTACTTGAAGATCCAGCTGTGCCATTATTGTACATATGCATAAATGATACTTAATCTAAACACAGAGACATCTTCATTTATACTTAAAAATAACCAGAAATTGTAAACAATCTAGATATCCTATAACAAATGAATACATAAAAAGTATGTAGTTCCTTTACATTTTAACTCCGTTGTTAAAAATAGACATATGACTTTATAAGTAAATAAATGAAACAAGGAAAAAAATCATCCTAATTAAACCAATCTCTGTAAGAAAAATAGGGTATGCTTCTGCTTCGATTTGGATATTATCTGTTAAGTCAAAGGTAATCAAGCTATAATCCATAGAGCTACAGAGGTTACTTATAGAAAAAGGAACTGATGGTGGGATAGACAAATCTCTCTAGCATGGAGAAATAGAATTGAGATATCTATGGATGGATGAGAGAGGTGTGTGTAACAGTAGAATCAAGTGAGCAGAACGAGGGACTAGGTACCCCAGAAAGGGAATACAGGGAGAAACAGCTGAAATTAAGGGCCATTTGAATGGTGTTAAAGAAATCAAATATAATAGGAACTTTCTAAAATATATAGCTATATGAAGGAGATTTATTTGAAATCACAAAAAAACTGGTAAAACAGACCCAATTGACCATCCCCAAAGTGAGTCCCATGTGGAGCCCAAACCACTGAAGCTGTTTCTAAGTTTATAGATTTCTCTCTTGAAACTGGCGGCAAAGTCCAAGTGCTAAAGACAGGTAAACAACTCACTGAACATGGAGAAGTCAAGCTGGTGACTAGAGCCTTCATCAATACGGCTATTATTCTTGGTACCAGTGGTTACAGTGAAAGCTACTAAAACAGAAACATAAACACCAGCCCAGGCCCAAACCCTTTAATCTACAATGGTGTCCTGCCTGAAAGATATGCTAGAGCAATGATGATGCAAATTGTGGGAAAAGCCAACCATTGGCTGATTCAATTTAAGGGCCACTCCACAGGAAGGAACCCATACCTGACACTACTTAGTTAACCAAGAATCTGAGACTAGATATCCTAGGGACTCACAGAAGTACCAAATATTAGTGTTTAACTAAAGGAATGTGGCAGTAAAGTGACTTCTATAATCATAGAACAATGCCTTGTTGAGCCATAGTCAGGGAAGTTTCCTCCTGCAGCAGATGGGAATAAATACATAGATACACAGCTAGATGTTATTCAGAGTATGAGACCTATCCAGTATACTCATACCTAAATAGCATGTCTCCATTGAATTCCTGTCCTTTAGGTTCAAAGTACCCTGAAGAAGAGTAGAAAGAAAGAGTATAAGAGCCAGAATGCATGGGGACAGGAAAGAAAGCCTTCTAAATACAACAGGACTGAAATACTTATCAAGTCACAGACACTGGGCCAGCATACCCAGCATCTGCATGGCTCTGCACCAGGTGGGGACTTTGAACCTGAAGGAAAATTGGGCAAACATGCCCATACCTAAGCTAGAAGCTATATACAATTGATAACTACTTTCATGTGAAAATTTAGTTTTCTCCAAGGGAATCTCAGGAGAGAAAAAAGCTACTTCCAAGGGTAGGCTGAATGGTTTATTTGATTATTATAACTTAGAAGTCTGTTTGTTTTCTAACTAGAGACAGGAAGGCATTGGATCCAGCTGGGGGCAGAGATGGATAGAAACAGTGAGGAGTAGAAAGTGGGGAAATATAATCAGCACATATTATGTGAGAAAATACAAACAATTACTTTTAATAAAAGATGAAAAATGTTAAACACACACACAGAGACAGACAGACAGACAGACAAAGACAGAGATAGACAGACTATAAATAAGCATCTAAAGAAGAACAAAACAAGACAAAACAGAAGAAAAGATCCAACAAAAAAGACACAAAATATATATGCATATATATACATATACATACACACACATATATTTATACATGTTTGCACACACTTAAATTCCATAACATCATAATTCAGGAAGCCATAATATACGCATGAGGAATCTTTAAAACAATTTCCAGGAAAACAAAGAACAAAGAACTTCCAAGGGTGCCACTGACTTCATTTTGTGTCAGTCATCTACTTCCAGGCATGGGGCCTGCCCTTTAGAGTAATTTTATCTCCAGTAAGACTCTGTTGAAGAAAAATATTTTTTCATTTGTGTCTGGCTATAAACTGGAAATAGATTTTTGGGTTGGGGATGGGATCTTATGTCCACTTCTCTCAGTTTTGGGAACCCCATCTTGCACAGACTTCTGTAATCCTTGTGAATGCTGCCAGTTTCTTGTGAGTTCATATGTGCACTGGTTCTGCTGGGCTCAGAAGGCATTGTTTACTTAAGGTCTTCCATATCCTCTTCTTATTACAATCTTGCTGCCTCCTCTTCCACAGTGGTTCCTGAGACTTGAAAGGAGAGATTTAACATTTAAGATAATTAAATATTGTGAATAGTAAACCCTTGTCAGCTCAGTAGCCAGCAAAATTTCTTCATACCTCAAATTCTGCCACTTCTCTCTGCGAGTTATTTCCTTTACTATATAGATTTAAATTGGATGCTGCCCCTTTATGCATTTTATGTCCTGAGATATCTAATTCTGTTCCCACAAGTTATTGCTTATGACAATATTTTGAAGTATTTTACTTACATTATTATCTTATAGCTTCACTATTTCGGCTCATAGACTTAGGTATTTTATTTTGAATTGGTTTTTGTATAGTGTGAAGTAAGGATTTAGTCTCACTTTTTCTTATGGATACCCAGTTTTTCATGATTTGTTAAAGAGAGTGTCTTCATATACATATGCATATACATATACATACATATGCACATACATATATACAACACACACACACACACACATATATATATATATGTGTGTGTGTGTGAAATATATATAAAAATTTGTGGGACACATTGATTGGACCTCAGGTGTGTATTGCTAGGTGAGTTTGATTTTGTGTCCTTTGTTCTTAGAGCCGTATTGATTTTCTTCCTGTCACTAACCAGTACCACACCCTATCAGACATTTCCTACTGTTATTCCTGCAAACCCTGCAATTACTTTTATTTATTTATTTGTTTATTTGTTAATCATTCCATTTGTTTACATCTCAAATGATATCTCACCTCCCAGTTACTTTTCCACAAGCCCTCCGTTCCCATAACCTCCAACTCTTCCCTCCCCTTATATGACAGTGCTTCCCCACTCATCCACCATCTTGCCTCACCCCTCCAGCATCTCCCTATCCTGAGGCATCCAACCTCCCCTCCCATTGATGTAAGACAAGGCCATTTTCTGCTGCCTATGTCTCTGGAGCCATGGATCTCTCCCTGAACACGCCTTGGTTGGTGACCTAGTCCCAAGAAGCACTGAGTGGTCCGGTTAGCTGATGTGGTTTTTCCTATCAGGTTGCAATCCCCCTCAGCTCCTCCAGTCCTCTGCCAGCTCCCCCACCAGGGTCCCTGAGCTCACTCTGATGTTTAGCTCCAAGCATCCACATCTATATTGGTCAGTTGCTGGCTGAAAGTCTCAAGGAGCAGTCATATCAGGTTCCTGTCAGCAAGTGCCTCTTAGCATGTGCAACAGGGTTGGGTTTGGTGTCTGCAGAAAGGATGGATCTCCAAGTGGGGCCAAGTCCTTGGCTGGCCTGTACTTCAATCTATGCTCCATTTTTTGTCCCTGTTCTTTCTTTGGACAGGAACATTTCTGGGTTAAAAACTTTGAGATGGGTGTGTGGCCCCATCCCAAGACCAGGGACCATGCCTATCTCCTCGACATGGTCTCTATAGGTTCTATCTCCCCTTCTCTGCTAAAACCATCCCCGTTGGGTCCTGGGAGCCTCTCATTTCCCTGGCATCTGGAAAACTCAAATGGTTATCCCCACTTGTTCACCCCCCCCCGCCCCATACATATTTTTATTTGATTTCCCGAACCTCTGTTCCTCTCTCCTGTCCGCCCCAGCACCTGATACTGCCCCCCTTATTTCCTCCCTCCCCTCTTATCCTTCCATGCCCCCCCTCTCTCCACCTCCAGTGATCATCCTATTCCTGTCCTCAATGCAGGACTGAAGCATCCACACCCTGGTGTTCCTTCCTCTTAAGCTCCACAAGGTCTGTGGTTTGCATTGTGGGCATTGTGAGTTTGGGGGATAACATCCACTTATCAGTGAGTACAGACCATGCATGTTCTATTGTGTCTGGGTTACCGTACTCCGGATGATATTTTCTTGTTCCATCCAATTGGCTGCGAATTTCATGAAGTCATTGTTTTTTAATAGCTGTGTAGTACTCCATTGTGTAAATGTACCACATTTTCTATATCAATTTTTCTGTTGAGGGACATCTGGGTGGTTTCCAGCTTGTGGCTATTACAAATAAGGCGTCTATGAACATAGTAGAGCATGTGTACTTGTATATTGGAGCATCATTTAGGTATATGCCCAGTAGTGGTATAGCTTGGTCTTCAGGTAGAACTATTTCCAATTTTCTTAGGAACCGTCAGACTGATTTCCAGAGTGGCTGTACTAGGTTGCAATCCCACCAAAAATGGAGAAGTGTTCCTCTTTCTCCACATCCTCAACAGCATCTGCTATCATCTGAGTTTTTGATCTTAGCCATTCTGACTGGTGTGAGATCAGGGTCATTTTGATTTGCATTTCCCCAATGACTAAGGACGTTGAACATTTCTTTAAGTGTTGCTCATCTATGAGAGATTCCTCAGTTGAGAATTTTCTGGTTAGCAACTGCAATTTCATCCCTCTCTTGTGTGCTATATTTTAAATTCAGACTCTGTTTTCTCAAACACCCCCAATCTTTTTTTTTCCTCAATAGAAGCTCCCTGCTAACTAATGGTGGTATCCCAGGAATTTTGTCAAGATGGACTCCTCGTTATTCTGTTTTATGTACAGATATCCTCAGGGAATGTTCTGAATATATCTGAGCAAGCAAGACTGCCCTTCCTGGACTATCCCTTTGTGAGTCTTTATCATATTGCCCACTTTTAAATTCTTTACAGTTTTCACCACTAAAATGAAACAGATAGACATGAACCTATAGTGTCTTCCCACACATGGTCTTTGTAATAATCAGTAGCTTTTTGGGACTTGGAACATCACCTTTCCAGTAAACTCTCTGTCTGTAGCATTTCCAGAAATTCCTGTCACAAAATGAAAGCTCAGTGATTAATATCTTGATAATAAGCACTAAATATTTCAATGAATAAACAAATGTATAAATAGTAATACTATAATGAATTAGCTTAATTTACAACATAGGATATAGTAACAATCTTTCTCTTGAGTCTGTTTTTATAAATGTGTGAAATAAGTTGTCACTCTAAAGCTCTTGATAGCAGCATGATGATCTCACGTGTATGACATTGTCCCTGGTTTTATCATTTACAATGGATCTTGAACCTATTATAAAATCCAACGAATTGAAGTAACAATGATAGAGAATAAGCAATGGAAAAATTAGTTCTCTTATGCTTTGCATGTTACATTTTCACTTGCTTCCTTCTCCTTCCAATGACATTTCTGTTGAATTTATGCCCATAATGTCATGCTCTATTTGTTTCTACATTTCTCACCAAATTATGACTAACATCCTTTTTCTTCTTTTCAGCAATATGTCAAACAGCTAAATTTGAATCACTTTTTCCCTTTGTGGCTGGATGTTCTGCATCATGTAAGGAGGCTTAAAAGTATCATACAATCCAAGTAGTACTCACATAATTAGAAAATGCTATTTTTTCACAAAATTAAATAAAGACAATCCTATCCTTCTTTGCTTTCATACATATCATATACAGTGATGCACAACACAACTGTATTTCCAAATTTGTAACACTTCAGGTCTCTGGGTTTGATTAATAGTAATTGTCAGCCCATTAAAATGGATTATGATGATTCCCAAGGAATTGGTTGTTAACATAATTAACAGCTGGCTTTGCTTTCAAGGCATTAATCAAAAGAGCAAGTTTCAGGAAATGACCAGGTTCTCACAAATATTGCTAATTAGCAAAAGCCTTGAAGTTGGCTGATAGTGACTGCTGGTACTGTTATCTGCATGACTGTATTACAACTAAAACTCCCACATTGTGATGTGTTTTCTCAAATGCTATTAAGCCAAGAGGACTTTGAATAAATTTACATTCAGAGAAACACACTCTACCTTTTGACTGTATACATTTAGATACCATGGAGTATAGATGATCTGCAGATATGATGACATTACATAAATCTTAATATCTTTCATTTATAAATGATGATAGATTTCATACATATTAATTTTCCTGTAATTACTTTAAAATAACAAATATCTGTCCTAAATACTGTGAGAAGTGTTATAAACTTTACAGTTACCTTATTATAGATTGGCATGTTGTATCTTTGTGTAATGAACCTAGTCCATGAAAGAAACTGAAGATAGAACTACTCAGAAAAACCTTTCCCAACAATTCTTCCCACTTCCATCAGGGAAAACACACCTTTTCTCACATTTTTCAGAATTTCCATTCAGTATCTTTACAGACCTATTTTGTTTATATTTTTAAATTTAATTTTGTGTCCTAATTACTCATCTTGTTTTGCCTCAGGAATACTCCCTAACATATATAAAATCACATTTAATTAGAATATACGTTTTCAAAGTGTTATTTTATATTTTTGTTCTTAGCAGTATACTCATAGATTTTATGTTTAAATATAGTTGTGTAGTAGCTTTGAGAAAATGACATATTGAAGTAATACAGTGCTTTCCTTTCAAAAACAGAATTCAGGCATTGTGAAGTAGGCAGCAGAAAAGACCACTCAGACATAGGTTAAAATCAAGAGAAAGACTTAATTAGACAGGCAGTGGATGACTACCCTGGATGACTGAGACCCACAGATGCAACCTTCGGCTTTCTCAAGGTAGGCTTCGGAGCATAAGAATTGCATCCTAGGTTGACACACCTGAAATACCAAGAAGAGATACACAGAATCAGAACTATAGAAGCCAAAATAGCAAGATTAAGACATTTAGGGACTTTGCCAGAACTATGGACTTGGATGGATCATGTCTTTTCCTTATTTTGGCAGGAGTTACAGTCCACATGTTGCCTCCCAAGGCCTGAACTGTGCTTCTGTCATGGTCTCAGTTTTGCTATGGTCCCAGAGCCTACTAAGATCTGGAGGCTTGTTTTACAAGATTAGTTAATATATGATCCAGGTAAAACTATCAAAATCACCACTAATAGTACAAGGCACTCAGTTAAAAGTATATTTCAGATAAATTACAATTTTAAAGTAAGCATTCACCTTGTAATATTTAAGAAATATTATAGAGCTGATCTGTAGGACATAGCTATAGTTAACGTGTTTACTCAAAATGTAAGTTAATTGAACTTGGATGTATTTTATCTGACATCTTTCCCCAAGGATGGCTATCTATTTAGTTGTAAGGGGATTATGACCTGCTAGGGTTACCACATCTTCATTGGCCAAACATAAGAGGTTCTATAATAAGCAAAGATGAAGCTAGAGAATGAGGTCAGTTTACAGACTTACTGGTGCTAATATAGACCAATTATAATGACCATCTTGAGCAGGTTTATTCTAATCACAGCCAAAGCAGAACAGACCTTGTAATAGAACCTGAACCCAATGTGCTAGCTTTGAAAATGGTGGGGCAAGAAGCCAAAGGAAGTGGGCATCCCCAGACAATGGAGAAGGAAAAAAAAAAGTGAAGTCTCCTCTGTACCGTTCCATAAAGTCCACAGCACGATCTAGAGTGTCTGTCATTCTGTCTGGCCACGTCCTTGTTGCTTTTTACCCACAAATGGTTGCAATGCATTTGTATACTCTTAAGAGGATACTCTGTGGTCATTTTTGTCTGGTGCCTACAGAAAACTTATTTCTACAAAGCTATCAACATCTCACTTGAGTCCCATAATGGGATAGTTTTATACAATCCATTCTAAACTCCTAACTCGGTACTAGAAAATACTACTTTCTGGAGTGAAGTACCTTCCTCTTTCTCCTCCTGGTCATTTATTTCTGCGATGGAGAAATTCCATCTGGCCTCTTCCACTGTTGGGAAGCTAACATTGTTTTGTTCGTTTGTTAGTCATCGCATGTGAAAGGCTTGAGGAGCAAAAAGGCAATCAGCGTCTTACAGCATTAGTCATGAAATTAACGTCAGCAGATGCCACTGGGGAGTCACAGTGCAGAGCAAATCAAAGACAGCTGAGATAACCAAAAGCTGTTTGCGTGGAACTTTCTAAATCTGAGATGACATTCAGGCCCCAGTACCGCTTTGCAGCAGTTCAAAATGAAAATCCAGGTTTCAAGTGCACCGTATTTATCAATAGTTATTGTATTATAGGTGGTAAATCTAAAATGATTTTGTTTTTGCAATATGGCTGTGAATACAAGAGAGGCCTCTCACTGAAGGCTGAAATCACCCTGAGTTCTGGGAATGACTCATAGCTCACAAGTTTGTGATGAGGCAAGGAAGATTTTATGGTTCTTTAAAGATGTGTATGTTTTACAGAGTATTCTCACAGAACCCAGGTCACAGATGTAGTAGAAGTCGTTAAGACGGAGTTCTCATACTCAAGAGGTTCAAGGTATACAAGTTTAGAAAAAAAGCAAAGCAGATAATTTTCTTGCAAAGGAGCAGACACTGAGGAGCCCAATGGCAGCAGTTGCCAATGTCCAAAGGTTGCCCTGAGAATGGAATATCTGGCCTGGAGATCCATGGCTGAGCATGAGTTTTTCAGACGAATATACAACCTGTATTAGGAAACAAGAAGGTTTTTGTCCAAAGAACACTCATTATCAGATACATATATCTGCAAGATTTGATGCATGTGATATGCTAATTAATGTTACAAGTATGCATCTGCACAAGTGGCAAAGGGCTGGAAAATGGATATTTCCATTTAGAATATCAATAGGAAGTTGCTTTATTTATTGTAGAAAACTTTTTTTTCCTTAATAACATTTTTCGAAGGCTTCTCTTCGCTTAGTATTTTGAGCTAAGCAATAAATTAGGTAATTTTCATCTATTACTTTTCTTCTGAACATCTTTGCAAGTTTAATTATTTTGTGGATGCCAGAAGTGGGCTGTGTGCACAGACTGCTTATAGATATGGTTGCTGACCTAAGGAAACCAGGGATAGAGTATGGTTTGGGTAACTATGCTGTGTTCAGTTTTGAACATGCTGAATTTGAGATTCTGTGGAAGTATAGAAAGTGTCTACACACACACACACACACACACACACACACACACACATCTTTCAAGTCAATTTTGTATCAGGAAACATTGCCTTGGAGCTTATTAATAGTATATATTAATTAGAGCCCCAAATGCTGATTTAACTTAAGGAAGAAAACAATGGAGAAAACTTCTAGTGGACATAAGCACAGGGAACACCAATACAGATGTAGATGTAAACTGGAACAATATCCTAGAGACACCTGTGAACCAAAGTGAAGAGTGATGGCTTGCACAAAGACTCAGCTTAATGGCAGAACACAAGTGCATGTGTTTAGCTTGCCCGAGTCTCTGAATTCAATCACCAGCATTTTGTTGTTTGTGATACATAAAAGAAACATGCCAACAAACAAGCAACTTATGTTTCTCTGGCCATCAATCGCTAAGTGTTTTTCCATTTCACATCATGTACTGACTACTGAATAATAGTGACTTTGCTAAAATGTTTTCAAGGTTAAGAGATAATAATAGCTGTTGACTGAAGTATGAATAGTTTATAGAAATGCAAAGAAATAGAAAATCAAATTAACAACTGTATTTAGGAGTCAATGGACAAAAAAATAAAAGGTGAGAGAAGAGAGAGAAGCAATCTTTGTATGAAGAAATAATCTTGAGTAAAGATGTTTTATTAACATTTTATGGGATAGTGTTGAACATTTCTACATAGGGCTTGGGGAGTCAGCAGGGTGAGTATATGTTCTGTGTTCTTTTAGTATAAGTGTGGCAATAATTCACAGGAAATAACATTAACTATTAAACACAAAGAGCCATAATTGAGGACAGAGCTGACTCTGGGCCTCTAAGGATGGGATTAATTTCATTTTTCTGTCTATGGAAATGAAATTTCTTTCTTTTTATAAGCAAAGATACCTTAGTTCACACTGGCCTTACTTCTTTGGCCACTGGCTGTTACTAGCATAGAGAACGCATTCGTCACTAAGTCTATAGTATGATCTGGAATCAGACCAGAATTTGGAGCATAAATTACTGGGAATGCTCCAGGCAATATTCAAGATGTTGGGACCATATCTTCAGGAGTTGTTTGATGTTTCCAGGGATGGGATGATAGAAGCTTGAAAGTCAAATAACAGATCAACATTAGAATAGAAAAATTAAGTGAACAAGTCAATAAAGGAATGTATCAAGATAGCTGGAAGATATGCAGGACCCTGCTGAAGGAAGGATCAGCCCTTGACAGGGAGCTGAGCCATTCTCCCACTGTCACTTCAGACACATCTACCCTAACCCATAAGAAATTCTACATCCTGGAAACAAATTTCAGTCCCACTTTCTCTGTAACATGTAACGTTTTCAAGTTTAACCTACTTATCAGATTGTTGACTTGTTGATATTTGAGTTTCTGGGTCATATAAGCAAGCTCCATTCTACTAGGGACTGAGTATTTGTTTCTTCAAATTCCATCATCTGGAACCTAGATAAAAACTAAAGGATGTTTAATATCAAATTATTTTTAAAAGTTAAACAAGAGATGAAAAACGACAGGACATAGAAATGAAGAAGAGAAGGAGAAAGTAGAACTTGAGAGGGGCTGGAGAGAGAAATAAAGAGCTGAGAGGAAGAGGGGGGAGGATGATTCACATCTATCTTTCCACTGTAACTACAAGGCGTTGTTTTTCATTTTTAATGGGGAGGTAGCACATTTTTAAGTGTGTATGTCATGAACTGTTTTTAAGTTTAAAATATGGCATTGTTTTTGGATTGTCAATAGAATATATCGATGGTAAGCAAAACCCAAATTATTTTCAGAATAGGCAGCACGTGGAACTATTTATGCTGTTTGTTGGCCTTGTTGAGAGCCCGTGACTGCGTCACAAGATGGAGAAGTCTGCAAATTTTACTGCAAAACGAAGATAAAAGAATATGTTCCAAAATTCAATTACAGGCACTGACATGAAATATCTAAGTTTTATTAGTGGGAAGATTCTCTAAAGCTAAACTTCAATTGGCATGAAGGAACCTTCAACACTTCTGGGATAAAAATGCTCCCCAAATACCTCCACAGTGAATCTGACTAAAACCTTGTCTCCCTGAAAGATTTGGCAACTGGATATCCTCTTGGCTCCAGGTTAGCACTAAGCTATATATTCAACACATATGGAGACAATACATTAGGTGAACTTGCAAAAAGACCTTTGACAGCTACTCTCCCCAAATATCTAAAAGGAGCAAAACTGCTCCACAAACCAAGAAAAACATGTCTGGTTTCACTTAATTCTTTGTTGATAATGTAGGTCATGAATAGCCAGTCACACGGAAGGCTTTCATTGTGAGTGGTGTTCAGACTTTATTAGCTGAGGATCCTGTGTACACATGTGTGTATCTCACATATGCGTTCATAGAATGTTATTATCTTTTAGAAAAAAAGTGAAATGCAGTTTTGACAGATAAATCAGTATACAATCCTTCATATAAAATCATATTCATATCTTGTAGTGCATAGTTGGGAAATAATCATTTTCTCTCTCAATAGTAGAAAGATGTTTGTGCAGTATAGTAGAGTCAAATAGATACAGGCAACTAGAATGGGGACAGATAAACATGAATGATTTACTATATGTAGAATAGAAATAGGATGTGAATATTTTAGTCTAAACTATGAAAATCAACTTCTTTTTCTCATTAACGCTAAAGAAAAATAAAAGTCAGACTTTTATCCCTTGCTTTGTTATGCCAGACATAATAGTTGGGAACTAAAAAGGGGGAGCACTGATATATGTTGGAGTATTTATAGTTTAGTAAAAAGCTTTTATATTTTAATTTAATTTTACTGGTAATTCATTATTTTACACTCCGTATTTCATCCCACACCTCCTCCCGAACCCACCCCATCTCCACATGGATGCCCTCACCCCCCACCCCACCTGACCATTAAACTCCCTGAAGCCTCCAGTCAGGGTTAGATGCTTCATCTCTGAATGAACACATACCTGGAGGTCCTCTACTTTATGTGCGTTAGGGGCCTCATATCAGCTGGTGTATGCTGCCTGTTTGGTGGTCCAGTGTTTGAAAGATCTTGGGGGTCCAGATTAGCCAAGACCCCTGGTCCTTCTTCAGAATCACCCTTCTCTTCAGTTTCTTTCAGCCTTCCCCAATTCAACAACATGGGTCAGCTGCTTCTGTACATTGTTTGGGTGCAAATAATTGCATCTGACTCAGCTGCTTGTTGGGTCCCTCGGAGGGGAGTCATAATAGATCCCTTTTTGTGAGCATTCCATAGCCTCAGTAATTTGTCACAATGATACTTCTAATGTAGCCTTTCAATTATTTGTGCATTTGAAAAAATATACATAAAGAGATGTGTATCATGCATTATATTGGTTGCTTGATAAAAGTGATATAATTGTTTCTCAATTTCCACCTTTCCTCCTCCCCTGTGAATATTCTATTTGAGTTAAGCACCCAAGCAGTTGATGAAGAATGGCTGCATCCACTATGATACAAGAGTGGGTTTCCAGAATCCTTCCATTTAGAAGATTCTACACATCATAATGGTAAAGCTACTGTTGTCAAGTGCATGTAAATGACTCCTGGCTGCCTCTGTGACTTGAGCTTATTGAGTAGCACTATGCAGATGTAGGACAGTCAGCTTCAGCATCTTTTCTCAAGACTAGCACTATTAATACATGGGGAAATTCGCCAACAGATTTCTATGTCTGTGCTTAAACCACAAGCTAAGCAAGTATGAATCTTACAACTGTTTGTGGCTGTTAGGTTTGTTTTGCATTAGCTGAACACAACGTATTGAGTTCAGGAAGAATTTGACAGCACAGTGTTTAAATAAAGTAAGGGCAACCTACGTAAGTTGTCAAAACCTGTATTGCAAGTAACATGAATATAATAAATTCTTAAATATCTTAAACATTTTTCTTATTTTATATCTGCACATATGGCTTATGCATACTAATACATACTTATATAAAACATAAAATGTAGTTGCTATGAATATTAGAATAATGGTTATATTATAAGCAATAACCTTTAGTTATTTATAACTAAAATTTAATAAAATATAAATTATATTTAAAATTGCTATATATCAGTGAGATTTAGAGTTAGTTTTAGTTTTATAGATGGTTGATAGCTCATAAGAGAAACTGGAAAATCATATAAAAATTCAACCTGAAGGCAAATTTTACTGTTAGAGATGATCTATTATTAATGTAAATGTGTTAATGCATCACATTTAATAAAAAGTTGTTATAATTGCCTGAATATATTATAGTATATCACAATACAATAAAATAATAGAATTTAGATTTTAATATATTATATGATTATAATAAAATAATTAGTGATTTTACATATATTAAGTATATATGAGCTATTATTATACATTTATATATTCCATTATTTTTACATTTGATTTTTTATCAGCAGAAGTAATTTGTAATATGGCAGACATTTCTAATATTTCATTCATCTTGAGCATCACATTGTATTTTAGTTAACCAAATATCCTTGAACATATCAAGGAAGACACATATTTATCCTTCAAACTCACTTAAGTTACACAACTTTTAAATATTTAGACTTTGGTTAGTCTATATCTGCACTATATACAATACACACACATAAGTACTGTACTCTATCCTTACCAGATTTATTTATTTGTTAATTTAGCAAACAGATAGCATGTAAGCATATTATATTACTGTGTGACACCAGTGACATGTGGTGGTGTGCCAGTGGGGATGAGAGATAACGCCAAAATCCCAGTGTACACAGAGGGCACTACAAGGGGACTCAGGACAAATGATCCAGAGCAAGCTGTCGGAATGAAGAATAGAAAAATCAGCAAACCTCCCCAAAGAGAAATCATAAAGAAAACAGCCGGTGCTCAGAATTCTTTGTTGAGCATTTGTTAGAGTAAGATTCACCCCTTTTTAAACGCTCATAGATTCCTCGTTATGTCCTAACAGGCACTCAGTTTCTTCACTCACTGGTGCAATCCTTTGCATCCCACACGTTTTGGTTCAATAGGAAAAGATCAGCAGATCAGATAACAGCTTTTTCTTTTGCAAGCAAGGAAGATGTTAATACTTGTTCACTACTGAATATTTTTGCTATGTACCAGGCCTTTGTGTGCAGATGTTAATCATATTCTAACTTATTTTACTCTAGTGACTCAAAAAATGAAGATACTGTTCTAACTTATTTTACTCTAGTGACTCAAAAATGAAGATACTGTTGTTATTCCCTTTGACCTTTGACAGAGTAAGACTCTAAGTTGTAAAACGAGGACCACTTATCAGACATCATAAGTAACAAATTGTAGAAGCAAGATAATTTATAAATGTACAGTCTGGTTCTGAACAACAAAAATAGTGAAGATAAAAATGACAAATATAATAGTAACAGTATAATTATACTATTATAAGAATAAATGCATAATTATATCTGTATATTAATGTTATATTTTATTTGTATAGAATTATATACATTATGCTTAATCAATAATTATTTTTACACTTTCACATGGATGACCTCATTGACATTGGAGACAGGAAATCATTTCTTCACAGTCACATAGTCAAGAGGTATCAAGTATATTCTGGGACTCAAACTCAGTATTTCAACAATGATAGTTTATGTATTCTCATGATAAACTATCATGTGACAGAAAAGAATTTGTATATATCATTCAAGGTGTTATTTTTGCACAGTTTTAGAAGATTCTTAAAAATAATTTAAAGCCCCTTTAATGTTTCAGTAAGGAACAATAGGTATTTTTCTAAAGTAATACTAATGTTTTTTTTTTCACTTATTTTATTGATTTCTCTTTTCAGTGTTTGGGTCAGTGTTTAGTTCATAATGACAATTCTTCCACACATGCCTCCCACCATGGCTTTTCTGAGTGCTAGAATTATAGGCATGCTTCATCCATCATGTTTGGCCTTTTATTTTCAAATAAAAGATGATAAACTTCAAGTCAAAATAAACCCAAATTTAATTTCTTTCATGGGTTCTCCTTTCCCAAGAACATTACAGAACTGCCCCAAATCAAGCTTGCTGACATATTTAGTTATGAGAACAACTGACATTTTACTCATTTTTAAAATGGCAACCATAATGTTTTGTTATGTAAGAATACTTCTTTCAGTTATTGCTGTTATATTCCGTTAATCAGAAGAATCTCAGTGATATAAATCTCCTTTTTCAATAAAATGTAATAAGTCATAGTTTGTTACCATATATTAGTGTGTTCATTATGTTTTTTGATTTAAAACATGTTCTTTCAGTTTTCATAAGCACAATTACAGATTCTTCTGAGTTCTGTGGAAAAGAAGAAAGAACATTCCTTGGAGGAGTTTATAGTCAAAGACTAAATCAATGAAGCTTGACTTGTTTAAGGCCAAGACTTAGATGTCCCAAGGTTTCTTCAGAACTAGGACTTTGGCACAAAGAAATGTGACTCTAAAAATTGTCCTCCTGTTATGAAATGTATAATACTCCATATAACCAAAGGTTTACTCTGTCCCTTGCCAAATCTGGATTGAGTTAACTTTAGCACTGCAAAATCATTTGAGGACATCAAGATAGACATGCACACATAAAAGTGCTCATTATTATTTTATATTCTATATTAATCTATTTAGTATTAAAATTTGATTCTCTCAGATATAAATGAGTTACCATTAGAAGTCTTATTCATTATGAAAGCATGATAAATAAACAATATTTTTTCAAATATCTATATATAAAGCATTACAGAATATGTTGTAAATGTGCTATTGACTTCTTCCCTATTTTCCTTCTTCCATTCATTTTTTCATTCATTCATTGTCTTGCTAGCCAAAGTTGACCAAAACTCACTACTCAGCCTAGGTTGACCTGGAGTTCACCATCTTCGTCATCAGCTAGAATAATAGATATGTACAGACATGGCCCCACATAGTAAGTCCTGTGAAATGAATACTTTGTAATGATTATTACCTCACAATACAAACTAGGAAAAAAGATATAAGAAATGTTCCAAGCATATGTAGCTTGTGATAGTTAACCATAGCTTGGTGATAGCTAAAGGTTAGGAGGTTCATTTCTGAGCCATAGGAATTGATCACCAGTGTCTCATGTTTATGGCCATCTGATTCATATAACAGGTTTAAAAATAAATAATGTTTGAGATACACTAATTTACCCAAAACCTTCACTGTTAATCCTCCATTAGGTAGACTTACTCATATATTTTAACAAATAAATATAGCCATTGCTTATAATATATATGAGGTCATGTTCACTCTCCAATGCTATGACTAAAATAAGAATTGTTAATATTTTAATACAAAGTTTTTCAAAACTTTTACTGAGTTATCTAACAGTCAAACAGGTAGTTTGTAATTGTTATTGTATTACCATACTATAACAAATAGTTTCTTCAAATTTTAAAGGTAGCATATAGTTCACAAACTGAATTTATTTTTATATCTTATAAGATAAAACATTAGAACTGGATAAATTTTAAAGAATGAAGAAAAGTAAGAAAATATGAGAAATCCTAGCAGATTAAAATAAAATTAATGATCTTCACTGTGAGTGGAAATGTTGATGGCTTATTTAATTAATGGTTAATTAATTAATATTCCTTTCATTTCCCTCTCAAATCTAGCTGCATTTTGCCTGAAGGCTGAAAAGCATAAAGCATTCTATAGAAAAGTGCTGAAGTCAGTGGCTTTGAGGCCTCCAGGAGAAGGGGGTGGTATACAAAAGCCCTGTGACATTCAGCCAGGAGCATCTGTATAGATTCCTTGAATTAATACATATTTTCTGCTGCTATAATTCTTGGTTGGTAGTAAAAAAAGGAAAAAAATAAATATAACTCCAAAGCATCATAAATACCAGTGAAACATCAATATTTTTTTAAAGCCTATAAAATCACTTCAATCTGTTCTAGGTAGGTTATATTTACAATTAGATACCTTGACAGCACAAGTTAACAGGAATATTAAGGCATGTCTTAGCCATTTGAACTTTAACTACCAATTATAAATGGCTCAGGTATTTGAATGCTTAATTCCCAGTTGTTGGAAATGGTGGTGGTGGTGGTGGGGTTATGGGATCTTTGAGAGGGAAGCCTTATTGAATGAGCTATATCACCAGGAATGACCTTTGAAAATTGATAGTATGACTTTTTTTTTCAGGATTCTTTATTGTCCTTGTATTCCTGGGTGAGAGATGTGGTTTCTTACCTTCTTGCTCTTTTTTGCATACCTGCCTATAGCCATGATTTCCCCAGCCATGATGGACTCTTATCTTTCTAGAACTCTAACCTTAAATAGAGTCATCTATAGGTTGCTTTGGATCACACTATTTTATCACAGGAAAATACATTATGCAAATCCAGATTTATTTAATTCTAGTATTAGTTTCTTTTGTGTAACTGTGATTAAATACTTTGACTCAAAATTTAGAACAGAAATTGTCAATTCTGCCCCATAGTTTCAGAATTTAGTCCACCATGGTGAACAATCTTCAGCACAGGAAGAAGTCAGTTTATATCATGTTTTGTCAGAAAGAAGAGAGGGTAAACCAGGAAGACACAAGAGCGTGTTTGCTCTTAAGGACCCATGTCCTAGGAACATACTTCCTCTCATTAAACCTGCCACTAAATATTTTAGAACATTTCAAAGTAGCATCATCATCTGATGCCACACTTTCAGAACATGGCATCTTTGGAGAACATTCCAGTTTCAAACAGTAATTGCCACTAAATGTGCAAGTACAAAATGTAGAGAATCCCATTTGAGGAATTAACGTGACTAGTGTAGAGAAACAAGATGTCAAATGGTTGGAGTCCCCGCCATGGAAAAGAGGACACCTGCAAGCATCAAAAGAAAGAGCACTTGAATTTGCATAGCTTGTGTATGGCTGTCATTTCATCCATCATCTGAACATCTGAGCAGGATGAAGTTTGGTGTATATGTTCCCTTTATGACTGATCATTCTTTTATTCCATACTTGTTGGCTAGTTGTGGAATTTTTGTTTTTTGCTTCTTTTTTTTTTTAATGAGTCAATGTCTACTACAAATTTAAACTTCTCAAATGAATGTTGAGACAGGAATTGATTTATAGGTATAGTGACAAGTCATTTGGAGCTGATTTAATATTATGTCAACTTACTAAAATAATAACAAGTAAGTTCTTTCCTAAAGACAAAGATCTGTCTATTTATGTATTCTTAGACCAGTAATGATGCTAAGTATGTGTTTTATCTTGTGGAGCAAGATTTAAACTCAATCAAATAGTGCTCAGTTACTTCCATGATATTTATACACTGCTACACCAATGGGCATGTCTTGTCATTTGAATTCTTATTGAAGCTTGGAGTGTTAACATCTAGGCATGATTGATGATTACACTGATACTATACATAGTATACTCTAATGTTATGAAAATGAATTAGGACTTAAGTTTCTAAATCAATACTAGCTTGATTTTTACATGTTCTATGACTTATCCAAACATTTAGTGCCTTCAGAAATAAAATTCATAGAGGTAATAATTTAGTGATAGTAAAATTTTCATTTCTGTTTTTCATAACTCTAAACTAAAATTCATTGATTTCCTGAGATCCCCTAGCTCTGCTTCACTGTTCAGTTATACCCGTGTGATATTTAGGTTGGCTCTGTCTTTATTGTTTCCCATCAGATTTCTGCTCCATCCACAGTGCACCACTCAGTATACGGTCTTTCACTTTACTAGACTACCTTCACCTCTTTAGTCTCTGGAGATCATAGGGCCATACAGCATACACTGCTTTGTCATTGAAGGGCTCCAACAAAATCCGTAGAACTCACTTTGTATTGATCAATGCCTCATAATCATCTGTAGTTCTGATTCCAGGGCAGTTTTTCCAAAGATCATATAACAATCTTGCTATTGTTTGTTTTGACTTCATGTATATTTTTATTTCCATGTGAGTCTCTTTTATGTTTTTTTCTTTTAAAAATATTCCCTGCTATTTCTGTTCTTTGCTAAGTTAATTCTCTTATTTTATATAAGGAGTAATTCCAACATCTAGGCTAGAAGTATTGATACCATCATGTAAGAACCAACCAGTATGTACGCTTATAATGTGGACTGGAACTTGGTGTAGTAAGACTTGAGATTAACTTGTGGATCAGTCAAGTTTTATGAACTGTCACTGGATGAGTTTTGGAATTCTTTTAAAACAATTGTTTCATGTTGCAATTCAAGTTCTCTCTTCTCTGCTAATCATGTGGTAGTATTCTATTACTCACTCAATAATGGTATTGACATTTGTAAAATGGGAAGCTCAGAATATCTGTCTTGTAAATGTTTCTCTGTCTAATCTAGTAAAACTTTATTGGCTATAAACATCATTCTTTATCTTAAGTAAACAAAAACCTTTTTATTAATCACCAATATCTACTATTTAAGAAAAACAATTATCAATTTTAGAGGAACATTTCATATCTAAAAGCATATATCTACAAACATGCCATGAAAAAATATTAGCTTGCCTAGGGAAATGTATGGTTATATTTCATGATCAACTGCCCCTAGTCTGAGACAGTTTTGTAATGTGGGGGTTATATATAGGGTGATGTAGATATTAAAGGGGTTGTTTTGTTTATCAAATTAGACCTTTGAAGAAACATGGCTAGTATCCACCAATACATTTCTTTGCCCCTTATCCAACATCCCAAGCTTCTTGCTTTTTTTTTTTCCGGGACAGGATTTCTCTGTGTAGCCCTGGCCATCCTGGAACTCACTCTGTAGACCAGGCTGGCCTCGAACTCAAAAATCCACCTGCCTCTACCTCACAAGTGCTGGGATTAAAGGCGTGCACCACCACTGCCAACTAGCTTCTTGCTTTTGGTAAGTTCTATTTTTAATATGAGATCACTAAGAAATTCAGTAGTTCATGATCTTCTATATGTTAGAAATCTCTCAGCTTGCCAATATATTCTTCCTGATCTAAGGCAATAGTTAAAACACAGATGTCTACTGATGCAAAATGCATAGCCTGAATAAACTGAGCACAGATAACAAAGTTACATATTTTTAGGCCAGACTTTGCTTTTGAAGGTAAAAATACGTAAGTAAGCAAGTTCTCTCTAATGTTGTACACATGTGTATTTATGAGCATATATTGTTTTCCCATGTGTGGGTAGAGGCTTGTGTGTGTGCGCTTGTGCGTGAGTGGGTGTAAATCAGAGCCCTACCTAAATTGCCATTCCTTAAGGTTTGTTTACTTTCATTTTCTAGAGAACTCTTCACTGCAAACCAAGTCTTATAAGTTCAGCTAAGTTGGTTGGCCAGTGATTGGCCCTAGGGTTCCTTCATTCTGCCTTTCCAACACTTTGATTTCAAGATGTGTGCCACCAAGCTTGTTTCCTATGGGGGAGTTGGGCTTGCCATTCACTTAATAACTGAACTATCTCCCTAGCCCTGCTTCACATTTTATAATTATATGATCTTTTTTTTTTTATCTATTTACCTACCCTTTAAAGAAACATGAATAAAATCAATATTTGTATTTCTTCAAAGTCCAACTGTATAGAATTAGGAAGATTAAACAACAACAGTGACAACAAAAGGACAAATGGCACCTACAAGGGTGTTTATGTCTGGACATACAGATTACATCCAAAAAGAGTTTGGTCACATCCAAACTCTTCAACTGCAGCTGCTTCTTGTCTTGTACTCATAAAAGAGCAATATTGCTATAGTCCTTTCTTCTTTTTCTCTTCTCAAATGAAGCAGGAAACCCAGATTATTCTGTGAAATGTTCCAGGATTTAAATGTTGACAACTAATTCAATTAATTTTTAAACATTGTATAGGCAAATACGCTGTGAGCCAAATAAAACACATCTGCAGGCAGTGGGATACAGTGCAGTGCCTCTGCTTAACAGGCCCAAACTGTCCTCACACCCTATCTCGTTCTCTCATATTTTCCTTCTGCTATTTCATGACCAAGGTCAAGTATGAGCCTCTCGGAGCCTTTCCCAGTTTACCCCAGACAGTGTTTGTTTTGTGCTTTCCACTTTTGCGTGCTCCATTCACAGGCTGTCATACTATCTATGTGATATACCACCTGCTCATTCCTATGCCTATTCCTTTTAGGCTTTTCTTAAGTGACTTATTAAACTTTAAACACCAGATCATGCAAGCGTATTTTTAATTGAGAGAGAGAGAGAGAGAGAGAGAGAGAGAGAGAGAGAGAGAGAGAGAGAGAGAGAGAGAGAGAAATAAGATGGAGTCTTTACAGATACAAGTTAAGGATCTGAAAAATGAGGTCATCCTGTATTAACTGGGTAGATGATAAATTTAATGACATGTGTCTTTAGATAAGAAGAAAGGACATCGACAAAGGACAAGAACATATAAGAGCAACACACAGATTTCAGATATACAAACAAGCAAAGCACCAACTAGAAATACTGATGCCCAAGGAAGCAAGCAGGGGTCCTTCTCTTACAGCCTTCAGAGTGACACATATTTTACTTATCATTTAATTTCTGATCTCTTGCTTGCACAATTGAGACAAATGAATCTGCTCTTTTTAATTTGTTGGATAGTTATAGAGATATATAGGTAGACACTATACTACTCTCAATGCCAAACACCTAGCATAGAGTCAGACATATTGGAGACAGGCATGAAATTTGTGTTAATTCTTTGAAATCAGAAGCATAAATTCTCAGTGTTTCTGAGCTTATGAGATTCCTTGAACACTTCATGCACTGTAGCAGAATAATATTATTTCATGGCTCATAAATTCAGTTTTGAATGGGTTTATTAAGACTCAGTAATTAAGTGAGCAACAGTTTATTATTACTAAGAGTCTTTATGACCTGTTTCTCTCAGCAGAAGAATATAAAGTATGCTTCTCCACAGATAAGTGAAGAGAAATAATCTCTTTTAAGTCAGATGCTGCTACACACCATAGAAATGCAGTTCAAAAGGCCATTGTTTTCCTAAGGAAAGAGACGCATTGTCCCCAGGACCAGAGTAGCACAGTAGAAAGAGGAGGCTGTGATCATCAGAATTGAATCTGAACCACAGAGCAAAAACCTTGGGGAAATGGTTTAACCTCATTGAGGGGCCTGGTGATCATGGGAGGAGGCAATAAACGCTAAGTATTTAAAAAATCAAATAGGTTAAAAGTTCTTCCTTGCTATCTAGACTTTGGGACCAAACTGGGGAAAAAAAAAAAACTGTTACTTTTCTTTCACAGATTTCCAGTCAGCTGTTTCGTCTTGATTGAGGAATTAGTTTGGGAAAATGGATTCAGTTAGACTACTGGTTTGAATTTATGTGTATTAAGTTGGATTTCCTACGTTTTAAAATACAATCCAGATTTCTGTTCTGTAATTCCTAAAAAGCTGGTTGGGATGGATGTAATTCTTGGTATACTAGATCCATTAAATCCTGGAATTGTTTCCCTCACTGAGATGAAAACAAATCAAATTCTGACTTGGCTGTACATTAAACACCCTTCTGGCTGATTGTTAATTGATGCTCATAATCAGCATTATGATTCATAATGAGAAGGTCACAGAGATGAAATCATTGAACAGCACCACTTCAGTATTAAAGCGTTTTGTGTGTGAGGAAGCACATCTTGCCAATTGTGCTCAGACTTACTGTAGTGTTTTGATGAGAATGTTCCCCAAAGGCTTGGCATTTGAACACTTGGTCCCTAGTTGGGAGGTGTAGCTCTGTTAGAAGGAAGAACATAACTGAGGATAGGCTTTGACATTAGATACCATTGCCTTCCAGTTTGTTTGCTCTGCGTCCTGCTTGTAATTGAGGATGTAATCTCTTAGCATCCTGCTCTTGTTATAATGCCTGGCATCTGCTGCCATGCTTCCTGGACACAGGGACCTTTAGCCCTCTAAAATCCTAAACTAAAATAAACTCTCCTATCTGTTATTCTGAAAAGTGAGTAGGACTCATATCTCAACTAGATAGCAATGATAAGATTGCCTGTCAATAATTCTAAAGGAAAAATATGTCCACAATGAGACATATTAAGAATACAATGGCATGTTTTCCATTTCCTTTTAAAACTCTAAAGGGTTTTATCTAAGTAGCTAGCAGATCATCAAATAAACCAATTTTAGACCTCAGTCTCCCCAAGTACAAATAAGGGAAGTTGACTTATACAGTAGACTTGTTTAGATCATTGGCTCCCACTTGGTGGAACTCTCATCCAAAGCATTACAGTAAAACTAAGCACAATGGGCAAGATGTATTTCCTCACAAAATGCTTTTATATTGACGTGGTGTTGTTCTGTAATATCATCTCTGTGACCTCATTATGAATCACAATGTTGACTGTGAACATCTACTCAGATAACACTGGGAAGTGTCTGGCATTTTCGTTGTCACAGGTAGAGAAGACAAGACACTCCTAAAAAAGGGTAGAGGCAAGAAACACCAGTAGACGTTCTTCAATATACAAAGGTATAAGACAGCCCCATAGCAGTCAAGTCCTTAACACTAAATGTGAGCAGGAAAGCAAGTGAAGCGCTCTAAGTGAAGAACTATAAAAGTGATGACCGCAAAAGAAGTGGCCACTAAGAAACACACACACACACACACACACACACACACACACACACACACACACACTACGTTAATAAAGCATTTTAAAAGAATTTTATGAGAACAAACACAGGAAAAATTTTCATTCAATAACTGAAACTAGCAGGACAGCGGGTAGTCACTGGGATACGGGAGTGAGGGTTTGTTAGATGCAATAGCATTGTTTTTACCTTAAATGTCTTCATACAATTTCTTTTGAATGCATGTACAACATGTTATTTGCAAATTTTTATTGTTGAAAAATTGACAAAAAGCTAGGCAAGTTTTAGACTAAGACTTTGTGGGTTGTCATTACTCTCAAAGGCACTATGATGATAAAGCCTTCAACATTCACAATAGACGTTGCACATTACAGTTTATTTTATAATTATAATTCATATCTTGAATATATATAGTTTTTTTTACTCTTATTTATCTCCACATTTCCAAAAGCCCTATAAATGGTGATCAGCCTCTTGAGAAACAGACTCTGAGACGGAGTTTTCTATTAGTGCACTGGTAAAGACAGATGAAGTACCCCGCCACTGTGGGAAGGCAGGAAAGGCAATGGTACAGAGACTATCACTGGTCCCAGGCTTCTTAATTCCCAAAGCTAAGGCGATAGGAAGTTCTGGAGTATTCTCAGCATCTATCCACTGGAAGCAAGAAAACACACAGTTCAGTTTTCCCATATTTTTCTGTTAGTTCCTATACAGTTAAGCCTAGGTGAAGAAGCCCATCTGAGAGGTTATCTGATGAACCTCAGTTGACAGCATCTTACTCATGAAGTTTTATGTCTTAGCAGTACATTAACCTTAATCTCTTTTATAAATGTAAAAATCAAGGATTCTTTAATATTTTTAACTATGCCATTTCATGCCCTCTCCCACAAAGCAAAATCAAACATACATTTTGAAAAATGGGCCTGTCCACTTATCATTTGGTTACCTTTGCCTCATGCTCTATGTTTATAGTTTTAATTTTAGGATATCAAAAATTTCTTCCCCTATTGCTTCTAGAATGACTTTGAAAAACAATGCCATTCAAATCATGATGTACATGTATTTTCTAGGACATACAGAAGAAGGAATACTGTATGTTTTCTTGTCAGTATGACTCCATACATTTCAACGTGGTCTCAAAAACCATCAGTGTATACCAGAGCTGGTGATTATAGCCTAGGGGTTATGTGTTAGCCTTGCATTAACAAGCACCTAATTTTTTCCATTCATCTCTAATACAAAAGATCTTGACCACAGGTTCCCCTCCCTCCAACCCATCTAGCCCACTCCATTTCCCTTCTCCCAAAATCCATTCCTTCTCCGTTTCCCTTCAGATATGAGGATGCCTCCCAGGGATATCAACTAAACATCAAGTAACAAATTATAACAAGACTAAGCACAGAAACTCATATAAAGCATGGAAGAAGCAACCTAGTAGGAGAAAAAGGGAAGGAAGAACAAACAAAACAGACAAAGATACCCCCACTTCCATTTGTTAGGAGTCCCTCAAGGAAACCAAGGCATACAACCATAACATATATTCTGAAGTCATAGCACAGACCCATGAAGGCTCCAGGATTGTTATGTCAGACTCTCTAAGACCACATGGACACTAGTTAGTTGATTATGTGGGTCAGGTTCTCATGGCAAGGATGTGGATTTAAGTTCTAGAACTTCCAAGGAGCAGCAAATGTTTAAGAAATATCAAGTGCATCACAATTAATATTGACTTGTTTGTAACTATAAGTTTGCATTTTCTCATCTTGCTTATTGATTTATTGGAGAAATAGCACACGTTATTTTTCTAGTAAGATGCTATATTCCAAATGTATACCACTACAATACAGTCAAATGTTTATTTATTTATTTTTTATTTTTATTTTTTTAATTAGGTATTTTCTACATTTACATTTCTAGTGCTATCCCAAAAGTCCCCCATACCCTCCCACCCCACTCCCCTACCCACCCTCTCCCACTTCTTGGCCCTGGCATTCCCCTATACTGAGGCATATAAAGTTTGTACGACCAATGGGCCTCTCTTTCCACTGATGACCGACTACCGAATCTATGAACTGAGAGAGCAACAAAATCAAAACCAAAATGAACAATAACAACAACCAGATAGATTGAAACAAGGAAGCAAAATATGGAAAAAAGAAACTATTTTGGGGAGCTCCTGATGAAAGAGTCATGATGTTTATAAAATCATAATCTTGATTAAAAAAACTATATGGCCAAAATAGTTCTTTTTTTTTTAATTAGGTATTTTCTTCATTTACATTTCCAATGCTATCCCAAAAGTCCCTCATACCCTCCCCCCCCACTCCCTACCCACCCACTCCCACTTCTTTGCTATTTTACAAACTTTATAAAAGGCATAAGCTCATTACTTTGTAAATTTCTATGATGTCTATGAATTATGAATAGAATGATATGTCATCCCTGGTTACATAATGAAATTGATATGAAAAAAGACATATATGATCTTTCCATCTACTGAGATTTTTTATTTCTTTGATTCAGAGACTCAAAGTTCTTATGATACAGATCTTTCACTTCCTTAATTAGAGTCATACGAAGGTATTTTAAATTATTTGTGACTTCTGAAGGGTATTGTTTCTCTAATTTCTTTCTCAGCCTGTTTATCCTTTGTGTAGAGAAAGGCCATTGACTTGTTTGAGTTAATTTTATATCCAGCTACTTCACTGAAGCTGTTTATCAGGTGTAGGAGTTCTCTGGTGAAAATTTTAGGGTCACTTATATATATATATACTATCATATCATCTGCAAAAAGTGATATTTTGACTTCTTCCTTTACAATTTGTATCCCCTTGATCTCCTTTTGTTGTCAAATTGCTCTGGCTAGGACTTCAAGTACTAGATTTATTAGGTAGGGAGAATGTGTGCAGCCTTGTCTAGTCCTTGATTTTAGTGGGATTGCTTCAAGTTTCTCTCCATTTACTTTGATGTTGAATATTGGTTTCCTGTATATTGCTTTTATTATGTTTATGTATGGGCCTTGAATTCTTGACCTTTCCAAGACATTTATCATGAATGGGTGTTGGATTTTGTCAAATGTTTTCTCAGCATCTAACAAGATGATCATATGGGTTTTGTTTTTGAGTTTGTTTATATAGTGGATTACATTGATGAATTTCTGTATATCTAAGCATCACTGCATTCCTGGGATGAAGCCTACTTGATCATGATGGATGATCATTTTTTGTTTTTTTTTTTTTTGTTTTGTTTTTTGGGTTTGTGGTTTTTATTTATTTACTTATTTATTTTAATTAGACATTTTCTTTATTTGCATTTACTTTTTAGTTCTTTTCTTCATTTACATTTAAAATGCTATCCCAGAAGTCCCCTATACCCTCCCCCCCCCCCCCGTACCCGGCTCCCCTACCCACACACTCCAACTTCTTAGCCCTGTTATTCCCCTGTACTGGGGCATAAAAAGTTTGCAAGACCAAGGAGCCTCTCTTCTCAATGATGGTTGACTAGGCCATCTTCTACTACATATGCAGCTAGAGACATGAGCTCCGGGGGGTACTGGTTAGTTCATATTTTTGTTCCACCTATAGGGTTGCAGACCCCATCAGCTCCTTGGGTACTTTCTCTATCTCCACCATTGGGGGCACTGTGTTCCAACCGATAGATGACTGTGAGCATCCACTTCTGTGTTTTACAGGCACTGGCATAGCCTTACAAGAGATAACTATATCAGGGTTCGTTCAGCATAATCTTGCTGGCATATGCAAGAGTGTCTGTGTTTGGTAGCTGATTATGGGATGGATCCCCAGGGGCAATAGTCTCTGGATGGTCCATCCTTTCATCTCAGCTCCAAAATTTGTCTCTGTAACTCCTTCCAATGGGTGTTTTGTTCCCACTTATAAGAAGAGGCAAAGTGTCCACACTTTGGTCTTCATTCTTCTTAAGTTTCATGTGTTTTGCAAATTGTATCTTGGGTATTCTAAGTTTCTGGGCTAATATCCACTTATCAGTGACTGCATATCATGTGAGTTCTTTTGTGATTGGGTTACCTCACTCAGGATGATGCCCTCCAGTTCCATCCATTTGACTAAGTATTTCATAAATTCATTCTTTTTAATAGCTGAGTAGTACACCATTGTGGAAATGTACCACATTTTCTGTATCCATTACTCTGTTAAGGGACATCTGGGTTCTTTCCAGATTCTGGCTATTATAAATAAGGCTGCTATGAACATAGTAATGCATGAGTTCGCATTACCCATTGGAACATTTTCTGGATATATGCCCAGGAGAAGTATTGCTGGATCCTCCTGTAGTACTATGTGAAACTTTGTGAGGAAATGCCAGACTGATTTCCAGAGTGGTTGTACAAGTTTGCAATCCCATCAACAATGTAGGAGTGTTTCTCTTTCTCCACATCCTTGCCAGCATCTGAAGTCACAAGAATTTTTGATCTTAGCCATTCTGAATGGCATGAGGTGGAATCTCAGGTTTGTTTTGATTTGCATTTTCCTGATGATTAAGGATGTTGAACATTTTTTCAAGTGCTTCTCAGCCATTCGATATTCCTCAGATGAGAATTCTTTGTTTAGCTCTGTGCCCCATTTTTTAATGGGGTTATTTCATTTTCTGGACTCTATCTTCTAGAGTTCTATATATATATATGATATTAGTCCCCTATCTGACTTAGGATTGGTAAAGATCCTTTCCCATTCTGTTGGTGGCATTTTGTCTTATAGACAGTGTCTTTTGCCTTACAGAAGCATTGCAATTTTATGAGGTCCCATTTGTCAATTCTTGATCTTACAGCACAAGCCATTGCTGTTCTATTCAGGAGTTTTTCCCCTGTGCCCATATTTTCGAGGCTTTTCCCCACTTTCTCCTCTATAAGTTTCAGTGTCTTTGGATTTATGTGGAATTCCTTGATCCTCTTAGACTTGACCTTATTTCAAGAAGATAAGAATGGATCAATCGTATTCTTCTACATGATAACCACCAGTTGTGCCAGCACCATTTGTTTAAAATGCTGTCTTGTTTCCATTGGATGATTTTAGCTCCCTTGTCAAAGATCAAGTCACCATAGGTTTGTGGGTTCATTTCTGGGTCTTCAATTCTATTCCATTTGTATACTTGTCTGTCACTATACCACTACCATGCAGTTTTTATCACAATTGCTCTGTAGTAAAGCTTTAGGTCCGGCATGGTGATTCCACCAGAGGTTCTTTTATCCTTGAGAAGAGTTTTTGCTATCCTAGGTTTTTTGTTTTTCCAGATGAATTTGCAAATTGCCCTTTCTAATTTGTTGAAGAATTGAGTTGGAATTTTGATGGGGATTGCATTGAATCTGTAGATTGCTTTCAGCAAGATAGGCATTTTTACTATATTGACCCTGTCAATCCATGAGCATGGGAGATCTTTCCATCTTCTGAGATCTTCTTTGATTTCTTTCTTCAGAGACTTGAAGATTTTATCATACAGATCTTTCACTTCCTTAGTTAGAGCTACACCAAGGTATTTTATATTATTTGTGACTATTATGAAGGGTGTTGTTCCCCTTATTTCTTTCTCAGCCTGTTTATCCTTTGTGCAGAGAAAGGCCATTGATTTGTTTGAGTTAATTTTATTTCCAGCTACTTCACTGAAGCTGTTTATCAGGCTTAGGACTTCTCTGGTGGAATTTGTAGTGTCACTAATATATATTATCATATCATCTGCAAATAGTGATATTTTGACTTCTTCCTTTCCAATTTGTATCCCCTTGACTTCGCTTTGTTTTCTAATTACTCTGACTAGGACTTCAAGCACTATATTGAACAGGTAGGGAGAAAGTGGGCAGCCTTGTCTAGACCCTGATTTTAGTGGGATTGTTTCTAGCTTCTCTCCATTTACTTTGATGTTGGCTACTGGTTTGCTGTATATTGTTTTTATTATGTTAATTTTTTGGCCTTGAATTCCTGATCTTTCCAAGACTTTTATCATGAATGGGTGTTGGATTTTGTCAAATGCTTTCTCAGCATCTAAGGAGATGATCATGTGGTTTTTGTCTTTGTGTTTGTTTATATAGTGGATTACATTGATGGATTTCCATATATTAGACGATCCCTGCATCTCTGGAAAGAAGCCTACTTGGTGATGATGGATGATTGTTTGGATGTGATCTTGGTTTCGTTTATTGAGAATTCTAATGAATATTTTTGCATTGATATTCATAAGGGAAATTGGTCTGAAGTTCTCTATCTTTGTTGGATCTTTCTGTGGTTTAGGTATCAGAGTAATTGTGGCTTCATAGAATAAGTTGGGAAGAGTACCTTCTGTTTCTATTTTGTGGAATAGTTTGTGAAGAACTGGAATTAGGTCTTCTTTGAAGGTCTGATAGAACTCTGCACTAAACCCATCTGGTCCTGGGCTTTTTTGGTTGGGAGACTATTAATGACTGCTTCTATTTCTTTAGGGGATATAGGACTGTTTAGATCAGTAACCTGATCTTGATTTAGCTTTGGTACCTGGTATCTGTCTATAAATTTGTCCATTTCATCCAGGTTTTCCAGTTTTGTTGCGTATAGCCTTTTCTAGAAGGATCTGATGATGTTTTGGATTTCCTCAGGGTCTGTTGTTATGTCTCCCTTTTCATTTCTGATTTTGCTAATTAGGATGCTGTCCCTGTGCCCTCTAGTGTGTCCAGCTAAGGGTTTATCTATCTTGTTGATTTTCTCAAAGAACCAGCTCCTGGTTTGGTTGATTCTTTGAATATTTCTTTTTGTTTCCACTTGGTTGATTTTGGCCCTGAGTTTGATTTTTCCTGCAGTATACTCCTCTTGTGTGAATTTGCTTCATTTTGTTCTAGAGCTTTTAGGTGTGTTGTCAAGCTGCTAGTGTGTGCTCTCTCTAGTTTCTTTTTGGAGGCACTCAGAGCTATGAGTTTTCCTTTTTAAATGGAACTTAATGGGTTGTACCTCATGCTGCTGCTGAACTTGGTAATGTGTAAGAGTCACCCAGGTGGTACTGGTTTTGAAGGCATGAAAGTGTCATGAAGAACAGCTGAGGCTTGTCACTGTGAGAGGTCATGGAAGGACATTGGAGAAGATGTAGCCTCAGCTGTAGGTGATGGCCCAGGACTGAAGGAGTAATGGAAAGGATTTGAGGCTTGGCACCATGAAAAGAGCTTATGAGAGGCTATTGGTGAAGCCTAGTTGGAGTGGAACATCCCAGTGTATTGGAGATGTCAGTACCATGGGATGATCACAAAGAACAGCAGCCATAGTGGAGTGGATCAATCTGAGCTTAGAATGCTACAGAGGGCAGCGCTGGAGAAGTAATGCCAGTCCTTAGGAGGAGTCCAAAAGATCACGAGGAATCCCAGACACTGAAACAAGAAGCTATAACATTGGAATTGCCTTAGAGACTCAAAGATGTTAAAGATGCCAAAGCCATGGGATACATGCTGAGGAAAGCTAACAGAGAGTGGAACCAGCCCAGGAGAAAGAAGTTTGTTGCAGTCAAGAAAGATGAAAAAGGAGTGGAGATCTGAAGAGTGATTTGACAGCAGCCATGGAGATGCAGAGTTTAGAGTTTGCCCAGCTCGTTTCCTGTCTTTCTTTGGGAATTACAGTTAAGTGATTGGATGAATTTCAGAAGAGACCTTGAACTTTGGACTTTTGACATTATTGAGACTGCTATAGACTCAGACTCCTGTGTTTGAACAAGTCTGTGGGAGACAGAGAGTGGAATGTGATGGTTTGTATATTCTTGGACCAGGGAGTGACACCATTTGGAGGTGTGGCCTTGTTGGAATATGTGTGACCTGGTTGGAATAGGTGTGTCATTGTGGGTGTAGGTTTAAGACCCTAACTCTAGTTGCCTGAAAGTTAGTCTTCTACTAGCACCCTTTGGATGAAGACGACGAACTCTCAGCTCTGCCTGTGTCATGTATGCCTGGATACTGCCACACTCTTGCCTCGATGATAATGGACTGAACCTCTGAACCTGTAAGCCAGCCCCAATTAAATGTTGTTTTTTATAAGACTTGCCTTGGTCATAGTATCTTTTCACAGTAATAAAACCCTAACTAAGGCAGGCATATACCCAAAAGATGCCCTCCATAGCACAGGGGCACGTGTTCCACTACGGTAATAGCAGCCTTATTTGTGATAGCCAGAAGCTGGAAACAACCCAAATGTCCTACCACAGAAGAATGGGTATAGAAAATATGGTTCATTTACACAATAGAATACTACTCAGCTAAAAAAAAAAAAAAAAAAAAAAAAAAAAGGACATAATGAGTTTTGCAGGCAATTGGATGGAACTAGAAAATATCATCCTGAGTGAGGTAACTCAGACATAATGAGTTTTGCAGGCAATTGGATGGAACTAGAAAATATCATCCTGAGTGAGGTAACTCAGACCCAGAAGTATATGCATGGTATGTATTCACTAATAAGTGGATATTAGCCCAATAAAGTAGAGAATTCCCATTATACAAGCCACAGAACTCAAGAAGGCTAAAATGCTGAAGGGCCCAAGTGAAGATGCCTCAGTCCCACTTGGGAGGTATCAAAAAGCAATCACAGGATGTGGGGAGGGAAGGAGGGAGGGAGGGAGGGAGGGACTCTTGTGGGATAGGCAACAGGGAGAGAAAGAGGGAAACATGATCAGGTATGGGGAAGAACAGTACTGGAACCATGAGGGCCTGCAGAAAAAATGGAAACAGATAACCTTGAGACATAAGAGGTGGGGGGATCCTCTAGAATGTAGGAACCTCCTGGGAGGTGAGAGACTTCAGGACTCAAAGGGAGGGACCTTAGATGAAAGTCCCTAGAGTGGGGAAAGGGAATTTGTAGAATCCACCTCCAGTAAAAAGACAGGGCATCAAGTGGAGGTATGATGTTGCCATCAGATAGTCAAAAACTCTGACCCAGAAATGTTCCTGTCTGAAAGAACTGCAGGGACAAAAATGGAAAAAAGCCTGAAGAAAAAGAAGTCCAGTGATAGAACCAAAGTAGGATCCAACTCAGGGGGAGACCCCAAGGTCTGACACTATTATTGATGCTGTAGTGTGCTTACAAACAGGAACCTACCATGACCGCCCCCCCAAAGGCCCAACAAATAGGAGAAAGAGGCAGATGCAGATTTTTACACCCAACCAATAGACAGAAGCTGCTGACCCCTGTGGTTGAATTAGGGCAAAGCTGGAAGAAGCTGAGGAGGAGGGCAACCCTGTAGGAGGACCAGCAGTCTCAACTAACCTGGACCCATGGGATCTCTCAGACACTGAGCCACCAGCCAAGCAGCATACACCAGCTGATAAGAGGCTCCCAACACATATATAGCATAGGACTGCCAGGTCTGGACTGAGTCAGAGAAGATGCAGCTAATCCTCTAGAGACTTGGGGCCCCAGGAGTGGGAAGGTTAGGTGAGATGGAGAGGGTGGGGACATACTCTTGGAGACAGGGGTCAGGGAGCAGGTGTGAGATGTGGAATAGTCAGAGGGTGGACAGAGAAGGGGATATAGTATGGACTGTAAAAAAAGATTAAAGAATAAAAAGAAGGATAAAGAAAACAAAACATTCCTCTTTCAGTTGAGACTAATATTGAAAAACAAATCAAAACTCATCAGCTTGTCTGTCTCCCAACAAAAATGCTGCAAGACAATATGAATGACATCATCATAGGAACAGACATACCACTCTCTTATTTATTACACTGAACAGAAAAAGAGAAAAATTGTAAATTGGCTTAATTGCAGAGATATCACCAGTCCAAGGCATAAACTGTGTACTTGAACAGTAGCTGTTGATTGGTGAGTTTCTTTGCTGACTAGGAGCATATGCAGAGACCATAAGGGACAGCATGATAATTAAGTAATAACATGGGCGCTCATTCATGTGGCCACTATAGACATACGCTGCATATTTTCTGGAGTATCATAGATTGTCATCTATAATGAAGAAAAAGAAAGCTCTAATATGATTTCTAATAAGTGGATTCATATACAGATAATATGAAATACTTTGAACAAACCCTGACACAATAGCTAATTTTTCAGTTTTATTCATCTGAAAGCAGATATGTGTGCATTCTTCTGAAACACGTGTTTTATGGAGTGACATTCCTAATGTGTTATTTTTGTAAACTACACTTGAAATTTCTTCCTTTCAAGAATAATGAATACTGGTTCTATTCAAGTACACATCTAAGCATATTAAATTATTCTCAGAAAATCAAAATATTACTTTTTAGTTGCAAATCTTTGTGAATATCAGGGTCGAGCTTAGGCTAATTATGTGAAAATCTACATAATAATACATCTCAGAAAATATAGGAGAGGATGGATAATGAGTGAAGGTAATTTTTGCAACTGCTTAAGTTCTAAAATGCTTTCAAATCCATGTAAAAATCTCAATGTTAGCTTGGGAAACCCTTTAACCTAGATAAAAGTCTTTTAAAAATATGGGATAAATGACAGAATATAGACACTCCATAGGCAGCTAATTTAATACTTAAAGAGGGACATCAAGATTTAAGGATGGAAAAGTATTTAATACATTAAACACACACACACACACACACACACAGAGAGAGAGAGAGAGAGAGAGAGAGAGAGAGAGAGAGAGAGAGAGAGAGAGAGAGAATATAGTCTAATGAACCCTGTCAAGACATCATAGAATCTAAACTTTAGAAATCATAAATATCTCAATATTTATGGATGGTTCTTGTAGAAATCTAGCAACACGAAGACATAAGATTGATAACATTGGAGAAATTAATGTGAGTAAAATCATTTATAATACATTGACTTCAGAACCCTTCTAAAAACATCAGAAGCAGGCATATAGACCTTCTTTTGAAGAAAATACAGAAACATGACAGAATTTTCAGGTAATGTTAAAAAGAAATGTCCTTCCCCCTGCATAAAATTTAAACCACTTGTTTAATAATGAACCGCTTGTTCATTATTATGATTTACCACAATCTAAGTCACTATTAGTGTAGTGGAGTTATAACAAGCTATATAATACTACTCCCACAAATTGCTAAATTCAAACTGCTATTACTGTTTTATCAAGCAAATCATTGCATATTTTAATAACTTCTATAAAAATCATGCTGCAGCTCAAATATTAAAAATAGGGTACAACTAAGAGACCAAGTTGCTAAACAATAAAGGAATAAAGTTTTATGACTATATAGAACCTTACTAAATTAATATTCACTGATAATAGCATTGCTTCTAAAACTAAAACTTGAAGCCTTTGTTATTAAATCACGGTGTCTATAAAAGAAGCAACCACAGTTTTGGACATAAATATAAGTATTTTTATTTGTGCAGAATGGTTCATAATGGAAAAAACATTGCCACCACCAAAACACAGGAATCGGCTGAAAAATTTGTGATAGCTATAGAAGTCATGTCTTCCTCATGTCTAGGTAGAAGGCTCTGTCGCAGTTATTCTGGATTTTTTTTTATTCTAGGATAACTTAAACAATGTGAACCATGGTAAACTTGGACAGTGACATTTGAGTTATTTGGACTCCCTCTAGCATGCCGGGGGCGAGGGGTGGGGGGGTTGCCTGGTTCCTGAGTTTGCATCAAAGCTTCTTTCCCAGAGTTCTTGTGTGAAATATTCAGTGTTACTTTAGTGACACCAATCTTTTCACGAAAGTGTGTCTTCTTTGGACAAAACTTTACTAGACCTTTTGAACAAAAATGAACATTAATTTTTTTCTGCTTCATTTGTTCTTGAAATTCTCTGTATATCTTGCTGAAAGTTAGATTCTAAAAGCCACATCCTAGTCTGAAATCTGATTCTTAAAATCAAAGCCTGGCAGCATCCTCTGCCAAATACATGATGTCATCAACATCAGCATCAACTTTCCATGTAATATTGGAACCTGGATACAGTATAGTCACAGCATGTGTGTTTATGTCTTTTGATCTGATCTCTAATAGAGTCATAGTACCCATCAATACATCATGAGCCTAAAATTCATTATTTAGACATACACTATCCCCTTCAAAAGAGAGCAATATGAAAACACCAAGAAAGGACTGAAACATAGAAGATTAAAAGCTATCAGAACGAAAATGAAATGCAAAATCTATGCCTGGCACTAGAGACAGGTATAGGATGATGTAAGCTCCGACACCTGTCAGTTGGCTGGCTCACAATACCTGAGCTTCACAGACTAAGAAGGTGATACTCAGAGAAGCCAGTAACATGATTCCAGACCTGAAACAAAGTAATTTATGAAGTATTATTCAAGAAAACTTTAAGAACTTTATTTCCAGCATTCATGATGTCACTCGGCTAATGCTCGATAGATAAATAATTTTTAAGACACATTAAAATGCTTCCACATACACAAGTACAAAGGCAGGCACACACATGTGCTTGTGAAAGTCATAGATCTTAACATTCTGAAAAACCTATGTAACGATTATTAAATATATTCAAATTATTCGGGGGCTTATGTAATTCACTCAGAAAGTGGTAGTCATACTATACCTTATAATTAATATCATACCGCCTACACAGAATCAAATTAGCTGAGTTTGTACTCCGTGTAACTTTTGCTGCAGCACTGTCAGGAAGGAACATAAATAACTTCAACAATAGGTCCTTTGTGATGCTCCTCTGTTATACAGAGACTGCTAGAAGCTCAAGCTTCATCGGTCTTTCCCTGGACTAGGAAACATTCAGTATTAAAATGTTCCCAAATAATATATTTCAATGTCACAAAAAAAAATCTCCTACAACATATCTTGGTTTGTGTTTTACTCATTGGATTAGTTTGATAAATGCATCCTTACCTCATATTATTATAAGATAAATATAGTCATGAAAAATTGTCTAAACCATATGAAGCTGTTATTCCTAAAGCAAGCAAAGAAAGTATTGGTCATAGAGTCAAAACGTGCCTGTAGGATAAAGTTTAAAAATTGCAATCTTTCTCATGACACATCTTCATTCCAGTCTCAGGTCAGAGCCATTGTCTTAGTGTTGCCGTAAAAATTACCCAACATTTTTCATTTCTTGCAGACACTATTCCCATTTGTTAGTTATTTTGAGTATAAGCCTGGACATAAAACTTTAATAATGCAACTAAAACTAAAATTCATCTGAGATAATGTAGGAGTGGGTAAAGAGATTGGGAATGTGTGATAAAATACTCTAAGCCCTTGGAATTAATTTAAAATGAGGAATATCATAAAATAAAACCAGGGATGACCATTAGTCATAGTCTGCTGACCACCAAGAGCAAGACACCAAGATTGTGTTTAAGTGACTCTACAAATTGCACACCATGTGTTCTTCCATAAATTCCTTAATCTGTCCTAGAAGACAGGGTGAAAGTCACTCAAAGACAACAGCTCCAAATTCTTAAAATTCAAGAATATAAGCTTAAAGGAAAGCGGGATTTTGTGGGAGTAGTGAATTAAGAATCTTGATATACATAGTTTACCCTGTATTGTTCAAGAGGACAGAAACCTTTCTTCTAAGAAAAAGACATAGCAAAGTCATTCTAGGCAGAGGAAAAGGTAAAAAGGTTTGAAGATGGGAAGCAGCTTTGAAATGATGCACAAGTGCCAGAGTTTGCCAGAACCTTGGACGAGGTGAAACTGAGAATGTGGGAAATGGAGGGATGGCTCTCTCGACTCCAGAGTCTGTCGCTGTGACACTGATATTTATCTGGATTTCTGGTGATTAAATCCTCTAGCTTTGGTGTTAGTTGTGGCAGCTGCTGACAGAAATGGTTACACATGCCTTTTCTTTGGTTTGTTAAGCCACTAAAATTAGTGTAAATAATACTTATTTATAGAATTATGGGAGAGTAAAGAAGATAATGAACATGACACACATGGTATAGTAATGCACACTTAACAGGAACATCATACATGTTAGCAGGCACTTTTCTTTCTTCCCATTCATTTATCTAGATCTATCATCGGTGTCTACATTTTAGCCAATAGCTACACTCATATAAATTAAATATAGCTATGCCAACAGCTACTGCTATACTAATGCTATCTTCCTATAGTATGCCGATTTTGGAAATTACTGTTCCTTTTACTCAATTTGCGTAAATATTTTAATCAGTTGACAGCAAGTAAGCTTAAAAATGGCTATATTCTAAAATTTATATCATTTAATTTCTCTATTATTCCTTGAGTAATACTATAAAATAAATAACTTGATTCTGCCCTGCACACATATCTACTAAGAAAAAAGGCAAAAATGGAGGTTGATAATTCTAAATATGCACATTTTAAAGCTTCCTTCCTAAGTCAGACATGGTGGGTCCTTTCTATATTACCAGCACTAGAGACACTGACACAAATCAGTTTGCCATAATTTTGAAGGGAGCCTGAGATATGCAATTGATTCTAGTCCAGCTTTGACTATAGAATGAGACTGTGCCTCAAAAAACAAATTACGAAAACAAAATTCACTTATGGATGCTAAGTCTGCAGATGTCTCAATATGAGATTTTCTCCCCAAAACAATAGAACTGAATTATGGCGGTTAGTTTGATTAAGAAGGGATAACTGCAGTTGTTTTACCCCAAAGGGCTGATTCTACTAGGAAGATCTCTCTCTCTCTCTCTCTCTCTCTCTCTCTCTCTCTCTCTCTCTCTCTCTCTCACACACACACACACACACACACACACACACACAGCTTTACCTGGAAAAATTTGATTTTCTGTTCTTTATCTGGAAGATTGTCATGTCATTCATAAAAATTATTAGAAAAACTTAAAATAACATTTCTACTTTTAAGTGTATGACAAATGATCACTGATGTTTTTTATTTTTAATTTCTTTTATCATAATTATTTGCTTTTTAATATATCCATTAAATTGTAAGCACCCTAGAGACAGATATCATGAATAATATCTGAGTATCTTTCAAAGTAGTCATGTTCTAAGCCTCACAACCTATCGTAAACGCTGAACACATACCACACATGAACACCCACCTATAAACAAGAGTATACACTATTTCCTTTTATTGATTGTGTACATGCTTAAATCTATTTAAAGTAAGCCCCACATTTGTGTTCTTTGGGGTTTTGAAGCACTTAAATAACTTTTATTTTTCCTAAATAAGGGAAAAAAAACCCAACCCTTCTTTGTCATAGGTATATTTAGGAATACCCTATGTGAATGAGCTGTTGACATGATTTCAAATTTTGAAATGACACTGATAACATTTTATAATTATCAGTTAAATGTGTTTGGAAATTTCATGTTGAGTGTTTTGACTCTCTTTGCTTTAGGGACATCACTAAATCCAATATACAGAATGTTCAGATGATAGGAAATGGTCAATGGCTGAAAAAAACACAAAACAATTCAAATTATTTTGGATCTATTACATAATGGCTTGCAACACTCAGCTATGGAATTTATAATTTCATCTTTATTTTTTACAACTCATTAAATTTCCTTTCTCAGTAAACTTATATTGCGAGTTTAATGTCTGTAGTCACTGTAATTGCCTAAGGTTTCTAGCAAAACATAAGCCATTATCACTGAACTTCATTTTTCTTTAAGTGTAGAAGGGTTATCAGCAATAAGTGCATAAAATATATTTCATTAGAAGGATGAGTGGAAAACTGACTCGTGTCTAAAGCAGAAGAGAGCTCTCAATATTGAAACTAGGTGGTATAGATGATGCTGAAAGGCTTTATCACCTTTCATGTCTCATGTGACAAAAATCCATATGACTAGATTCTTGATTTTAAATGATCCTCCCCTCTGACCGCGTTGACTCCTAAGAACTGCGGAAGCAATAGTATTAACGTACTGTCGGTTTTTACACTTTATAGAAGATAAAGTCTTCTATCTTACGTAGATCAGTCTGAGTCATGGTTCTATTACTGTGTCAAAATACCATGACCAAGGCAATTCACAGAGGAAGGCATCTAATTGGTCTATGGTTTCAGAGGATTAGAGTCCATGATGACATAAAAAAGATGTGAACAAAGAAACAACTCAGAGCTCCCACCTTGATCCTCAAGCCAGAGGCAGAAAGAGGAAAATCACACTGAAAGCAGCCAGTCCTCTGACACCTGAAAGTCTGTTCATAGGGATATGGCTCCTCCAACAAGTCCACATCTTCTGATGCTTCCTAAGCAGTTCTAACAACCGAGGATCAAATATTTAAACATGTGAGCCTATAGGGACACATTCTCACTCAAACTGCCAAAAACACTCTAATGTGGATTTCACTGCAGATTTGAATGTTTGAGATGAACTGCTCCCTGAAATCTTGTGCCCAAGTTACCATCTAAAACTAAGAGAAAGGCAATCACAGATAGGTTTGATTAAATCAATATTTACCATGACCCAGCCTAGATAATTTTACAAGTGTAAATGCTATGAAAAAAGGGGTGAATTTTTGAAGCTAAATGTGACACTTTTTTTTATATCACAAAGGTTTTCTTTTTCTTGTTTTCCTTTTCTTTTTACTGAAAATAATTTGTTTTCTCAAAAAATATATCCTAAATATGGTTTCCTGGCCTTCTTTTCCTCTGAGTTCCTCCCCATCTCCCTGTCCATCAAGATCCACTTTCTTTCCATCTCTCACTAGAAAGTAAGCAGGCTTCTACAGGCTGATAAAATAAAATGAAATAGAGAAAAATAAAATAAGATAAAAACAAAGCTAACATTAAAACTGGATAGGATAAATGAACAGTAGAAAGAGAGTTCTAAGAGAAGACAGAAGAAACAGAGACCCACTCTTTTGTACTAGGAATCTCATACAAACACCAGACTAGAGGCCATATATACACAAAGAATTGTACAGAGAAGAAATTATGTATATGACATTAGAGATAGGGAATTTCTGCTTGCCATCAACTGCTATGCCACCTATTCTTAAGAGCAGTTTGTTTCCCCAGTGAGAAATCCTTGGAGGAAACGGAAGTTTTTACATTTTCATTTCAAAGGCTGTTACCAGTTGGAGATTGTTTTAGGATAAGGAGTGGGACAAATGTCCAGTTCTGGTTTCAGCTCTAGGACTTCAAATGGTGCGGACTTGTGAAAGCCCTGTGTATGCTGCCTCAGTCTCTGCAACGTCATATGCATGTGCATATCTTGTGTATTTTGAGGGCCTTGTTTATTTGGTGTAGCTCATCCTTTCTGGTTCTTACACTATTCCTCTCTCCTCTTCTGTGTGGTTCTGAGAGCAAGTGGGCATAGGTAGCGTATCTTGCAGACAGGACACCATTGTAGATCATAGGATTTGTGACTGAATCAGTGCTTGTGTTTCTCCTTTGGTGGCTCAGAGTGCCTTCCTGTAGCAAAGATTCTAGCACACAGGTATGAAGGCTCCATGTAGTGACCAGTTTGACTTCTTCATGTTCAATGATTTGTGCACATGTTTTCTTCAACAATGGCACCTTGCCATCAGGTTGTGTAGAGAAACCTAAGGTCTGGACAGAAATCTGTGTAGTTTGGGGGGTTTCCATGAAATGCCTTTGACAAATAACTCAGAAGCAACCCAATCAGATAATAGAAGCTTTCTTTGATGACAAAAGATAGTCAGTTGGTGCTCTGTCTCCCCTCTTATGTGGTGATTGCATATATATATATATATATATATATATATATATATGAGAAACAAATTTATATGTAAGATACTCATATTTATGGAATATGTATATGATGTTTATGTATATGATATACATATGTATGTATGTATGTATTTTATCTGTCTATCACATATGCTCTCCCTTATCTCTCTCATTCCTCCTCCTTTCCACTTGATCCTCCTGTTCCAGATGCCCCTCCCCCCCACACACAAAATTCTTCAATGACTAGCTATTATATTTCCCTTTCCTAGGGAAAGCACTACTCCCCTCCCACTTCTTTATACTTAATCACTGCAATTTTATGAAATGTAGCTTGGTTATCATTTACTTTGCAGCTAAAATCCACACATAAGTGAGTCCATGCCATATTTGTCTTTCCTGTTCTGGGTTACTTTACTCAGGATGTTTTTTTTAATAGTCCCATTCTTTCAACTGCTAATTTCATAATCTCATGGGCTCAAGATAAAGTTCAGGCATTAAAGGCAAGGTTCACAACCACAAAGGTGCTTTAAAAATTAATTTAAATTACTCCAATGAAGTTGTAAAAATGAAAGTAAAACATATTTAATTCTATCATCCATCCAAATACCATTCAATATGAGACACAAATGTAGTGGAATGGGAAACATTTGAAGTCCCAGCATGGCATTTTAAATTACTTTCTTAGGTGTATAACTTTGCCAATGTCTCCTATTATTTAATATTCATTTTTTCCCTCTCTTTAAATGTGTAATTCCATGTGTACCTTTGCCTTGGTTTATGGATTATTTACAACTATACAGGCGATTATGCCTACAAACTATCAGCAACTGCAAACCCAGTTCATCATGTCCTTGCTTTCACTGTGATGTATTTTTATTTCATTTGTTATTTGTAATAGGTGAATATGTTTTAACAATATCTTACTAACTCATCCTTATTTTTTTCAAATATTAAAAGATATGAGCTTCTCACAGATTTGCAGACTTCATGAAGATATTGAGAGGTGAAACTTTTAGCTCAATCAGAAAAGTGCCTGCCTCCCAAGCATGAGAATGTGTGTTTGATTCCCAAGCACATGTGAAATTCTAGGCATCTTAGCACTTATAATAATAATACCAGTATTGCATAAAGGAGAAAGACACAAAGATCCCTGGGGAACTCTGGCTAACCAGTAGTGAATGTTGTTTTGTCATTTGTCCTCATCATGTAGGAAGAGGGAATCTTCGTTAAGAAAAATACCTCCAGAAGACTGGTCCATAGGCAAGTGTGTAGGGCATTTTCTTGCTTAGCAATCGATGTAGTAGAGCTCAGCCCATTCTCTGTGGCTCTAACCCTGGACAGGTGCTTCAGCATGGTATAGCAAAGAAGGATGAGAAAGCCATTAGAAGCAAACTAGTAAGAGCTCTCCACCATGGCCTCTGCTTCAGTTCCTGCTTCTAGATTCCTGCCCTTACTTCCCTGGATGTAGGATTAAATGCTATATAATGAAATAAATCTTATTTACTTAGGTTGCTCTTGGTCGTGGTGAGGTGCTTTTGTTTTTCTTTGGTTTTATTTTGCTTGTTTTTTTGTAACATGCCCTCTCTATATAGTCTTTATAAACACAGCAGTCTTGGTACTCATTGTATAGACTAGGTTGGCCTTGATCTCACAGATATTTGGCTGCCTCTGCCTCCAAAGTTCTAGGATTAAAAGCTTTTGATAGAAGCCCTAACTAAGATAGCAGTCTAACATATTTGGTTAGTTTCAGAACAAAAAGAGACCCAATCTCAAAGGATAGTTTCATATCTGGTTATTCTCATGTCTGCATATACACATTCACATACACATACCTGTACATAAAAACTTTAATGAAAAGATTAGAAATATTAATAAAATATTTTTGTTAGTTGCTGACATATAGCAGTCATTGAAACAATTTAGACTGAATGTGACTCTTACAGTTCATTTTGGTTTTACCTTCTTCTCCATTCTGTGCCTGCAAACTCTCAGAAATTGTAAATATAGTAACAGTTTATACATGCCCTTGATTCCTCTCTGCTACAACTTGATTTTTATATTTTATTTCATGATGCCCAGATACAATTTAAACAATTTATTGCAAATTATTTTTATTTATTTCAAACATTATCTTTCTAAGGACCATGACCTCCTGACAGATGGCAACTTTCTAAAGTAGGTCTTTAGAAGTGAGTTTCGAGTACGGGATCCTAAGCCTTGACCAAGATGAACTGTTTGTTATTTCCATCTGCACTTGATGAGGAAGTTGTGGCCTCTCTCTTTTCACTGATGTGGATTTTACCATCATTATCCATGCCTCTAACCTGCAGCCTTGATTACTATAATACTCTTGACTTTGGGCTACTTTTGAGCCTCAGCTGGTGAGGAATGCAGCAATCTGTTTGCTTGTGGGTAGCCACTGCAGGAAGCATACAGTACCAATGTTCCATCATAAAATGCAATGAAGCTGCACTTTAATGAAGCCACAGCAATGCTGAGTGTATTTGAGGCATCACTTGAATATTTAATATGTCTAAATGGAAAAGAGATATGCTTTTTTGCTCCCTCGTGCTATTTTACCATCAGTGGTTGAACAAAAGACACTTAATGAAAACATCTTAGCTGAAGGTTATTTTCAACAGTGTAGGCATTATACAGCAGAAAAGTTAGATTCACGGGAGGATTTAAAGTCCCCTGTTTGCAAACTTGATGCAAATGATTATTAAGATCCTAACAAAAGAATACAGGAATATGTGCACAGCAGACAGAACCATTTTATATAAACTTAGAAATAAAACACAAAAACAGGGAGGAAGTCCAGCTGATTTGATACGTACACTGGAATAAAAACAAAAAGGCTAGCATCATGGAATGACTCTATCAAAGGCAAAGGCATCTAATAGGCAAGACCTGAGAAAGAATGTCCTGTGGATTTTTAAAAAGGGAAATAAGATATATAGTACAGAATTTATTACTCTAAAAAATATTACATATATTATAGACAATTTACATTTAAGGTTAATAAGTGTATCTATTCTACATGTCTATGTACATGTTATTATATAAGCTTGTATGTATATTTATAGTCATTCTTCATAGGTGCAATTATCTACACATGTTATATACATAGATGCATATAAACATTTATACATATGTATGTACACACACACACACACACACACACACATATATATATATATATATATATATATATATATATATATATATATATCAACCAATACTTGTCCCTCCTTTTCTATCACTTCCTTTATAAACAAGAAACATTCCCTTAAAGCACATCTCAATGTTATATTTTTCAAATAACATGGAAATATCAGGATTCCATAAGCTACTGTGCTAAGTTCAGCACATCCTTTTAAGCCTAGCAAAGCACTATTATTGTTTGGTCATGAAATTGTAATAGGGAACTGGAAGATTAACGCATCTACCGGTGTGTTTCATGAGAACCAGCAGAAACCATTCTACTGAGCTAACATCCAAAACATATGGGAAGTTAATCCTAATCTTAGAAGCTTATTAAAAGCTTCTTACAAAAGATTGGCAGAAAATGCTGTAAGTGTACAAAAAAAAAAAAAAAAAAAGCTGCCAATTATAATCCTAGCCTAGATGCTGCTTGGCTGTTGAGCTTGAGGCACTGGGGTAGAATTACACAGTCCTTAAGCAACTGGCCAAAAAATCAAGCTATATTGCTCACTCACTGGGTGTGAGATTTTGAAAAAGTTCCAAACTCCAAAACTCAGTTTTCATGACTAAAATAATACCAATTATATTAATAACAGAGATGGCTGTGCTTGTTAAGTGAGATGCCTTCTTTCATGGTGTCTGTATGAAACATTCAATTTCTTTATCATTTTTAATCCTACTACAGGTAAAATGTGAGGAAAATGTTCGGACTTTCTCGGTGTCTTAGATGTCCACAGTGAGCTCACAGATACGGGAGAATCATGTTCATTGTTGACTAACTGTATTTCTTCTTTATAATTTGTATTATTTAAATCATTCTTTTATTTCTATCTTGATCAGTCCAACCAAGAATGACTGAGTACAGGCAGTGAGCTGGATATTTTTCGATTAATTGACATTCTCCCAGTGAATGAGGCAAAAGTCCCTCAGCTGAGAAATCAAGTCCACACTGTTATGAAATATTAATAGGTGACCCAAAATTACAAAAATATATCTCAGCAGGGAAATGTTCACAAGCTTATCCTTCTGATGAGTGAGGATGGAACTATGGATCTTATAAGAAAGTAGCTAAAAGTATCAGGGCCTAATGGAGTGTGCAGTCTAAGCAAGGAGCCATACTCCAGAACTCTTGCTGCTTGCTTCCTGAAGCCTCACAATGCTGCTTCCCACAGATGCCAATATGAAGAATTGGGCCATGACTTTCAAAGTGACAATTGGAAAGGCGCAGTCTCCATTTCAGGCAACCAGCCCATGTGGAATGTTGTAACCCTGTAATTTTGACCAATCCTGTCAGCAATATTTCTCTTTCATTCAATGGTAAGGTAGCAATTAAAATAAAATATAATATAGTTCACAAAAAGAATACAAAAAAAAGTGTGAGAGACTCCCAATGAAATCGGAAAGAAGAATATGTGGGAGAGATGAGCTTCTTTATATGTGGGCAATAACTGGTAGTTGAATTTAACCATCTGTGTGTTCTTGCCTCCTAGTAAGAAACTCAGTCTACATTCAGGATGGCATTCATTGAAATTAGGATTTTTAAGTCCTCTATTCTACCTTGATTTGAGTAAATGCAAGGACTGTACTTTTTAGTTAAAAATGTAATAGAATGTTAGTTTAAGAAAATATTTATGTCTGGATGGTCTGGATGATATATGTAGATATAGACATAGATATAGATACAGATACAGATATAGATATAGATTTACATATAGATATAGATATAGATATAGATATAGATATAGATATAGATATAGATATAGATATAGATATAGATAGATATGCATGCTAATTGATTTTCTAAGTCTGTAGTAACTAAACTTACTTTCACTTCAAATCCACCTAAATTGCTTTCACTTTTGTTATTTTAGTCACCTTTGAAAATACAGTTTAGAAATTTCCTATTTATTGTCTTAGGATTGTCAGTTACTCATGGCTTTCTGCATGTAAGCGTTATGAATGTATGAAAGTATTTCCCCATTCTGAGATACCTAAGCTCCTTGATGAACAGTCTCAAGCTGAAACCCAAACGAATGAGGGCCAAAAGGCATGTCAGGTAAGAATTAGTCTATAATTATTCTTGTTTATGAGTAGACACTGTTATGAATTATGGGTTAACCCACTGTAATAAAATTTTAGTGAGGCTTTGTCTTACATTGTCAATTAAATAAACTTCTGGCCTACAGACTATAATTTGATTTATGTTGCCTTCTTTTTTATTTTTACAAAAGTGAGAAATTACAGAGCTATCCTAATGTTTCAAAAGATTAATTGTCCATAACGCCAATTTGATTTGCATGAAGTCAGCACAGCTGTAATCGCGCTCACCTTCCCTAGTGAATATACCTCAGAAAATAGTTCTGGGTTACCAGTGCCATCGTGTTACACTCAAGAAGCCAAACTAAATACAGAGAAACCTGCCTCATGCACTTTCCCCTGGATGCTCTCCTGCAGTCCATCTTCAGATTTCAGTCTATGCAATGTTTCCAAACCTGCAGGTCGACAGCATTTGACTATTTGGTTTGAGCATTCTTCTTGTCCATTTTTGGGAAATGATTAGAAAACTTCTTCTTATCCAGACAATTTTTCAAGACAATTATTGTTTGCTTAGCAACATACTTTCTACTTCCAGAGTCAGCCAGTAGAATAAGAAAGAAAAGGTAATATAATATTCAATTTCCAGTTTTCTTTTTAACCTTTCTTTGAGCAGCCCTCAGTGATGTGTTAACCTTGGATATGCATTTTCTCACAACATTAAGGCATTGTGATCCCTCTAAGTGTCCCACATAAGTGGAATCACTCACAGCTACAAGGGAGTTTGAATCTCTATTTATCAAGTTCCTTTCTCTTTTTTAATTTTATTTTAATTGACAAATAATAAATATAAACTCAGTAAGTACATTTTAATGTTTTCCTGTGTAATTATTTTATAGATTTTAAACAACTATCAATAATATTTGGCAAAAATAATTTGAGTCTTTCATTATGAGAAACATATTTTGGATATTGGAATAAAAGCTTTATTCTGTTTTCCAAAACAGGAAGCCAATGCCAAAATACTGTACATTCAGTTCTAGAAGCAGCTGCATTCAGACCATAATTAAAAAGCTCATAAGAGATTTCCCCCTGACTTACTGTTCTTAAAACCGCCTTGCTTTTGAAATCTATATACTATGACGTGTACTCTTTCTTGCTCTCTGGGTATAAGAGGAAGAAGAAAGGATTTAAAATGGTAATGTAGACTCCAGAATGTGTATAGTTTCAGAGGCACCTGACTTAGGCACAAAGTAAAGAAAGCCAGAAAGCTTAAAGATACCTTAGAGATTAATATAGGGAAGTTATGAGACCAGAGGTCCCAGCTGCACTTAATGGGAGGCAAGCTGAGTCAGAAAAAATTCTACTGGGTTCCAGTTTTTCACCGCTTGAGCAAATTACTCAAAAGTTACAACTCTATTTGTCTTATTCTTGAAAAATAAATATTATAATATCATAAAATTTTTGATGAGATTACCTCCAGCCCACAGTGATGTAATTTTTCCTAGAACACACTCCCTCATGCTTGTTCCTTGAAGATTCAGCTCCTTAGTATTCATACACAAGTTACTCTTGCCTTTCCTGGACACACAGAGAAACACATACCCAAAGGCAATAAAAATTACAGGTAATACCTGAAAGGTGAGAATTTGGTCTGAAGCAATCACATTAGTTTTGTCCAGGTTTTGGATTGAGAAAGCAAAAACAGTCACTTTTGCACAAATATGCAAGAATGTCACAATGCACAAAAATAATCACAGCAGTGCTCTCAGGAGTAACGGGAGAGATCCAGGGATAAGCCTGAGTTCTGGATCTTTTCTGTTGTATGCTGGTCCTGATTCCTTGTGTGTGCCCTTGGTACAACTTCTTAGAATTATGTTTCTGTGTTTCTGAAGGGAACCTTCCTTGTTTCCTAGGTTTAGCTTATATAGATTTTATATGCAATCAAAGAAAAGAATGTAAAGTAAGAGTGAAACTAATTTCATGCTACTAAAAGCAGAACTACATGTTTAGAGTCTTTGGAGTTGAGTGTCAGAAATAGGATTTCAATTGCAATAGCTATTCATAGTTTGGATTGCCTAGTGAAAGCTGGTGTTTTTATAACTTTCCTGTTTCATCTCATCTGGCCTGATGAATAAAACACAAAGATCAAAGGCAAATTAAGAACAAAAATAGTTATTTGGTTGGATGGGTGTTTGTATAGATAAGAGTTCATCATGGAGATGATGCACAGCAGCAAGAGGTAAAGTTGGTGGCTTGAGCAGGAAGCTGAAAGATCACATGTTCAATTTCAAAAAGCAGCAGAGAGAGCAAACAGGAAGTGGCCCTAGAAAAACCAAAGTGTGGATAATTCAGTTCTTCTTAGAAGTGGAGCAAAACACTCACAGGAGCAAATATGGGGATAAAGTGTCGAGCAGAGACAGAAGGAAAGGCCATCCAGAGACTGCCCCACCTGGGATCCATCCCACATACAGACACCAAACCCAGACACTATTGTGGATGCCAAGAAGTGCTTGCTGACAGGAGCCTGATATATCTGTCTCCTGAGAAGCTCTGCCAGAGCCTGACAAATAGAGAGGAGGATACTTGCAGCCAATCATTGGACTGAGCATGGGCTCCCAAGAACTGAAGGAGCTGAAGGGGTTTGCAACACCATAGGAAGAATAACAATATCAACCAACCAGGCACCCCAGAGCTCCCAGGGATTAAGCCACCAATACAAATGTCTCCAGCTGCATTGTAGCAGAGGATGGCCTTGTCAGGCATCAATGGGAAGAGAGGTCCTTGGTCCTATGAGGGCTTGATAGATACCCCAGTATAGGGGAATGGAGGGCAGGGAGGTGGGTGGGAGAGGATGGGTGGTTGGGGAACACCCTCATAGAAGCAGGGGGAGGGATGAAGGGATAGGGGATTTCCTGTGGCGGGGGATGTACCGGGAAAGAGGATAACATTTGAAATGCAAATAAAATATAAATAATAAATATATATATATATTCTCCGTACGTCCGTGCGTGTGTGTGTGTGTGTGTGTATGCTTGAGAGCTATTCAAACTCTCAGGGTGCTTATTCTAGGTACATTAAATAACTTCTTTTTCTAGCCATAAGTTTATATATGTATTCACTACTTATTTACATATGATTAATCACTAATGAATGTTATATAACAATTATCTTAATAATGTTGAGAAATAGAAACCATTCTTATTTTTAAATTTTCTATAGCATATGACGGATGTAGATTTTAAATAGAGATTTATAACTCAAACTCAAAATCTCTCTAATGCTTCAACCCTACTTTTTCTTTGTGATTAGAGGTGCCTAGTATACAAGTCTTTTAAATTATAAGTTTTGCAAATTAATATACATCACAGAATATTTTAATCACTTGTTTAATTTTTGCAAAATATATACATTTTTCCTGATATTAATAATATATGATGAAAATTTTAGTTTGTTTTTCCTTCTAGCTATGTATACAAAGAATCTTTTCATGTAACAGTGTTATTAATCACAGAACTTACTGAGTATGTGCCAAATATTATTAGAAGAAATTCATATACTGTGATGGACAACTCTGTTAGTTATGCCCAACCATATGGTTGTTTCAAGAGGATTAAGTTGTAATCTCCTGAAGAGTTCACTCCATAATTTGTGAATTAAAGGAGCTAAATTAGGAAACAGCAATATCTTACGTTATATCTTGGCTCAATTTATTTGTCATTCATTCTCTTAAATGATACTTTAAAGGATTGTGACTTGTATTCACAATCACTTAGGTTTGGAAGATTAATGTAACATGTTAAACAGTAAGACAGAGAGAGTTTGGCCATATAATATTATGTTTGCAGATTTGCTTTCTCAAGGTAAATGAACTGTTGTAAGAAAAAGATTCTAGATATATGAAGATTTGTACAGTGGGTGTTTGCTTTTCAGTCTCATGATAACATGGATAGTGAACACGATGGAGTGATAGCTCTTCACAGACTCATTCAGTGGCTCATCCTGGCAAGTTCAATTCTAACTGGGGTAGGAAATGAGTGTCAAATATTGTCCAGTTATAAGGTGAACCATATCTGAAAATGATATCTGTCTTTTCTCCTAACTTTCTTTTGTCTGGTTTTCTTTCACATCACCACATCTAACTGAAATGGAGAATGGGCCCATATATTTTGCTTATCATTACCAAATATTTGAAAATACTGTTTTTGAGAATAATCTCTAGGTCTTTTATAATGCTTTATATATCTTTTGATTCTAATTCCCAACTTAATTCTTATGTATAAAATGCTCACTTATCCATTATATTATAGATTTAAACCAAAGCTCTGCTTATTCACTTTAAAGACTATTCTTTTACTTTGTAAGTGTCCATATGAAGTGAGATTCATTATGTAGTATAGAACATTAATAAGACATGGATAAATCTTTTGCCAGTGCTGTAAATTGATTACTTTTTTCCTGTTAAATTATTTTCTAATTTTCCACTGTTACATAAATAAGAGGGAGAAAGAGTTATCATCTGCCTTTCTTGATTGTGTACTTTGGAACTATAACATTATTTGGCTGTGAAATATTAGTATAAGTAGTACATCAATAGGTAATACAATAACTCAATGTATGATAAACTATTCCTTTAAAAAATTTAGGAACTTACAACCTTGGCATCACCCACCAAATTACTGCCATATATTATGGCTGAATATCTTGGTGTTCCCATGGGAAACCTAACAGTGTGCAAAGGGTTGTCTCTGACTCTTTTGCTTCATTCTGAAACCCTTTGTCTCCTACTGGGTTGCCTTGCTTAGCCTTCATGTGAATGTATGTGTCTGGTCTTTTTATTTTTTAATTCATTATTTTATTTATTTACATTCTAGATATTGCCTTCTGTCCCAGTCTCCCTCTCAGAATTCTTCCTCATGTTACCTCTCCCCTTTGCCTCTGAGAGGTTGCCACACTCTGTCATCCCCCTTCTCTCAAGCTTCAAGTCTCTACAGGATTAGTCACATTATCTACAACTAAGGTCATACATAGCAGCCCTCTTATTGCATCTTGCTGCATCATGATTGATTGATCTCCCTGACAGGCCAACTCTTTTCTTAGGGGAGGTAGAGCAGATGCAAAGTTTCCTTTTAAACCATCACCTGCAAGTAGTCTATAGCCTATAATATAATATCAATGGGATAGAAAAATATCTATTCTTCACATTTCCATTTTCCTACTTCAAATTCTACTGATATCTGCGGGGGGGCTGATTTAAGATGATCAAAAGATTATTGAGCCCTTGCAATGAAAACAATTATTCTCACTGAGTACTGAAACTGTGATTGTATGTCTTGTGGGTCTCTGACAAGCATCGATTCTATGAGTCCATTCAGAATTTTTCCCTCTGTTTAGTGCTTCATTCCCTTTCACAAATATCCTACTTTGTATGCTTCGTTGCATCAATACTAAGCTTATCAATTCCTAGCCTTGGGTTCCAGTAGAATTGAAGCATGTTTGAGTTGTTTCTGGTTACTGTCACTTAGTGCCTGCTTCATTGACTCTCTTTGAGTTTACTAACACATGGCAGAAGCTTCCAGATAACATATCCTTAATGATAATCTGATGATGCTTTATAAAACATCATGCTTTTTTGTAAGGCTTTGCTAATAGGCTAAATTAATTAGTTCCATTAACCAATAAATGTGAAATTAACTAGAATATGCCTCTGAGACATGTTTAGATTTATTAGACAAAAGATGTTCCAAGTTGCGTCTGGTAGAAGCCATAGATGAATGTCAACTGTTGAAATCTCAAACATAAAATCACAACAAGCTAAAAACTGTCAATGAACTTTGGAGGAAAAAGTGGGAATGCTCAATGACAGTTAGTGACTTGAGTGGGTTTTAAGCACAAGTGTGTCTGGCAGTCACCAGAGCTGCTATCAGAGTTAACACTTCAAACATAATCCATAACATAATCCATAAGTCTAATTCATAGACCATATGAACAAAAATTCTTATCTGAATATTTTTGCATTTGGTTAGATATTTTCTAAACCTTCAAGATGTAGAAGCTTTCAATCATAGCAATCAAAACAGCTTATTTTTGGTTATTAGTTTACTCTGTTCTAATTACCTTATCTTTCAGATAATTGAAAGTAATTTGCCCACTCTTTCTTTCTATGTAAGAACTATAATTCTTAAAATATTATATATTTTCATTGACAGTCTACCATCTTTTATCATTACTATTCAAATGTAGGATGCAAGAACATCCCTACTCATATGATACTGTTTTTTCCAGGTAAAATCCTTACAAGTCTTATTCCTGTAATGGCCTTCATATTTACAAAACCATCACTCTACTTTCTTAATATTTTGCATAAAAAGAGCTACTATAATATTCCATGTTCAAGAAATTTTTCTTTAAAAATTTTTAGGAACTCAGACTTTTACATCACCCATACATATAGTGCTGTATAACTGACTGCAGCATATATATTATGGCTAAGTAGCTCGCTGTTCTTGTGTAAAAACCTAACAGAGTAAAAAAAACCTAACAGTGTAAAAACCTAACCATGGGTCCAGGGATTGTCCCTGATTCTTTTACTGACTTGTAATACCCTTTTTCTCCTACTCGGTTGCTTTGCCTAGACTTCATGTGATGGTATAACCTGGCTTTATTGTAGCTTGTTGGGCTGTTTGATTGATGTCCCTGGGAGTCCAGCTCTTTTTCAGAGAGGAGGCAATGTGTGAATCTGAGGAAATGCAGGGATGGTCATGGTGGAAAGATTATGTCAAGATGTAATATGAGAGAAGAATAAAAAAAATGTCAATAAAGCTATGTATCAGCAAACAACCACAGTTTGTACACATTACCCAATATGTTCATTATTATGATTATATGAGAAATGTAACAAGATTTTTATGTCTTTAGTTATTTATATCTCCTATTTCCCAAAGGAATAAGTACTCATGAAGCCAATAGATCTCTACATAGGATAAATGTTGGCATGTGACAAACGTATTTAAAATAATAACTGCTTATTAGAAGACTGACAGTAGGAGTATACGCTAATGATTAAATCATACATCACAAACACCATTGTCACTCAAAATCAGGTACTCTAATTATTCTCTCTTTGTATTATCTGTGTACTACAGTGTATTTCATATTTTCAAGAGTTCTCCATCTATATATCCAACTGCTCTTGCACAAAAACATTAAAAATATAGTTGCTCATAGTTTGCGAACAAATATTATTCAGTTTTTTAGATGTGAGAAGTGCATGAAAGGAATTTGGCTCTGCCTGAGGTGCTGCAATAAGTCTTATGTCATAAGTACACGAAAGAGATGGAGACTATGTAGATTGATATCACTCGAAAGTAGGAGTATATGGACACCCAGGAGTTTTCTGTCACAAAAAAATTCTATCAGGATTCCTAAAAGGAAACTTATTTGAAATATAACCAAAATATTATAAAATATTATAATATTTCATAACATTAAATATTATAAAACATAATAAAAATTTTCAATCTAGTCATGAAGCTTTAACTTATTATTAGTTTAAGTGGTGGGTAGGGGTATAACTTGTGGCTTAGTTTGTTCTACAGAGATGGCAACTTCCCCTCCCTCTTTATGGTACATATACACACTATTAAAGTATTTATTCAACTTCCATAAGAGGATTTATAGATTCAACCACATCTTATTCTTACCCCTTCTTTTAAAAGCATTTTTGGCAACTAAAGTGCATCTGCCTATCAAGACCCTTAGCACACCAGCCCTGTGGCTTGTCTGCCACTAGTCTGGCTGTCAAGTTCATTTTAAATCATAGTAGGTCAAGTTTAAGGGAGTAAAGGTCACTGATAGTAATTCAAATCATCTTATCTAAAAGACAGTGTGGTTTCTCAAATGGCTTCATGTTTTAAATTCCAGGTGATTAAAATTTGCATGGTAGGAAAATCAATACCATAACACCTGTGATTCCCTGTTCATATTCTAAAATTAATATTTTAACTTTAAATAAAATATCACTGTATCTTTACATACAGTCACTGAAAGAAGAAATTCATTTAAGCCCCAATATATTTTCTCTGCTGTTCTATATATCTTGTTTTCAATACTGCTAACAATAATATTTATAGTTAAATAAATGTGAGTATCAATTCCTCCTCAAGATTCATGTGATCATTTGAGCTGATATTTCTTCAACTGTACTAATAAAAGAAGAAAGAAAACAGTACAGATAATTATATTTGCCTCATGGGAGAGGGAAAAGGACTCGCTTAGATTGAATATCTGAAGATCTTCACTCAGTCCCTAGCACAAAGCTAGCATACATGCAATACTAATGTCCTTCATCTTACATTTATATGTCATGCACACAGTTTTTAAATGGTGATTACATAAGTGTTATTCCTGCAAATGAAGTCCGTGTATCCATAAATGGGGAGTTGCCTATGATTATGAGAATACTTTGGGTTTATTTTCTATAAACTCTTTTATAACATTTCACTGTGGATTTCATGACTCAATTCTACACTCTCAGAGAGTTCACTGCAACATTTAATTTTTAAAAGGATTTATTATTTTTTGTACAACTAAATGATTTGTGAACTATTGATTGCCTCTACTTTTGGAGGTATCAGAAATAGACATTTGGAATGCAGAAGGAAACCCTTAAAATGTAATATTGAAGTATTCAGAAAAACACTATATGTTACCATCATTTCCTTTTCTTTTTTTAAATTTAATTTTATTTATTTACATTTCAAATATATCCCTTTTCCTGGTTTCCCCTCTGCAAACCCCAGATCCCATCCTCCCTTACCCTGCTTCTATGAGGGTTCTCCCAACCCACCTACCCAGTACTCCTGCCTCACCACCCTAGCATCCTCTAGGATCCTAGGGCACTAAAGCTTCACAGGATCAAGGGCCTTCACCCCCATTGTTGCCAGACAAGGTTCCTTCAGCTCCTTCAGTCTTTCCCCTAACTACTTTGTTGGGGTCCTTTGTGCTCAGTCTGATGGTTGGTTGCGAACATCTACATCTGTATTGGTCAGGATATGGAAGAGTCTCTCAGGAGATAGCTGTATCAGGCTCCTGTCAGCAAGAGGCATCAGCAATAGGGTCTGGGTTTGGTGTCTGCATGTAGGATAGATCCCCAGGTGGGGCAGTCTGCATTGTCTTTCCTTCAGTCTCTGCTCCACTCTCTGTCCCTGCATTTCCTTTAAATAGGAGCAAGTCTGGGTTAAAATTTTAGAGATGGGTGGGTGGTCCAATGCCTAACCTCTGAATATGGTCTCAACAGGTTCTCCTTCCCCTTTATGGGGGTATTTCAGCCAATGGTACCCCATGGGATCATGGGAGGCTCTTGTTTTCCTGGCATCTGGGACTTTCTGATTACTATCCCCAGTTCCCCATCCCCCATTGCTACACACCTCTGTTCAATTTCATGACTCTTTGTACATCTTCTCCATCTTCTCCCATACCTGATTCTTCCCCTTTTTTCCTCTCCCCCTTTTCTCTTCTTCCCAAGTCTCTCCTCTACTTCCTTGATCATTTTGTTTCTCCTTATAAGTAGGACTGAAGCATCCACAATTTGATGTTCCTTCCTCTTGAGCTTCATGTGGTCTGTGACTTGTATGTGGATATTCCATGCTGAAATTTATAGGCAAATTTGGAACTCAGTCACAAAAGACCATACATGGTATGTACTCAATGATAAGCAGGAATTAGGCAAGGAGTGTATAACACCCACAATGCAACTCATGGGCCACATGAAGCTCAAGAGGAAGGAAGACCAAAGAGTGGGTGCTTGAGTGGTACCATCATTTTCTAACACACAGTATATGTCATTGTGTGGTGCCTTTTATAAGGTAACTGAATTTTCACTACTTTGTTGGTGAAAAAAAGCATCAGAGAGATTAGATAGTATGTTTTTAGACAACATGATAAATGTTGGGCAACATCACAGTCAAACTTTAAAAGTCTAGTCTCTTTATCAACAGACAAAGGTTTATATCCAGTTTAGCCCATTAGCTCAATAAATAGTTTGTTTAAAAATACTTCAATTGCACAAATCCCTTTTCTAATAAATGAATGAAATTCTGTGAGTATCCACTTAAAAACCCAGGCATGTTACTGTAAGATGGATAAGTGTTGCTTAGTGAACATTAGATACAAGGGTTCTGCTTAGCTCAGAGTCGCCTGACTGAAGAATGACAGCCACTGTCATTCCAATCTTAGCTATAGTGAAGAAGTCTACTGGAACAGATGGAACAGATACTGGCATTAATCCCTTGGTTCTCTGGGCCTTGTTAATGGGAGATGTCACCCTGGCATTTGCTATACAGATTCAATCTCTTTTGAAAGAGTCACTCCATGTGATGTTGAATGAATGGATCCATCTATCCTGGTGTTAAGGATTTTGCACTAGTTAACTTGTGGCTCCAAATTTAAAGAAGAAAAATGGGATGTGATTTTTGCCTTTAAGTCTATGTATTTTAATCAACTGGGCCTGCCATGACAAAATAAAATTCTACTCCTGAGTTTGCTTAAACAACATATGCTTATTCCCTCTTTTTTTTTTCCCTTGAGGGCTACAAGTTCTGGATCAGAGTGCAGACAGCTTTGTGTGTGTGTGTGTGTGTGTGTGTGTGTGTGTGTGTGTGTGTGTGTGTGTGTGAAAACTTTATCATTATAGATGATTGCCTTCTTGATGTCTATGGCAGTGCTCTTTTCTCACCATACAGATATATCTGTTATCACTTTTTCAACTTCTTTCCTCCCTCCTTCCCTCCCTCCCTCCCTCCTTTCCCTCCTCCCTTCCTTCCTTCCTTCCTTCCTTCCTTCCTTCCTTCCTTCCTTCCTTCCTTCTTTCCTTCCTTCCTTCCTTCCTTCCTTCCTTCCTTCCTTCCTTCCTGCCTGCCTGCCTCCCTGCCTTCCTCCCTTCCTCCCTTCCTTTCTTCCATCCATCTTTGAATTTCTTCCTTATTTGAATAAGAACAGATGTATATGCAGATGCTCCTGCAACTGTGCTCATATGTATATGGCAACCCAAAGGTCCACATTCACATGCTGTTCCACAGGATATAGCCACCTTAGTTCTTGAAAATAGGCATCTAATTGGAAGCAGCAGCTTGTTTTTTGTATGGTTGGCTAGGTGACCATCCAACTCCAAGAATCCTCTGATTTCTGTTTCTTCACTATAGATATTACTAGCACATGCCACCACATCTGGCTTTGCACAGGAGTGGTAGGGAAAGAATTCAGTTCCTTATAAGTTTTATGAAATGATCTATCTTTTCATGCTCATTTATTTCTTCCTTTAAGGATGCTAGAAATAATGAGTTAAAGATTCTTGTTTGAATTCTTTTTTTAAATATTTTTTTATTACGTATTTTCCTCAATTACATTTCCAATGCTATCCCAAAAGTCCCCCATACCCTCCTCCTGACTCCCCTACCCACCCATTCCCACTTTTTGGCTCTGGCGTTCCCCTGTACTGGGGCATATAAAGTTTGCATGTCCAATGGGCCTCTCTTTCCAGTGATGGCCGACTAGGCCATCTTTTGATATATATGCAGCTAGAGTCAAGAGCTCCGGGGTACTGGTTAGTTCATAATGTTGTTGCACCTACAGGGTTGCAGATCTCTTTAGCTCCTTGGATACTTTCTCTAGCTCCTCCATTGGGGGTCCTGTGATCCATCCAATAGCTGACTGTGAGCATCCACTTATGTGTTTGCTAGGCCCCGGCCTAGTCTCATAAGAGGCAGCTATATTAGGGTCCTTTCAGCAAACTCTTGCTAGTGTATGCAATGGTGTCATAGTTTGGAGTCTGATTATGGGATGGATCCCTGGATATGGCAGTCTCTAGATGGTCCATCCTGAGTTTAGTTAAATCTTGCTGAAAGTGACAAATTTATCTATTTTTACCAAACAAACCCAAGTGCCACATTATTCTAAGGTTTCTTTTAAAGTAAAAATTTAAGAAGAAGAAGCTGTCTGATGGGTGACAGCCATTTCAATATGTAGGATATGTGGGAGTGTTTGCTTGTTGGAAAACACTTGGGTGTCAATTTTCTTCCCCTTTAAGGAAAGAACAAGGTGCACATGTACAAGGATCAGGTAAAAGGTGACATTAAGAAAATTCTCAAATCATCTCGTCTACAACATGACTCCCGAAGCTAACATGGAACCCTTTTCTTTATCCCAATACAGCTTTTTTGTTTGTTTGTTTGGTTGGTTTGGTTTAGTTTTTGAGACAGGGTTTCTCTGTGTAGCTCTGGCTGTCCTGGAGCTCATTCTGTAGACCAGGCTGGCTTTGAACTCAGAAATCCACCTGCCTCTGCCTCCTAAGTGCTGGGACCAGTAAAGCTTCTTTTCACCTTAAAACTGCATATTTTTGAGACAAGAATAAATTCATTGATTACCTGTGTCTTTATATAGCAGAATTTTATTAGTATACAGAATTTTCTTGGCAATCCATAAATTGAGTTTTCATACGATACTCAATTTATAGACAAAGTAATAGTATTATAGTGAGATTCAGCACACACCCCCCATTTACATCTAATGATATGATCAAATTTTAAGCATGATTTGGTGTCCAGACATACATAAATGCAAGACTAAATGTTTGTAACATTCTTGATATATATTTTATTAGCTGTAATAATATGACACAAAGTAAAGAGCTGTTATATTTGTGAAACAATTACTTATTATATTTGTCATTATTGAAAGTTTACCAGAAGAAAAGAGTCTTAATCCAGCTTAATTGAATCACTCCCTTGTCTAGGCTGGCTGCTGTCACAGTGTCTCACGCAAAGCTACTGGTTTATCGGCTAAGAAGGCCTTATATGCAAAAATCTTGGCTAAGTATTTGAATCATAGGAGTATACTTGTTATTAATAAAGTCAATTTGTTGGTGAAATAAGAAAATATAGATGCAGAGACACCTCAGAATCACCTAGATATGGGAAGGACAGGCAGAGCTGAGCAGGTGATAACAGCACTCCGAGCAGAGGATGTTTCTCACAAGTTTTTCTCACTAGCTCATGATGGAAAGTGTCGGCGTGGAATTCATTGCTGTGTAAGGTAGCCATGCCCAGGAACTTTACACAAACCTGAGGAGCAATATTGATTAACTATGCTATATTCATTTTTTTCAAAAAATAATAACAGATCTTTCATTTAGTGACATTATAGTCTCCTTAATTTTTAATATCCAATATTTTATAAAGTCAAGACATTATTGAGGGGTCAGGAAAGAGTTTTATCAACATTTTACTTTTTTCCAAAGTATGGTCTAAGTACTGATTATACCCATAGTGAGCTATATTTTCAATTCAGCTATATAGGACCACAATTAGTTGGTTATACTTACAATACAGCATATGTAATTTTGATTCTCAATTGAAAACATTAAAAATGGATTGTCCAGCTGATAAAATAATTATAAATATAGTTGAGATTATTGAGACCTCATTTTGCACTATGCAGTGTTAAAAATTATGTCGATTAAAATATATTGAAGGATAACAACTGACTATGAGTCTCTTATGGTTAACAACTCCTCTCCTATCGTCCTGTAACTAACTCCAATAAAGCCGAAAGATTCAACAACAACAAAAAATATTTTTAAGATTATAATATAATTACATTGTATCTCTTCATTCAATTTCTCAACCCACAGGTTGAGAACCACAGGCTTAGTGGATGAGTGTGCTTAAAGAATATACATTCTAATCTAACCTATGATATAGGTTAGATTCCCAGCACCCAGCAGCCTTGTAAAAGTTCTGTGTGGATGAGAGCTTGTGTAAAATCAATTTATAGACAAAGTAATAGTATTATAGTGAGATCCAGCACCCCCATTTACATCTAATGCTATGATCAAATTTTAAGCACAGAGAGCATCTGGGGATGGCTAGAGAGAGGGTTCAGAGCAGCTGGCCAACCAAAACTCATAAACACCAAGTTTAGTGAGAGATATTTTCTCAAGGGTGTAAGGTATAAAACCATAGAACAGAACCCCCAGTGTCCTCCTCTGATCCTTACATGGATACAGGTATATGCATCCACTATACTCATAAGCACATATGATTTTATATATATGATATGAATGATAACTATAGCAAAATTACAGTTTCTGATAGATAGAAAGATAGATAGATAGATAGATAGATAGATAGATAGATAGATAGATAGATTGATAGATAGAGATCGTTGAATATAGAGATAGGGATGGTATAGGTAGAGATGATATAGATACAGATTAGAGCTAGATGTAGATGAAAGAGAGAGAGATGATAGAGATAGATGAGAGAGATATACATAGGTAGATTTGTAGGTAGAAGTAGAGGTAGATAGATCAGGAAAACCCTTTTCACAGATCAAGAAGCAAGAAATGGGAAGCCAAGTCATAAGAATAGCAGGCTAAGAAGGCTTCCATGGGGTCTCTCCAGTAAACAGTGCATCTTTTGTCCACCCCTGCCTCCAGCTTCTGCTAAAAGTGCACATTCTTTGGCTACTTCACTCTGGTCTCTGCTTTTATCTGACATAATCTCCTCCTTTTTTGTCAGTGTCTTCTCTTTTTTTTTAATTTTTAATATTTTTTATTACATATTTTCCTCAATTACATTTCCAATGCTATCCCAAAAGTCCCCCATAGCACCCCCTACTTCCCTACCCACCCATTCCCATTCTTTTGGCCCTGGCATTCCCCTATATTGGGGCATATAAAGTTTGCAAGTCCAATGGGCCTCTCTTTCCATTGATGACTGACTAGGCCATCTTTTGATACATATGCAGCTAGAGACAAGAGCTCCGGGGTACTGGTTAGTTCATAATGTTGTTCCAACTATAGGGTTACAGATCCCTTTAGGTCCTTGGGTACTTTCTCTAGCTTCTCCATTGGGAGCCCTGTGATACGTTCAATAGCTGACTGTGAGCATCCACTCCTGTGTTTGCTAGGCCCCTGCATAGTCTCACAAGAGACAGCTATCTTTGGGTCCTTTCAGCAAAATCTTGCTAGTGTATGCAATGGTGTCCGCGTTTAGAAGTTGATTATGGGATGGATCCCTGGATACGGCAGTCTCTAGATGGTCCATCTTTTCATCACAGCTCAAAACTTTGTCTCTGTAATTCCTTCCATGGGTGTTTTGTTCCCAATTCTAAGAAGGGGCACAGTGTCCACATTTTGGTCTTCATTCTTCTTGAGTTTCATGCGTTTAGCAAATTGTATCTTATATCCTGGGTATCCTAAGTTTTGGGCTAATATCCACTTATCAGTGAATACATATTGTGTGAGTTCCTTTGTGATTGTGTTACCTCACTCAAGATGATGCCCTCCAGGTCCATCCATTTGGCTAGGAATTTCATAAATTCATTCTTTTTAATAGCTGAGTAGTACTCCATTGTGTAAATGTACCATAATTTCTGTATCCATTCCTCTGTTGAGGGACATCTGGGTTCTTTCCAGCTTCTGGCTATTATAAATAGGGCTGCTATGAACATAATGGAGCCTGTGTCCTTCTTACCGGTTGGGACATCTTCTGGATATATGCCCAGGAGAGGTATTGCTGGATCCTCCGGTAGTACTATGTCCAATTTTCTGAGGAACCGCCAGACTGATTTCCAGAGTGGTTGTACAAGCTTGCAATCCCACCAACAATGGAGGAGTGTTCCTCTTTCTCCACATCCTTGCCAGCATCTGCTGTCACCTGCAACATTGTACTTGAAGTCCTAGCCAGAGCAATTCGACAACAAAAGGAGATCAAAGGGATACAAATTGGAAAAGATGAAGTCAAATTATCACTTTTTGCAGATGATATGATAGTATATATAAGTGACCCTAAAAATTCCACCAGAGAACTCCTAAACCTGATAAACAGCTTCGGTGAAGTAGCTGGATATAAAATTAACTCAAACAAATCAATGGCCTTTCTCTACACAAAGAATAAACAGGCTGAGAAAGAAATTAGGGAAACAACACCCTTCTCAATAGTCACAAATAATATAAAATATCTTGGCGTGACTCTAACTAAGGAAGTGAAAGATCTGTATAATAAAAACTTCAAGTCTCTGAAGAAAGAAATTATAGAAGATCTCAGAAGATGGAAAGATCTCCCATGCTCATGGATTGGCAGGATCAACATTGTAAAAATGGCTATCTTGCCAAAAGCAATCTACAGATTCAATGCAATTCCCATCAAAATTCCAACTCAATTCTTCAACGAATTAGAAAGTGCAATCTGCAAATTCATCTGGAATAACAAAAAACCTAGGATAGCAAAAATTCTTCTCAAGGATAAAAGAACCTCTGGTGGAATCACCATGACCTAAAGCTTTACTACAGAGCAATTGTGATAAAAACTGCATGGTACTGGTATAGTGACAGACAAATAGACCAATGGAATAGAATTGAAGACCCAGAAATGAACCCACACACCTACGGTCACTTGATCTTCGACAAGGGAGCTAAAAACATCCAGTGGAGGAAAGACAGCATTTTCAACAAATGGTGCTGGCACAACTGGTTGTTAACATGTAGAAGAATGCGAATCGATCCATTCCTATCTCCTTGTACTAAGGTCAAGTCTAAGTGGATCAAGGAACTTCACATAAAACCAGAGACACTGAAACTTATAGAGGAGAAAGTGGGGAAAAGCCTTGAAGATATGGGCACAGGGGAAAAATTCTTGAATAGAACAATGGCTTGTGCTGTAAGATTGAGAATTGACAAGTGGGACCTCATGAAACTGCAAAGCTTCTGCAAGGCAAAAGACACCATCAATAAGACAAAAAAACCACCAACAGATTGGGAAAGGATCTTTACCTATCCTAAATCAGATAAGGGACTAATATCCAATATATATAAAGAACTCAAGAAGGTGGACTCCAGAAAGTCAAATAACCCCATTAAAAAATGGGGCTCAGAACTGAACAATAATTCTCACCTGAAGAATACCGAACGGCAGAGAAGCACCTGAAAAAATGTTCAACATCCTTAATCATCAGGGAAATGCAAATCAAAACAACCCTGAGATTCCACCTCACACCAGTCAGAATGGCTAAGATCAAGTGTCTTCTCTTATGTTACACATGCCCTTGCATTTATGGTTTACCCAGGTAATTAAGTATGATGGTTTTCTAATATCCTTGTTTTGATCGCATGTGCCTCAGATGCTTATGTTCAAATCTGTAGGTTCTTAGGCAGCTGTGTTTAGTACACAATTCAACTACCTACACCAAGTTTTCTGGCTGTATTATTGCTATGATCTCCTAACAATGATGAGCACAGTAAGATCACACTAAGTAGATTGAGGTTGTAAGTGGCAAGGTATAAGACTTGACTTAAAGCAGGAAGGAGCAAGAAACCTGACATCATCTTTAGATCCTCTTTGTCATGATTTATGTAGCTCACTATTCATCCTTACTTATAGTTTGTCATCTCTAAAATACTCTGTTCTGTTTCCTACCTCATTTTGCTAGGAAGATGTTTTAAAAGTTAATAAATAATCAAATGTGGCATCTCAGCAGGTAGATTCAAAATATTAAGTGTTCTTTAATCCCCAGGAACATAAAAATGTGCCAGAAATCAGACAATAAGAATTTATCCCTCGATAAAACTTAAAATGTTAATCTTGAAAGAGGTTATATTCAAACTGTAGATTGATTGGCTGACTTTATGTAAATGAAGAGAGATAAATGCTTTTTAGATTGTGGAAAAGATAGTTTAATTAAAATGATAGGGGATTTGTAAGACTACGGTGGAAAACGATTACAGTGTGGAAAAACAGATTATTTAGGAATTATAGTATCTAAAGGAGAACATTCAAACCTAAGAGATGTTTGAGCCAAAGCTTGTACCAATTTCTATTAAGTTTAACATATTAAATTTGGTTCATAACAAGAGCCTTTATCAATTTAATCTCAGCAGTACAGAATGATTTCCTGTAAGAGCACAGGGAAACAGTCCTGACTAAGACCCAACTGAAGCACTCCGTAGAGTGACCAATCACAGAGCCCATTGATCCATGATACCTCTTCTGGGAAATGATGTCGTTCCAGGGAGAATAGGCAAACACAAAGTGTGCAAAACCCACTCATAGAAGTGAGTAAGTTATGTGCTACTGATCCAAAGTGATATAGACACACAACCAGGTGGATACATCTGCCTAGAATGCAAGGAGGCAGATGAATGCCACCAAACAATATACAGAGAAGGAGTCTATATATGTAATGGGCAACACCAAGAACTAGCATGCATAAAGAAATGAAAATGCAAAAATAATTAAGAAACAGAATATAAAATACCACAAAACAGCCAAGTGTAACAGGGAAAGAAGGGAACAACCAACCTATGACCTCAAGCTGCTGGCCATCCTCCTCACTAAGTTTAATAATTGACCCAGTGACCTTACCTAGTTAGGACATGTATCCTGTTGCAAAATTAGTGTCTTGATGTATATGTATATGTATATGATGTATATGTATATGTATATGATGTATATGTATATGTATATGTATATGTATATGTATATGTATATGTATATGTATATGTATATGTATATGTATATGTATATGTATATGTATATGTATATATTCTGCATCCTTGAAGCTCATGTAAGCTAAAGTTTCAGTGTGTGGATGTGAGGGGATAATGTGAAGGAGTGGTTTCTCTTCTTCTGCCATGTGGGCTTCATGGATTAAACTTAGGTCATCAGGCTTAATGAAAAACTTCCCCTTTAGCCATTTTGCTGCTCCCCAAATACATTTTAATGTTCATTTTAATGCATAAACATTTTCTCAAAAGTGCTATTCCCTTTTTTTTCCCTTTGGAAAACTGTGAGTCCTTGACCACTGTCTCCCAGTACAGTTCCAAAAAACTAAAAAACTAAAAAACTAAAATAAAAAAATAAATAAAAAAGCAAAGAGAAACCCCTGACTTTCTTTTTCCACCAGAGCTTTAAAGAAATCAAATCAAATCAATTTGTACTATAACCAGCATGGCATTTGTTCATGAGAATGTATATTTGAGGAAATGAATAAAAGGGCCTGGAATTTTACAAGGTGTGACTCAGATTTAGGAAAATTATTTAAATAGCATTTAAACTACTTAAGTCTTACTAAGCATGGGATATTTCACAAACCTTTTCGATATTACAATTCTAACATCGTACCTGTTACTGTGATTAGATTTTTACTTCATCATTCTAGAATTTGCTTTCTGTGGTATGTCTGGCTATGTGTTTGACAAGTTTTTTTGGCAGTGTATGGAATGTTTAATAGCCAAGCATGTGGGAGAGTGAGAGATTTTCCGTCTGTTAATTGAAGAGAGCCAAAAGGAGGAAACGCCATTACGCAACTCTTGAACCAAGTGGCTGATGCAGAATGTCTCACAAGTGGCTCCCATTGCAGTTGATATTCAAAGGCCAGAACCCCTTCTATAGAAAAACTATCATTTCCTTTCTGGTTAAAAGATAATATTATAAGGTTCTTCTGATGTATTGAATTTTCACTCATGAGGTGATAAGAGAAGAAAACAGTCAATGTTCATGTGACATGCTTTGATCTGGATGTGATATCCCTGAACCAGATCAGTCTCAGGAAACAAGGAAGATGGTTTGAGACCTTGAAAGCAGATGGTTGTTATTCAGGTGTCCAGTAGAACAATTCAATATCTTCTCCTGTATCTTAGTGAGGGTTTTACTGCTGTGAACAGACACCATGACCAAGGCAGCTCTGATAAGGATGACATTTAATTGGGGCTGGCTTACTGGGTCAGAAGTTCAGTCCAGTATTATCATGGTAAGAGGCATGGTCGCATCCAGGCAAGCATAATGCAGGAGGAGCTGAGAGTTCTACATCTTCATCTGAAGGCTGCTAGGAGAAGATTATTTTCCAAGGAACTAAGATGAGGAACTCAAAGCCCATACTCACCCATACTCACAATGACATACTTCCTACCACAGGGCCACACCTACTCCAACAAAGCCCCAAGTTCTAATAGTGCCACTCTCTGGGTAAAGCATAATCAAATTATAACATTCTGAAAGAAAATATATGTCCAATAAATATTTCAAATATTTTAACTACTCTCTTTTTCAAAAAAAGTATTTACAAGGAAAACAAGCTAAAATGAACACAAACAGAACCAGGTAAAATGAACAAAAACAGGATGAGGTGATTTGGGGGTCTTTTTGTTCATTTAAGATTTGTTTTTATCAACAGAGCTTCATTCCCTGACAGCAATGACCCTGACATCCCTGACAGGAATGGCTTTATCTTCAACTGTCTCCTTTCCCTCAGTACCTTATGTTGCTTTTCACCTTAAATGCTGGTGTAAGTTGTAAGTATCCCTAGTGTACATATGAATTTAAAAGCTTTGGATTATTGTTCATATGAAGAAATAACTGGAGGAAGGAAATCTCATGTGTAGTTTTGAAAAGTAAGCATTGTGGAGCACAATGACACATGTCTGTGGAAATACTTGGGAGGTAAAAGCTAGAAGTAACAATTTCGAGGCCACACATTCCTGCAGACTGCACTAACTGAGCAATGGAGGAAGTGATAAAGGAGTGAGGAGAGATAGAAAAACCTATAGAAAATTATACCCGACTTTATTATAAAGCAGGAATAGATAAGATTGATTACTTATTTGACATGCTGACATCATGATCTGAAATAAATATGGGAATAAACATACATGTATGGATTTTTATGAATACACATACATATATATTCACCTGTGTGTGCGCGTGTGTGTGTGTGTGTGTGTGTGCCTAAATCTATATATATAATCAGAAACAAGAAACAATTAGATATCCTTTTAGACCAATGGTTTTCAACCTTCCTAATGTCATGACCCTTTATCAACACTCCTTGTGTTGTGATGAACCTCAATCATAAAATAATTTTTTTGCTACTTCATAACTATAACTTTGCTACTCCTTAAATTTTAATGTAAATATTTGATAACTGAACCCCAAAGGGGTCACACTCCACAGGTTGAAAACCTAGAATCTGAGGACCTCTTAAACCCAAACTATCTAAGTCTTAAAAGGACCTGTGTAGGGTTAGGAGATTAGGGCACTGTCTAAATTCAAAGGGGGAAATAGTCAATATACAGTGGTAAAAGGGTGAGGGTTTGAATCTTAATTTTACATTATGGCACATAAATGTGTATTTTATTTCATTTTAATTGTTATGTTTCTGCAGTTCAAAACTCTACTGTGACGAGTTAAGAGTAAGTTTTGTTGTGAAATTCTTGTACCTTATCCTTGGTGTTTGTAGGTGGAAAAAATTCTAGATGAATTTTCACCAGGACCATAAAGAAAGTGAAACAGACTAGTCTGGAGGAGGCAGGTTCCAGGGCCAAGAGAGAATCCTGAGACATTTACAAAGTTGAGAACATTAATACATAAGCTCAGAATGGGAAGAGACATATGAGACCCAAAGAAGAAGTGGCATACAAACTCCCTTATAAAAGGCTGGTTATTGATTAGTCTTCAAAACTCAGGACATGGTATTCTTTCACTTTTAAGTCTGACACTGACACTCCATGGTGAAGTAAGGTATATTATGGCAGTGCAGAATCACAGGAAACAGCAATGGGGGAAACAGAAGAAACCTTGGCTCTATTGCCTCTCTCACTGGGCTTCTACCCACTATCAGGGTTACTTGGTTTTCCCTGAAACAGACATAAAAAGTAGGTAAGTGCTGGTGTTCCAGGCTCTATATTACATTGAATATTTTCTGCTCATTGCAATGGTTAATACTTGTAGAAAAGTTCTCAGTAATATGGGACATGTAACAACCATTTTTATCAAGTACAATATAAATAAACTTCTGTCCCATGTCTAAATATTCCCTTTTCTACTCTATTGTAAAACTTTAACTTCTAAATGACTTAGTTAAAATATATAATGATTTTATATATATATATATGAATATTTTATTCTATTCAAGACAAAGTTATATTTTTTGTGACTTGGCCATGGGCTTTTATTGTTATTTACTGCTCATTTAATGACATATCAAAATATATTAGTATAATCTGCAAATGTGAGCCATTAATTAATGTTTATAACTGAATCACTGTCCTTATATAAGTCTTTACCACAAACCTACCTATCCTCAAACCCAAAACATTCTTTGAGGTGGATTCATTTAATTAACTTTAATCAACAAATTAATTTTGTCTTTTGTATTACGTTTAGCTCTCCTGAATGTGAATACCTTTCCTCGTATTGAATTAATTAGCCATTCAAAGATATTCACTTCATTTGTTACACCAAATTTGATTAATATTTCTTATATTTAAAATTCAAGAAAGCCTGCTGTCCTTCACAAGGCTGAAGCCTTCAGAGTCTGGTCAAGCTGCACTACAGCTAGAAGTGTACAGACTGACCTTGGCCATCTCTATTGCTGCGATTAACATAGAAATAGGTCAAATCATATATTTTCCTCTTCACCTTTAAGGAAACGAAGTTGGATGCAGTCCACTTCAGGGAGCAAAATGTAGGCAATGGAGCATGCCATCTGGTAGGAATATGCTGGAAACTCTTCAGCTTTCTCAATTTAACAAAAGTAAAAGTAAAAGTCTATTAATTCTGCTTCTAACTTGGCTCAGAAATAAATTCCACAAGTCTCCAATTGCATCTGGTTTGCTACATGTCTGGCTCTAATATGTACCATGAAAGCCAGACAATTTGGATGAAAATATTGCTCCTCTCTGAGCTTTTAGCAATTGGGAGGGAATAAAAGTGTAATTCATCTCTTAAATTCAGTCTCTCCCTCATGTCTTCGTGATACCAATCTGGAGGGCAAAGTCTGTTTGGATTATTCCTTGGGTGGTAAAATAAGACCCCACATGTTCTTAACGAGAAGAGGATAATGTTAGAAACCATAGTTTTCCATATTAAGAAACCTGTTAATAAGACCTGCAATAAGAGTGCCACCATGATAATAGCTCTCTGTGCTCTGGACTGGTATTATCTCTGCATTTTATTGTTTGGTTCCATGCATGCCTTTAAAGGATCATGGTCATTGCTTATTGTATAATTTTTTAATTAGGTATTTATTTCATTTACATTTCCAATGCTATCCCAAAAGTTCCCCCCATTCTCTCCACCCTCCCTACCCTCCCCCACCCACCAACTCCCACTTCTTGGCCCTGGTGTTCCCCTGTACTGAGGCATATAAAGTTTGCACGACCAATGGGCCTCTCTTTCCACGGAGGTCTTCTTTATGTCTTTTCTATGTGTCTGCAAATATCCATGATTAAAGAGAGCCGTGCTAACGCATCTCAAGAGAACAAGTAGTGTGCAATGCCCCATATCGCCTGAAAGACATGGTTATATTGTCCATCAATAATATGGCATGGTTAGGTGATTCCATGACATGGATTTTAAAATATGTATTCAATTCATTAAAATAGGAGACAATCAGTTATGACAGCTCCATCCTACTTATCATTAGTAGTAAGTATTGAAAACTTTGTGGAAGCTTCCCCTAAGTGACAAATTACAGTAAGCCACAACCTTCTACACATAAGAGTACAACTTTATATATATATATATATATATATATATATATATATATATATACATACATATATATATATATATGTCCATCTTCTATTTTGTAAATAGATAATGAGTTTAGGAAAAAGTATTTTGTAGTTTTTAACCAATCAAAAATACTTTTATTTGCACAAAACATATGTAATACAGAGTAAATGATCAATAACTTGCAGATGTTGCTAGGTACGAATTTGTGAAAATTAACGAACGGTGACTTAATATTTGTAAATATATGATTTAAGGTAACCACAAGGCAGTACATAAGGAAGTTATACTCTACTGTTTCTTCCGTGTATTATTTCTAGAAGAGATAAAAACACTCATTGTATGAACCAGCAATACATTAGCCATTACATTTCTAAAATTGGAAATACCTTTTTTAAAGATTATATTTTTAAGTGCGGGTGTCCCTGTGTATGTATATATACATGCATGCATACACATACACACATTTGACTAGATGTGAGTGAACTGGCAGCAGAGAACTGAACAAGAGTTGAAGTTACAGCAAGCTGTGCACTGCCAGATGTGGGTGCTGGGAACCAAACAAGGTTCCTTTCAAGAGTAGCAAGTGCTCTTAACTACTGAACCATCTCTACAACCATCCACACAGAAATATCTTAATCGTGGTAAGTCAGTGTTGCAACTGAATATGAGTCATATTTTAACAGAAATTAATTTCATCTAAAGAGATACATTTAAATTTTTCTTATTAATAGTGCCACCATAGTCTCACAGCTTGAGGTGGGCAGAAGACTCTATGATAAATATGAGATAGAGAGGTAGAAAAAATAGAAAACCGGATTGAAGGAGTGCTAGTGTGGCCAAGCACCCTGAAGAGAAGCAGAACTGGACATGTGAGGGCAGTGACAGGTGACAGGGCAGAGTTTGACATGCTGTTATTTCTCAATGGAGTAAGAGGGATGGTTTACAACAGCCTGGAGCTTCTGCAGATGCAGACTCAGCTCCTGAGTCCCTATGATAGAGACTCTAGACGAAGAAAGGTTCACATTCTGCATTGAACCTCCAGCAAGGATCACCTTGGTCTCTGAATCTACCAGAGGCCATGTTGGTGACTGTGGTACATGCTACTGCCCCAGGACAGGATGTAAGTTGAGATCCTTGCAGACATATGCAGTCTACATAGCTGCCTGATGTCTTTGTGACGTCCTTGGATTTGGCTGCCTTGGAGAAAGGAGAGGCTTGTTGATGTGAATTGTAGGTGCTGACACCTGAGAGCTTGTTAATGACCTTGGTTGCAGTGTCAGAGAGCCAGCTCTGCTTCTTGCCAGCAGCTGAATGGCTCTCCTCCAATGGCTTCTGGCAGGTAATGGCTTCTGGATCTCATGCAAACTGAAAAAGACTCATCATCTTGATGAGGAACTGGATGGAACAGGAGGGTAAGTGAGAAGCACATGGAACAGATATGGTGATTATTTATAATCTGTCATGGTTGACTCCTTGAGGAACCAGTGGCCCAAACAAGCACAGCAGTAACAGTTTAGCAGAATCCCAAAGGCAAAGCAAGCCTCTGCCAGGTTTCTTCATGAGTTTACATGGTGTGAGAGCTACGAGAGAAATAAGCTCCACACAACAACTCTCGGCTGTCCCTAAACCCAAACTCAGGTAGGACATGGGCATGTGGATCAGTACTATGCAAAACCAATCATGATTTTTGGCATAAAGAAAACAAAACAAAACAACAACAATAAAAACCCAACCAAAGAAATAGAAAAAAAATTTAATTGTAGCCCATACAGTTATTGTTATATTGAGGAAATTAAGGGATACAATGAACTTTCTACATGTGTAACTGAAGGACATAATTCACAAAGTTACTATTACTTACTTAAGAATTAATATTATTAATATTAGTTACTATTATATTACTGTGGATCGACACCATGACAAGGCACCTCTTATAGTAGAAAGAATTTAAGTAGGACTAGCTTATAGTTTCAGAATTTTATTACAGAACCATCATGATGTGAGCTGTATGGGCATGCAGTAGTAGCTGGGAGATTTACATTCAGCAAGCAGAGACAAAGACATCAGTATGGGTTCTAAAGCCTCAACATCTCACAGTCTAGAGACATACCTCCTACATCAAGATCACACCTACTGCAAAAAAGTCCACAACTCCCAATCCATCAACTAGGTATTAAGCATTGAAACATATAAGCCTGTTTAACTATTCTCATTCGAACCACCACATTAAGACTTAGAAAACCTGCGACCAGTGTTCAAGTGTTCAGAAATAATACCTTCAAATGTTATTGTCGAATGGAGCCTGCATGTTTGCCTTAACTCTTTTTTTTGTATCACTTCAACTTTTATTATAATATTTAGCTTATTAGAATTCTCTTATTAATACCTTCTCCCACTAGGTGGAATTTTTTTTATTATGTATTTTCCTCAATTACATTTCTAATGCTATCCCAAAAGTCCCCCATACCCTTCCCCCCACTTCCCTACTCACCCATTCCCATTTTTTGGCCCTGGCGTTCCCCTGTACTGGGGCATATAAAGTTTGCGTGTCCAATGGGCCTCTCTTTCCAGTGATGGCTGACTAGGCCATCTTTTGATACATAATCTCTCTCCTCTGTAACTTCTATGAGTCTTCATTAACTAGCAGTGTTACTGGGTTGTGATTCCCCACTGTTTCTCAGATTTCATTTCTCTCATACCCTACTTCCTGGTAATACACTTGAAAATCTTATCCAACCAGTCTATTTCAATTTTGAAATAATAATGGTTTGGCTTCTCCTTGAGCAAAGACTGGAGCTGTTCCGTTTGTGTATTTTTACCTTCTTTGTCATATGACCCATATGTATGTGGCTCCCTATCACTCCTCAGACAGATATACTTGGCTTTCTCCTCAATGGGTCACCATACGAGTTTGAAACTTCTGAAGTTTGAACAGCTTTCCTATGAGTTAATCATTTGACTTTGTCTACAGTGATACAAGGATAATATATCAAAACATACTTGATTTCATGTTTCAGGCTTGACAAGTCTTTTCATTGAAAGTTCAATAAATTATCATTTCTTTTAATTAGTAACCTCAAATCGACATTTCCTTCCCCAGATTACCTGTATGGTTTTATTATCCATCCTGGCTCACAGCAATCTACCTGAAAAAAGAGCCTAATGTTTATTTTTACTTCCCAAAGTCATCATGGATGAGTATGTATCTATAACCTTCAAAGTTCAAGATAAAAAGTATTATTATCTATTGAGTTTTGTGAGGGGGTGTGGTAAATTTTTGATACATTGTTCATAATGAGATTATCTCAAAAGTGAGACCCAAATCTGAACATGAATTTTATTTTTATGGAACATTAATGTCCGTGGTTCATAGAGACATTTGGTACTATTTTAGGAAACATATTACATATTTAGAGCAAGCCTTTCCTCAGGTAATGTATGGAGTTCTGTGCTGTGTCATTGTATGAAATTTGAAGAATTTGGAATAGCTCAGGTTTTAAAATTTTTAACTAGAGATGCTGAACTATATGGAGAAATTCCCTTTCTTTTCTGTTTTTTTTTTTTGGGGGGGGGCAGGGATGATTTTTTTTTTTTTTTTTACAAAACTAAACTCACTCATTTTCATCTACAGTTTAGCTTTAGAACTCCTACTAAGAGAGGACTTTTTCAACTACAGACAGAAACAATTGTTCCTTTGTCACTACAACATTAGATTTTTTTCACTTCCCGGGTAGCACCTGTCTTTATTCATTTATTTATTTATTTTGATTGGTTATTTGAGTTTTTATCTTCTCATTTCCTTAGTATGACATAAAGTATATCAGAAGCAAGATGCTGTTCAGAGTACCATTCTCAGTAACTACAACCATTTCTGAAGCATCTCATATGTTCAGACATGATTTCTACAGTTATGCATGACTGTATCAGTATAGTGGTCATTGGTAATATTTTAAAATGTATTAAAGATAAATAAATAAATTCCAATATTAAATATTAAATTCCAATATAAATATTAAAGAGGCATGGTCCTCATATATTAATGCTATGAGAAAGATATGTAAAGGTCCTGAAAATTCTTTTGAAGAAATGGGGAGGCGATTCATATTTTACATAGGAATCCCACTGAAACTTAAATATAAGGACCATCTTTTCTTTTTTTCTATGGCTTCTACATTACATTCCTCTCGGTGGCCATATAAGCACCTAGTAGCTGCTTCTCAGATGTTCATTGTTTCAGAAGAACTCCAAAGGAGAGAATTAAAGGAAGCCAAGGTGCAGTTTTAATGATTCCTATATCAATTTATCATAACTGCAGCCCCCAAGCCCTCAAAAGCTTTTATAGTAATTATTTTATTGAAAGAGTAAGATATTTAGGAAAATTTAAAACCAGTCTTTCATGCCAATAGTTGGAGTTGTTTCTATAAAGAAAGGGAAGAGAATGAGCCTGAAAAATATTTTGTGACTCCCAATGTCAGGTACGACCATGAAGACTTAATCTTTCAATGATTATCTAGTCTAAGGTTCCTTAGGCTTAGGCGCTTAGAGTTCCAACAGCAGACGCCTATCCCTCTAGTATGTTGTTGAGGTATTAAATACTTTAAGCAAGAAAAACATACATTTCCCAATATATGAAAGTACAGAACCCAAAGCAGCATCATAGAACTGACAAAGAAATTTAGCCATTAACAGTCCCATATTCTAGCATGCTTCACTGAGTCGAGATTTTATAAAAAACAAAATCAGAGTGAAACCAGTTCTTAAGATTCAGATTTTATCAGGTACAGAAATTACTAGAGCAGATAATATCCAACTTTTTCTGTTTGTTTTTATGACAAACTGCAGATATTATAGATTTTCTTTTACTTTTGTTTTGTTTGATTGCTTTTATTTATTGTTTCCTCTTTTTGTCTTATGGTCTCTTTTGCAACAGTTTTCTTTTCTGCTGGTGCAAAAATATGCAGACTCACAACACAAACATGTTCAATAAAGCTTCATTTATAAAATAATTGATAGCCCATCATATTTTATTTGCACTAATTGTGGTATACATTGAAAAAGCACTTCCTGTAAGAAAAAATAGTAATTTTTATTCCTTTAGGATACTGTGTTATTTGGGGTTGGCCTTGGTCTCTTAAGTAATGTAAAGGAGTAAATAAAAGATTTGAGAACAGTAATGAGTCTTGAATAAGATGTGAACTGGAAAATATTGTATAATTGATGTAACCCGGCTCGGAAAGAAAAACACTGTATCTTACCTCCCATACGTGGAACTGTTCTTCCAGTTTCTATATATGTGTATTTATGTAGGAATAAGAATAGATTGAGTTCAGAAAAATTTTGAAAGGAGCCTATAAGATTGGGACAAATTAAATTTTAACAGAATGGAATTGGTAGAGTAGTAGAATGCATGTGGTATAAAAATACAATATGAATGGCTAGGACTAAGACACTGAAGAAGAGAATACAATACGAATGGCTAGGGCTAAGACACTGAAGAAGAGAACTCTAGCAAGGTAGAAGAGTCAGTTCGTACTAAATCTGCCTGGAAATATTACAAGCAAATATTATTTTTGTGCACAAAGTCAAACATAGATAAATAAATAAGTAACTAAATTAAATAATGTGAAATTTAAAAGGTGGTCATTCTGGGTGAATGTTTTTCTCAGGTCCTTAGGAATGGGAAAGGATCACTAAATTGACTTTTGAGCCGGTAGCTCTAATGTAATAATAACAAGGGCAAGCAGTGGTAAGTCTGTCCAGTCCCAGTTTCTTCTCTAAACACGGTTGCTAATTCAGGTCATCTGGCTCCACAACTAGAGTCCTTTATGCGCAAATATGGGAATTCATCTTAACCATGTCAAATTGGAAATGTCAGTTAGGAGTTTCTGGAAAGGCTCTTGAATTTAGCCAAAATTTTGTGGTATATGTGCATAGAGTCAGATCTCCATATATTTCAGCCCCTCATCCATGAATTCAACCCCCTTTACATCAGAAATACAAAAGCAAAAGCAAAACCAAAAAACCCCATAAAACAAGAAAACAAAAGCACACAATTTTTTGTATATTTAGATATATCTTCGTTGACATTGTGAGGAAAGACAATGAAACAAACATTTACATAGTATTTATGTTGTATGTTATACTAACAATAATATAAGGAGATTTTTCATAATTAGGAGAATATGTAGAAAATAGGGAGAATATGTAGATTATGCACAAATATTATGCTATTTCATACTAGAAGTGTAAGTCTATCTGTGAGGTTCCTGAAAATAACCACCCAGCTGCACCCACCTCAAATAAAAAGGGGACAACTATTGATCACACAATGAGATCTGGTAGAATATTTTGTGTTTGTTTTTTGAGATAGCGGCTTCCAATGTTAGCCCTGGCTATCCTGCTACTCATTATGTAGATGACAGTGTCTTCAAACTCATTAATTAGACCACCTGCTTCTGCCTTCCAAGTGTTGAGAATAAATATTGTGCCGTCTTGCATGCCTCAAGTTTGGGTTGACATTTTTAAAGTTTCTAAAGAAAACCCTAATACACACTGGTCTAAACTATGAGGTCATCTAATTGTGTGATATGAATCTCAAAAATTCAAAACTGCATAACAGCAGAGCATTTGAAAAGTCATGTATTTCAGAGAATGCAAAAATGAAGGTTTTTTTTTAATGTTCCTGAAAAGATAAGGACTAACACCCAAGCCCATGGGTGGCTGCAGATATGTTTTACATGCACACACACACACACACACACAGGCACACACATCAAAAATGACAGAACACAAGGTTTAGAGCAAGGACATTTTTCTAAAAACAGGAAAAAAATTACATCACACAAAAGTCTCTCCCTAGGAAGGGAAGTCATTTTGTGGGATCTGTGTCATCATCATGTAATTAGCACCCCAGGTTATATTTATTTAATCTCTTGAATGTCTGAAGAAGTAAAGCCCTATCTGGCAGAGTCCTGATGGATAATATTCCTAATGGAGTTATAAATTGAAACTAATTGGTTTATGTGATTGTTATTAAGTCTAATTTCAGTTAGTTAATGGAATTTTGTTTGGCAAGGGAATAGAGGTGATCTTTCCAGATGATATTTTACTTTTGAAATTAGTTGGTGTATTACTCTATTGGATCTGTAGATATAAATAAACATGAAGTGATAATGCTTGCCTGTACCCCTTGGACCAAAGGTTAATTTTAGAGAAATGTAACAAGAAAATTCATCATAACCCTAATATAGCAACTTTCCCATTCCTTTCCTTCCCACTTAGCTTTTGCCTTGAGCATCCTGCACACAAAAGCAAGTCATTAAAAGCTGTGTGACAGGTTAGTGGAGTTGAATTTCTTATTACACTTGCTTTAGTGTCTTCCCATACCGTTCAGTAAAGCAATTGTCCTTTCTGAGAATCAAATATAGCAAAAATACAAGAGAATCTCCTGAATTAAATAACTTGGGTATTCGTCTACACTATCATCCTTTAAATATGACTATTTCTTAACTGTCTTCCAACTATAGACTGGTTGAAATGGAAAACCAGTATTCACGTATGTGGCTCACAAGTTGATATTATCTATATTCACTGTGCAATAAAGTTCTTCGAATTTCTCCAATTGATAAATTAACTCTCTTTTAATAGAAATAAATTACTTCTATTAATATTTTATAAATAAATATGTTAACTATCATAAATGGTAAAGTTTGAGATTCAAAATAGCATTAAATAACTCTCTGTTGTTTGAAATCTCATGTTTCTCTCATCATTTTATGGAGTCTTTAGAGAGAGTAAGAAGTAAACATGGAAATTATAAATCCCATCATTTCTTAATTAGTTTCTGGACCAGCCCTTTGCCAGAGTAATTCCCCCACAAAAAAACCTCCAGCCTCACCCTTTTGTATTCACAAGCATCAGCTAGGTTGACCTACATCAACATCAGTACCTGTGAGTATATAAGTGTATAATTTAATGTGTACATTCTCTTATATAAATAACCCAATCTAGAGTAAAAATAAACCAAAAAGAGGACAGGTTGCTCATGTACAATGGGAGAGGCCCTTCCACTATGAGATGCAATGGTTCATTTCTGAGGCAACACATAAGTCAGATTCATAATGATCTAAGAAGCAACACCAGGTTACTACATGCTCCTGTATGTGTGAGTGTTCTTTACAACAGCCTTGCACAGGGTTTCTTTTTCAGATTTCAGTGCTAAAGGAAACATAAAAGATCCACTACATAATACAAGAGCTCTTGTTTTCTAAATTCTCTCATATATTTTTGGTGAAGCTATAGAATATAACCCACTTATGGGACTTCAAAACTAATGACAGAGGGAGAACGAAGTTAATATTTGTTACATATGTATGATATACCTTTGTGGACACTTTATAAACAATAACTCACCAGGTGTTTATGATAACGTGCTATGTGGATTACTTAATATTCTTTTGCTTACAGATAAATAAATTGAACGTCCTAGAAGCTCACTCTCAGAGCTAAACCTTCATAGTTAATAATTACATTCTGAGATTCAGTGTTCTTAGCACAGTGTGTTAGCTATAAAGTAGTTCATGGCATTTTCTTCATTTTTTCAGAATTCAGCCTCATGGCTGTAGCTTGTTTGAACAAAACATTGACACCAATGCTCTGAGTCTCTTACTTTAATTATGGCAGTATTTTGATATTTGACTAAAGAATTATCATTTGCTAAAATTAATGGTAATAATATGGTACCATTCATATAGAAACATTGCTAAGTCATTGGTTACCAACATACTGCAACATCAGGATACAACCCAATGCAAATGTCATGTGTGCCCATCTGTATTAAAATCATTTCAAATATTATCTAAATACCATTTATTCTTTTGCTCTAAAAAGAAGAGAATAAAGTGAATAAAATCCATGACATTTCAGATAATGTGGAAGCTACTGTCACACTTCTTTTAGTGGAGGATTACAAACTAGACACCATAAAATGCACTTCCATTTCTAAAATTTTTCTGTGTCATTGGATATTTGTGGGTAAAACATATTTAAAATCATTACTTGTTTTGTTTTGCTTTGTTTTTTAAATCCATTCTTCTATCATTTCTTCCTATTTTCTTGCTACTGATGTAGCATTAGTATGACAACCATGATCAAGAATGATCAGGAAACAGCTATATTTAGTTTCTCTGAGATTGTTCTCAGAGCTCACTGTTTCTTTTCCCATCACTACATGTGAGTATTTCATTTCCCCTCATCATGCTCCTCAAATGTCATTAATACTAAGAGATCATACCACCCAATCTACTCATACTCCTACTGTCAAACCACTATAGTAGTAATCCTTTGTTGTTTCACCTTTTAATATTTACCCCCATCTTAAATATGATATACCTGCATATATATATATATATATATATATATATATATATACATATACATATATAATCAGCATCTCACACTTTCAAAATGTCTACATATTTGTATATAAAATGATATGGCACATACTATAATCACTTAAGACTTTCATTTTACTAATAAAAATATTGACAAGCATGAAATGATATAGCTGTTTACTGTCGACATAGTTTCATGCTCTACAATATTCTTAATATTTGTAACAACCAATTTTGATCATTTTTAATTGACAAATGAAAATTATATAGACTTGAGACTGTCACATTGCTTTGAAATATGTGTGATCACTTCATTCCTTGTGGTCTTCACAGAGAAAGACTACTTACTTTCTGCAGTGACTAGTTCTGTGTGTAAACTTAGGTCAGGCTGTTTATGCCTACTTAGCAGATAAGTTGCTTTTTGTTCAAGACAATGTTTCTGTGTTTGAGGTCCAATAATTTCAATATGATACACATTGACTCTTGTTCTATGACAGGGTTACTAAATATAGTTTCATGAAATACTATATGTTCTTAATGTCTGCCAGTTTTACTTCAAATTTATCTCAAGAAAACATTCTCCTTACCAAAGGTTGTAAAGCATGCAGCCTGAGATGATTTTATTTTAATTGTATCTGTTCATCATCTAATCTGTGTTTCCCTGTTTCATTTCCTGTTGTTATGATAAAATAAACCAACAAAAAGAAAGAAGGGTTTCTGTGGCTTATAACTGCAGGTCACAGTGCATCCCTATAGAGAAGTCAAGGTGGCATGAGTTCAAAGCAGCCAGTTACTTCCAGAGTCAAGAGAAAGGGAACAGATGAAAGCCTGCTTAAGGCTCATCTAGCTTTTTCTTTTCTCATATAGTCCAAGTACAGACACAGATGGCACCAGGTTTATCCTTCCTAACATAATCCAACAAGCACCCCAAGAAAGGCCCAAAGGCCGATCTAATCTAGGGAACCCCTTACTGAGACTTTATTCTAATGTTATTCTAAATTAGGTCAGGTTGGCAATTACAATTAACCATCACATGTGCAACTGATTTAATCATATTTGATTCTTACCGTCCTTATTAAAGTAATATCAAGGCTCTTCTTTTTATTGGGTGGGGGATGTTGCCGTTTCATCTTTCTGCTGCCTTTATTTCTTTAATCCCAAGGTATTTATCAATTCTACGATGATATTGTTTTATTCTGGTTTTCAATCTTTTCAACTCTTAATTTATCATCATGGCTTTGATTGTTTAGTTATCTTCCTGACTTTGAGAGTTTGGTTTTTATATTATATTTGTTGGTCTTTCAGGTGCTATGGGGTTAATATTCCTTCAAATTTTTTCCTCATTTTAAGTCTCTATAAATATCTATTCATACCCTTGCTTATCCAGTGCTGTAGTGTTTTGCTGTTGTTTGTTTTATTTGATTGTTTTTAAATATAGGAACAATTTAAAGCTCAGATATGTATGTTCCTAGTCTCTTCATAGCAGGAACCCTGGTGGAAGGCCAGAATTGTCGCACAACGTTTTTACACTATTTGTTATGTATAGTTTTATTTTAGGTTTTATGCATGTTACTGGGGGAAGAAAATCTCCAACAATCACACTGAACTATGAACTGTGCCAGCAACAATAATGACAGGCCTTGTAAGATATGTCAGTAACCAAGTATTTTATGATTGGATTTAAGACTCATTGTGTAACAAACACTTGTGCCTGGGATTGTTCACTGGCATGCAAACCCATGGCTGACTTGATAAAAGACATCCATGTCCAACAACAGCCATGTCCACCATCACCACTGACCATCAAAACTACTATCCTTCTACTGAGCCATTATAGTAATAAAGTGTTTTGAGTTCTTACCTTTATCCCCATGGTCACTGCATGTTTTCATTCTCCTCAGAGAAGTTTATTTTTTGCAGTAGATGGAGATTGATTTAAGACTCCCACAACTGGTCAACATACAGAATATAACAGAATGTCGTACTCAGTTCTAAGTAGGGAAGGAACCTATACTATACATCCTTCCCCTAAGGCCGAGGAATCTTTGCAGAAGAGGGTACAGAAATATTAAAAGAGCCAAATATGGACATTTGCATAAAACCATTATTTGGTGGGTATGACAACACCAGGACTGCTGTACATATGAGCTCATAGTACCTGTGTCTATGTGCACAGAAGCAGAAAAGACAAGACAGCCCAGATCCCAGCATGATAAAGAAAGAACTCGAAAAACTGCATCCTTAGATGAGGAGCTATTGGTAATTGATGTTTGCTGGGGGAGGAACAATCAGGTTTATTGAAGGATGCAGTCTAGAGAGACTTTGCACACTCCAGTACATGTTTCTATACTCATTGCTTATAGAGGCAACAGTAAGTGGACTCACTAGGTTTCCAAAAAAAATCACAAAAAGTAGAGAAGGAAAAGTAATGAAGGAGATAAAATTGGAATTTGATCAAAAATTGATTTGATCAAAATTCCTTATACGAAATACATACATTGTATGGGATTCTCAATACACTTTTGAAAAAAGAGATTGTCTTCTCATGTTTGCTTGCAGGCCAGACAGGAAACATTTCACACACACACACACACACACACACACACACACACACACACACACACACACAGAGAGAGAGAGAGAGAGAGAGAGAGAGAGAGAGAGAGAGAGAGAGAGAGAGTTGCAACATCAGACACAAAACTTTTGTACTCTGAGCTTAAGGAAATTATAGAAGAGTGTGTTATCACATTTTACTGCCTTTTGAAAGATCCCAAATTCAAGCATTTTGAGGATGTTTATGGTTGCTATGATAATAATATTTATACACAGTGAAAATTTCCACCATAACACAACTGACAAAAGATGCTTGCTCTTTAAGGGTGCCATCAGTTGCCAGTTGTCACAGGCTTAGGCTGTCGGGAACTGGGAAGTTTGAGATAGCTGTCTGTAGAAGGTACATCCTTTTACTCCTTAAGAAGTTTATAAATGACAAACCTGAATACATGAGATCACTATAAAATAAGGTACCAAATTTATTCTAATAAAGATGGTGAGCGCAGATAAGAATGAACAGGAACATGTAAAGAAGTAAGTAAGGCTTCAAGAAGAAATTAGAATTTTCCCATTTGGAAGTGAAGAACAGCCACATGAAGTTGATTAGACGTTTAGAAGGGCAAGAGATTTGAACAGAATTTTAAAGGACTGGAAGGATGTGGACTTTGCAAACAGCTGATTGAAGGACTGGGTACACTGTAAGTGAAAGAGATGAGCTGCAGGAATGGAAAATTCTGCAGCTGTGCTTACTGCAATTTCTAAGAAAAGAAAGAAGTGTAATGATCCTTTAAAAATAATCTGAAGGCATGGAGACATTCTGTGACACATGGTGACATTCACCTTTGATCCTTGGAGCTGCCCTGGGGTCAAAGACACCTACCTTGTCAGCTTCTTTAGTATCTCACTTGCAACATGTGAATTCCCTCCCTGGAGTTTAGAGAAAGCATTTTGAGCAGCACAATCTCTTCTTATGAAGTTCAAATTCTAGCAGCCTGACATTAGTAACAAGAGATTAGAGGTGTGAACTTCCTCAATATATGTTAACAAGGTGCTAAATGTGAAGGCCAATTATAGCTACCCCTAACTTCCTGTCTCCTGAATGCCCAGTGACTGAGCATGATCAGGGTAAGGCTCTTGCCCTGTGGTATTTATAGGATTCTCAGCTGAAACGTATTGGATTCCTGAAAGTGTGGTTGTGGATTCCTTGGGGTATTGAGGAATTTTGTAGGCTCACCATAAATGCTCCAGATGCCTTCCAGAACACCTGGCAATAAATTCCAGCCCCTTGGACTTCCCCTTTCTTCTGATGTAAGGTTATTAAATATGAAATATTACATGCTGAAATGCACATAAAACAGCCTAATTAGTAAGAGGAGGAAGTGAGGGCAGGGGCACATATGCTAAGAATGGGATCACAGAGGGGCTAAGGGCTATGCTTTGTAATTGCAAAAACACAGAAAATCTAACCCCCTTCATAGACTTGCTTGTATAACAGTCTTCTCTGTTGATCTTGTCTTGTTCAAGCAGGTTCAGCAGTCCAACACAGTTAGTATTAAGAATTTTTGCCTTTCTCCTAAACACAAAACAAACAAACAAAAAACAAAAAAAAAACCCACTATACTTTTGAGATTACAACAGTTTTACAATGTACAAAAAAAAAATTACAAGGAAATAGTCTAGTGATTTCTCATATAGCCGTTACCATACACTCTTCATCCAAATATTAACACAATAAAATGCCAACGTGCAGATTCAAGCCACTATAGGAAATTAAGGATCTCCCCCTCTCTCCTTCTCTTGACCTTAGTCTCTCTTCTGATGCATTTCTATTTCACAATATTCCATATAATGTTGTAATTAAGCTCTCTGTCATTCTGGCACAGTAAGCTCATTAATATGATATTTGTCTTAGATCCCTGAATGCTGCTCTTTGTGCCTCCAAGTGATCATTGAAAGCAGACATTAGAACTCTTTTAATCTGTTGAGTTTTAGACCCCATAGTGGAAAACACCTTGATTCAAAAACATAAACACTGTTTTCTCACAGGAAGTATGAATCTATATTCTGTTGCTATTTGCTGGGCACCTCGCACCACCATCTGTCAGACAGAAATAATAGAATTAGAGACCTCATGTTTAAAGATAGATTCATGGAAGAAAAGCATGTATGTATAAACTATGTGACACACTGTTCCTATGTGACCTGACCTGGGGCCCTTCACAAAGGAATAGCTAGAAACACACACACAAACACACATACACAAAGACACTGGAGCTTGTATAACTGTAAAACTTGAATCAGAAAGCAAATGTACATTGTATAATGCTGAATGTGCTTTGCAGTACCAGTGATTTTCCAAGTCTGTGTATATTCTTTTCTTCACATTCCTGGAACACTCCTTTCCTCTAGACACAGGGAAGAAGACCCCCCTTGGGGAAAAAAAAGGTTCTATGATTCACTTTGGAGTAAGAATCGATTTTGGCCTGATTTAGAGGAAATAGGTGAGAGAAAGATCTTACTGACCTTCCTGATTATCTTAGTAGTCACTTGCTATGAAGAAACACCATAATCATAGCAACTCTTTTTTGTTTATTCATTTTATTTTAGTTTTTTATTGTTCAACAAATTATAATTGTATATAATTATATACATTTGTTCATAAAATGTATATAGATTACTCATTCATTGAACACAATGTCATATCATAATAAGCATCTGTCGGGTTAATCTGAGATGGTCTAATAAGTGATATATTTCTTTATTTTTTATTAGGTATGTTCTTCATTTACATTTCCAGTGCTATCCCAAAAGTCCCCGACATCCGCCCACCCCACTCCCCTACTCACCCACTCCCACTTCTTGGACCTGGCGTACTGAGGCAGATAAAGTTTGCACGACCAATGGGACTCTCTTTCCAGTGATGGCTGACTAGGCCATCTTCTGATACATATGCAGCTAGAGACACGAGCTCCGGGCGCTGGGGGGAGGGGGGGGTACTGGTTAGTTCATATTGTTGTTCCACCTATAGGGTTGCAGATCCCTTTAGCTCCTTGAGTACTTTCTCTAGCTCCTCCATTGGGGGCCCTGTGATCCATCCAATAGCTAACTGTGAGTATCCACTTCTGTGTTTGCTAGACCCCGGCATAGTCTCACAAGAGACAGATATATCTGGGTCCTTTTAGCAAAATCTTGCTAGTGTATGCAATGGTGTCAGCGTTTGGAGGCTGATTATGAGAAGTATCCTCTTATAAAGAAAAGAAAAACAAGTTTCATTGGGACTGGCTTACACGGTCAGAGTTTTAGTCCATTACCATCAAGGCTAGAAGCATGGTGACATACAGCCAAACATGTTGCTAGAGAAGGACCTGAGAGTTCTATATCTGGATCCATAGACAGGAGAGAGAGAGAGAGAGAGAGAGAGAGAGAGAGAGAGAGAGAGAGAGAGAGAGAGAGAGAGAGAGAGAGAGAGAGAGAGAGAAGGAGGGGGTGGACTGGGCTTGAGCATTTGAATCCAAAGCCCACTCCCAGTGGCACAATTCCTCCAACAAATCTATACCTATTCCAAGAAGACCAAATCTCCTAAGTCCTCTCATCTCCCTAATGACTAAATACTAAAATGTATGAGCCTATGAAGATCATTTGTATTCAAACCACCACACTAATTCTGTAATTCCTTCCTGTGACAAGGTGGCCTATTCAAAGAGCTTGTATTTTGAAGTCTATCTCCGCTATACTTTTATTTCTATATATGCTTTAAACCTACTTTCCCCTTTAGCTCTACAATTTCTTTTGATCTCAGGAAACTACTGCTAAAGAAATACCCTGAATATAGGGGAGAGGTCCTAAGTCATAAGTTATTAAGTATGCATAAATGGTTCATGGTGTATGCTGAAATTCATTAACCTCACTTACAGTGAGTTAAATTACAAATGGTTGTTTTCTAGAAGTGTTTCACGGATGAAAAAGGTATAATTTATAGTTCGATCTTGTAATTAAAGAGACTGTGAATATTGCTGTGTTTGAGAATAGCATCGGAAAGACCATCCGTCTGGGTTACGATCTCTTAGGCAGCAATGTAGATTGATCTTACCCTGCCAGTCCATAAGATTTACTGTCTATTACTTATAATAGAAATGCATTCATATTTACTTTTGATGTGTGCAGTTTTCAGTAAAAATAAATTTTTGTTGTGTTTTTCTTTTAAACTCTCGCTTAAATCAGAGTATATTACTAAGTTTATATATGATGGATACATGGCAGTAATACCACCCCAAAACTACAAATTATTGAATAAGTCAAAAAGCCAATCATCATGGAAGCAATTAGAGCAATTTCTAACTTCTAGTCTTAGAGTTAAACCAGTATTCTTCAAACAAATATGATGTTTTCTCCACAAGTGGTATTAGCAATATATGGATGTGATTTTGTTTAACATCACAAAAATAGCTGCTGTATGGGATTTCCTTGGGAAGGGTAGCAAATATGTATTCACATTAGACTTTATATGAAAAGCAGATGAAAGAAATTATTTCACTTAAGTCTAGCTTGATGAACAAAGGAGTTTAATCACAGTAACTTAAAGAAGCATGAGTAAAATATGAGCAACTCCAAGAAGGAAGAAAATATCTCTCTCCTAGCAATCATCAACTGCTTAGAAATCCTTGGGGAGGGATAGAGAGCCATAATTGCTCTTCATTAAAATAGTTTGTGTGTCCAATTTTGTATGGATCTCCAGCAGGTGATCACAACCACTAACAGCTTAAGAGTGTAAGACCATGTCATTCTTATATGACAGACAATATTCTAGAACAACAGTGCCTACACTACTGGTCCTTAGCACAAAATGGTAGACTTGTTACTATATATTCTATGGGACATCGAACAGTGGACACAGCTGAATTGATCTAAAATGTTGATAACTCAATATATTTTGTTACAAGTATACACACACACACACACACACACACACACACACCACAGACACACACACAGAGGCCATGAATGCTAGCTCATATCTGTTACCTAGGATTAGGACTTTTGTGAGTTATAGAAAAATTTGGGCTACATAGAATTATAAGATAGACTTGGTTACAGAGTGAGATTCTGTCTCAAAAAGCAAATTTAAATTAGATTAAATTTAATTTTAAAACAGCTAACATCTAAATAATAGTGATAATGAGTACTTAATTACAAAGTAAGTAAATGCTTAGCACTTCTCAGAACTTTAAACCTTAGTGTCACAGACATACATCATCTCTTAGGCAGCTGGGGACCACGAGGTGTATGAAGAAAAAGGGACTTGCTCACAGTATTTTTTGATTGGATATTTATTTTATTAAATTTCAAATGTTATCCCCTTTCCTCTCCAGAAACCCCCTATCCCATCCTCCGTCTTCCTATTTCTGTGAGGGTGCTCTCCCACCCACCCTCTCCTGCCTTCCTGATCTGGCATTTCCCTACACTGGGGCATTGAGCTTTCACGGGACCAAGGGACTCTCCTCCCACTGAATTCTGAAAAGGCTATGCCCTGCTAGACATGCAGCTGGAATCATGTGTACTCTTTGGTTGGTGGTTTAGTCCCTGGGAGCTCTGGGGGAGGGAGGGGGGCCAGAGGGGTCTTGTTGGTTGATCTTGTTGTTCTTCCTATGGGTTTGCAAACCCCTTCAGCTCCTTCAGTACTTTCTCTAACTCCTCCATTGGAGACCCTGTCCAGTGTTTGGCTGTGAGCATCCACCTCCAAATTTATTAGGCTCTGGCACAGCCTCTCAGGAGACAACTATCAGCTATCAGCTCCTGTCAGCAAGCACTTCTTGGTGTCTACCATAATGTCTGGGTTTGGTGTCTGTATATGGGATGGATCCCCAGGCAGGATCCAGTCTCTGAATGGCCTTTCCTGCAGTCTCTACTCGATACTTTGTCTCTGTATTTCCAGTATTCTTAACCAAAAGAAAAAGAGAAAATCCAGAACAAAAGCTGTTGTAGAAAAAACAAAAATTAGAAATGTTAAATAGAAAAGCTAAAATGAGAGGAATAGATTATTCCAGGGCCCATTGCCCTCTTCGAAGATATTGAATCCTCCAAGCATATGAGAGAGACAGAGACAGAGACAGAGACAGAGACAGAGACAGAGACACACACAGAAAGACAGACAGAATATTTTAACTCAAGATTGAGTTAGATAAAGAGTCATTAAGTAAGCTAACTTTTTAAGTTTTCTGAAATAGGATCTAAACATCCTACACTTGATGTCATAGTATGCACTCAACTGCAATACTCTGGTGGACTACAGACAGACTACCATAGTTTCATTCCCCATCTTGAAGGTATGTCCTCAATTATTTAATCACACACTTCCCAATTGCGAAAAGCAATGTTAACAGCATCTTAAAAAATCCCTCTCTCCCTACTTGCCAGTGGAGCGTCTGTGGAACAGATGCCAATGACAGCTTGGAAATGTCCGAAGGGATGAAAACAGCAATTACAATACTTCCTATGTCTTCAGTAGCCAGGGTTGGCATCCCAAGCAGGCATGGCAGTTGCCAAAGGGCTCAGGTGGCATGCTGAAGAGATGTCTTACTCAGAAAACTGTACTGTGATTTTTATTCCGCTCAAAATTCAGAGGTGAAAATAGAAACTGAGATGATTGCTTTCTAACTCTTAACTGGCAAAAGAATTTCAGTGGTTTCAGGGAAATGTCTTTAATGGATTACCTCAAGCTTCATTGGCAGTAGTGAAATTTTCTCCACACTTTTTTTTCCCCTTCTAATACATGTATATGTACCTGACCCCAACAAAATGGTGTTGATGGAATCTCCCAAGGAAAATGAACATCATTAGACTCTCAGCTGTCTTCATAGATAGTCCTGTCTACTCATACTTCTCTGTGCAAGCAGACCTGGACAAACATCAGTTTTATATTTCCCATTATGACCTCTGCTGATAGCCATTCCATTTTCCTTACCCAGTGGCCTCAACACTGTCTCCTCAAAATTATATTTATGGTACATTTATTTAGATTTTCTCTCTGCTATGCTTTTCATAACTTTTCCTCAATTTTTGCCCCAAGTCTGAACTATGACCTGATAGCAAAAATAATTTTGTAATAGATCCATGTATTCTAGTCGTTAATTTATGGGTTCCTGCTAAAACTTTAACCCTTTAAATATAGCTTCAGAATCACCAATGTCTAATACTGGTCAAGTATTGAGTATTTATCAGATGATGAATCAGTAGTAGATAAAAAGTAAAAAAAGAAAAAAACTAACGAGGTTTTTTTTCTCTAAAAACTGTTTATACCCAAAGACAGAAACTTTTGAATGGATATTATTTTCTCCATACTTTGGCATGTTGTGAGCCCTGGATGGGGTCACATTTGATATTATTTCATGTATCTAATATATGAAAATAAATGAGAAAATTATATAATGTCTCATGTTCTTGAATAGTAGAAGCTGAATTCAATGCACATTAGGTATTAGATTAGCTGTTAAAATTGTCAGAAAATTATCTTGCTTTGCTTAATGTACATTGAGCTCACAAAGGCCTGCAGGCTATGCTTTTCCTTGGTCCTTTGTGTATAAAAAAATTACTTTACTCTATAACAGCACAATTAACTCTTACCTTTCTAGTTTTCAGTGATCCTTTTATTGCTGGTCACAATTCATGATTTGCCTAGCATATGAATATTTACTATGAGCATAAATCAGCAAATGGTTGAACCATGAGTTTTATAGAATGACTCAGAATACTCAGGCAATATAGTTAGCATGAGGCAAGAGATATAATCACGGTATTCAATGTTATATATATATATATATATATATATATATATATATATATATCACCAGTTGCTATCTGTGTTGTAGTGAAGATCTAAAAGATTTACTGCTGATCTTGTTATCATTAGTGAATTTGCAACATATTTCAGAATAATATAATTTGTTTCACCTTTCATCACATTAAAAATTATCAGGAGTCTGTCATATTTAATTCATCTACTCATTTTGGCTTGTATTCTTTCTGCTGAAAAATTTCAAGAAAATCCTTAGATGTATTGGCATCTCAACCCTTGCTGAGAGAGTTTTTGATTGATTATTTTCAACATTACATAGGTGCTAGGCATTGTTTCCAGAAATAAAAACAATTATCCATGTTATCTAATGGTGGCCTACATTAATGACCTGTCTGACAGTTCCTGTCCAATACTGCAGTAATACCATAGATATCATACCAGTAAATATGATTGCTAATGGCTATTGTGATTCACAAAATAGTACCCACATCTGAAAGAAATCATAACAAAGAACCTGATAAGTCATAGGCTCTGGAGAAATTATTATTCAACTTTGATAATACTGTGACCCTTTAATGCACTTCATGTTGTGGCAGACCCCATATATAAAGCTATTTTTATTGCTACTTCATAATTGTAATTTTCCTACTGTTATGAAACATAATGTAAATATTTTAGGAGATAGAAGTTTACCAAAGAAGTTGGGGCCCACTGGTAGGAGATAAGCTATCACTCTTATTCTGCTTATGGGACTTAGTGTTAATCTCACCCTCAATGGCTTCTGGTCTCTCTCACATATTAGTGCATCTTTAAAACTTCAATAGAGAAGCTTATTTTGCAATAGGTGACAACTAATACAGATACCCACAACTGGCCATACTCACCTTTAAATGGAAGATCTCAGTTGCACACTCTCCTTTCCTGACTTGGTATCACTGCAGAAGAGGAGGTAGAGATAGTGAAAGGGAGGTTAACAGTGGATGATTATAGGACAGTGGCATTTTCTAGACACAACAGTGGAAATGCACACAAGAACTCACAGGGATTGTGACAGCATGCACAAATCCTGTGCAAACTCAAGTAGACAATGAACATGAAGTTCTACCTTTAACTGAAGAGGTACCAGAAATTGATGGCTTCTGGGAGAAAGAGTTGGTTTTCTTTAAGTGTAAGTCTAACCTGTCCCAGTGTATGGTTATGTACACAAGAGTTTCTGGGTAGAATTAATGTTAATTAATGGATTCTAAAAATAAGGATACAAATTTCAGTAGGGATGGAATAGGGGTGAATCTACAAGGATATGGGGGAAGGAGTGAAAATATTCAACATATAGTGCATGAATTTTTAAAAAAATTAATTAAAATATTTTAAAAGAAAATAAACACAGGGTATAAATAAACTTAACACATGAATCAGAAATAAGTGAAAGAAAGATTTACTCTCTGAAAATCTACAGTTTATGATCAGCTTTATACACATTTCAAAAATAAAAAATATGACATAAAAACCAATTACATTGTTGTGCTTAACTGTAGTTAGCAACACTGTATATTCTTTCAACAGTCATATATATTGTGAGTGTTGGTTTATTACTATCTGGGTCAAAATAATATCCAGCTCTTCTTCACTCCCTACTACAGTTATATTGATATTATCAATAATCTACTGTACATACACTTTGAATTCACTTCCAAAAAACATATGTTCTAAAATTTTCACTAATGTCAGATTTTTAGCTTTAAAAGTGTAGACCAAAAATATTGGGTCTAATAAATATGCAAACACACTTCTACACATGTGCATGTACACACACATCTGTTATTGGGACTAAGATGATTAAATATTTTTACTGATCATTTTTATTACAAAGTTCAACATCAATTTTTATCTAAGGATTTCCTATCTTATTATTGGCTATCTAAATTAAATGCTTTATGGAGAGATAATTATTTTTTATTTTATTCAACTTTCCACATTTATTAGTGGACAGTTTTTCTATCAAAAATTATGTCTTATCCTCATTTCTTCTTCTCAGTATATTAGATTTTTAATTTTAATACTTTAGTTTATAATTGAAACTTCATAAGCTATATAATTAGATTTTAAATAAAATGAATTTTTAATAATCATGATTTTATGAATATACTACACAGATGATCAAACCTAACATGTTCCTTTAATTTCCTTTTGTAACCAGCTTTACATCAAAATACATTGTTTGTGAACTATTAAGTGCAAATTATTGAACAACAAAAATTTGACTACCTGATCTTATTTTATACAATAAATAATACATAATCTAATTTCAAGCTATTAATTTTCAAAACTTTGCACAGTTCTATCATGTTTACACAAATCTGAAACTTTAGATCCATCAAATAACAATTCCTCAGTGTTTAAAATATGTAGGTACTGATCAATGTATGTATGTTAATTTTCTGTCACTATGACCAAAATTTTAGACATAAACAGGAAAAAGCAGTTTATAATTATTGTGCTCATGGTTAGAAACTAACTTTCCATGGCAGGAAAGGTGTTGTACAGAAAAGCTTTTCTGGCATAATGAGGAGAAAATGGAATAACTATACTCAAATGCTTTTCCCCTTCCTTCTTCATTCTGTCCAGGTTCCCAGTACACACTCTAGTGGCACTCTATCAAAGTTGATATTTCCCCATCATCAGCTAAGTGTGTCTTAACAATCTCCTGAGTGATCATAAATCCAATCCAGTTTAAAATAAAGATTAAATATAATATCTTTTCTTAAAATAACATAGTTTAGTATACTGCTTATAGAATATTCATATCCATTTCTTGATGGGCTGATATTCATAAAAAGAATACCATAAGGTATGTAATAAAATTCATTATTAAGGACTACCAAGAACACTTCAAGCCTAGGACTTAACTAAGTTCAACCGCAAAGATTACCCTCTGAAAGGATAGAACTGACTCCTGGAAGTTCTTTCTTTGTCCTCTCTTCTCACTTTCCCATTCTTACCATGGGTCCTGCAAGTTATCACAACAAATAATACAATTTATGTTTCAAATATTTAAAATATATTAGGAAAATCAAATCATGTGTTTATGCTGCTTCCAAATGAAAGAGATATAATTAGCATTATTTAGCATGCTGTGTACTACAATATTTATAGTGATGTACAAAAACACACCATTTAATATTATATTAAGTAGATCCATACAAAAGTGCTCATCCTCACTAAAATGACTTGCATTGATTACAAGTGATATGCCCATTCCCAGAATAGATACTATTAATTTATTTGTTTACACACTCTCATAGCATTTTATATATAATAAGAATTATGATTGTCCCCATTACCTGGTAGTGTGCTTAGCTTCTAAAAAGCCTAGTAAGTGTAAAAAGACATTATTAAGTAGTAGTTATACAATTCTAACAAAATTTACATTGGCTTCACTGAAATTTTATATGGAATTTTAGAAATTAATGTTTTCTGTCACCAAGGTGAGAATGCAATAGTCTGGAGCTACTTTTATTCTGTACTGTTGTACAATCTGTTTTCTTTGAATCATACTATAATGTTTCTATTATGGTTATGAAATATACATGCATACATACATGCATGTGAGATTGTGTATGTGTGTGTTGTAGATTAAAACATCTCAGACTCTCAAGACAATCAAAAGATAAACAGTGGTTATTTCTTCAGTCACTACAGTTATGAGGAAATAAAAATGTATAGGTTTTAGTTACTAAATTAGTGTAAGTTTGTTTCCTAGCTAAAAAAAAAAAAAATGTTACATAAAGGGAAAGAACTCACAATTTTTTGGAAAGAAGACTCTATGGGGTAGGATGCAGGTGGTTATGGGAGAGGCAATGGTGACAGTTACATTGGGAACTTAATTCTGCACATAGTGTGAGGTAATCTACCATCTGAACAAACTATCCTCCCTAGTAAAAAAGCTGAAAGCTCTTGTCTTAAGGAATTCAAATAGGGAAGAAGAAATCTTTAAGGGAGACAAGAGGATAAAACTGAAATAAAAGAAATCTGGGCCTATGTTCGTCGTGGTGCATAAAAGTAATTACAGAAAAAAGTAAATATTGCTTTAAAAAGAAAATTTAAAAGCCACAAGACTAGTTGAAGACATCAACACTTACATCAACAATGTCTAGATCAGCTAGCCAGAAAAATCCATGCGTATTCTTGAAATGAATGCTACTACTACTACCTGTATGCTTCATTTAATTGATAGTTGTACAACATTTAATAGCAACAGATTATGTTCTTGCTCTTAGGAGTACATGGGACATTCACCACAATAAACTATGCTCACATCAAAAATCCATCAGGATTGACTGAAATATCTATCTTTAGTTATTTATTTATTTAGTTAAATATCTATCTATAGTTATTAAATGAAAAAAATGATAAGAGAAAGATACTTAAAATGTATCCAGGTATTAAGTAATTTAAAAAATATTTTCTGAAAGCATGGTAAAAGAATTCTCTGTGAAATTAAGATGTTTTAATTTTTATTAGAATTTATGTTGTAGCATAGAACTTTCTATAATGTGAAAATAAATGGCTAGGAATAAATTAATAGATGTGGGTAAATATATGAGAAGATAGTAGCAATCTAAGTATATATCCTAAATCTACATATTGAGAGAATTAATAAAAGTACACAATTTTAAAAGAATAAAATTTGAACTATTAATGAGTAGATGCCACTACTTGCAGCAACCACAAAGAATTTCAGGGTAAGATATTTAATATAAATTGTTCAGAGGCATCCAAAATAATATAGATTATTGCTTTTTCTTTTGATTATCCACCAAACCTAGATGGGAAGATTCTATTCCTGAAGGCAACATATACTTTAGTTTCTGTACAAAGAAGAATCAAGCTGGAAAAGGTCTGCCATTTTCCATCTACTTGGTAATATTCACAGTGCCAAAGGTGCTGCTAGAAAAAAAAAATCATCCAATGTCTTGCTTACAGTCTTACTTACTTATGGATGCTGCATACCTGAATTGCAACCTTCCAGCAAGATGTTCCACTGGTGACACAGTAGCAGGAATGATTGGGAGTTAACAAATAATTTCTAATTCTACTTGTGATCTGCTCCATGGGAATGAAATCCCGGATGCTAAGGTAAACCTGGTGAAAACCTTATGACTGTTTCCACATGGCCTGCCCCACCCAGCAAACCAGAGTCCCTCAGCCAAACAGTAGACAGAGCTCATGGAGCTCTGCAGAGGAAAAGAAGGAAGGATCTAAGGAACCAAAGGGTTCACATTCCTCAAGGTCAGTTTCCCTCTATGGAAAAGCACTACTGATACTTGGCTGCTAGGTATGTAGACAAACCGACTCCTAAGTGTTTATGGACTAGTGGTGCTCTTTTCTTTTTCTGTTGCTTTTTTCTTTCTTTTCTTTTTTTCCCCAAAGAGGGTCATGACTAATGTAGAGATTCATGACAGATGGAAGTACTGAGAAGTGATTTTTGATTTTGGAGTCCTACATGAGATTGCTATAAGACCTGCTCCAAGGTTCAGAGAATGCCACACAGAGGCAAGAAGAAAAACTGAACAAAGGATGGAGAGGACCACTATCTTTTGAGTATGGAATAGGCCCTCACACTGATGAGCACTTAGCAGCTATGGCTACCTACACAAATAGAAAGATATAGGAGATGGACCAGCTAGCAAGAAGAGTGTCAAAAAGAAGGGGAAAGTGATAAGAGAGTGTGATGAGTGGTAGATGTTTTCACAATATAATTTGTAAGTGTATTCATTTGTCAATAACAAATAACAAAAGAATGTAATCTCAAAAGCATTGAGAATCTAAAATAAAACTTAAGAAAATTAAATATAAAGCAAGCAAGAGAGTAATTAATAAAAATAGAGAAGGAGATAAAACTGAAATCACAAATATAATAGAAATGAATGAAACTAAAATATGGAGTCTGCAAAACATCCATAAAATTGATAAACTATAAGCCTAGTTAAACATGAGAGGAGGGGGAGAATCAAACAGAACAGAGTATTTCACATCAGGTACAAAAGAGGGATTACCTATTCTGTTACCACAGGCACTAATGTAACATTGTAAACAAATCTAAAAATCTATGCCTATAAATTTTGCAGCTTGGATCAAGTGGATGATTTCCTGGAAAGATAAAGCTGGTCAAAGTGCACACTGAAATGATTAAGTCATCTCTGTAGAACTATGTTTCCTAACAAAGTTGAATCCATATTTAATAATTTTTCTGAACAGAAAGCTCAAGACTCATGTTCACTCACAAATATTTATTAAAGTAGATAAATATTTCAATCCACCCCTGAGGCTAGTAACCCACAGACATGAGTGGTAATTCTACCACCAATAGGTTCTCAGCAGACAGATCTGAGAAAAAAAGAACCAGGATACTAAGGTTTCAGATAACCCAACACCGCAGGTTGCATAAATTCAACCAAATGGTCTTCTGCTATTTACTCAAATGTACTTTAATCCATGCATGTTCTTCCCAAGGTCTTGTTCTGCTATTTAAAAACTATCAGTCAAATGGAATGAAGGCCCCACACTTACAGCATCATTTTAACTTTGAGAGATCATTCAAATTATTTACAGTATGACATGCTAAGGGTTCAGACTTTAAAATAAGAATTGTAGGGAAGCCAACTCAGACAACTACATTCCATTGCCCAGTTCTCCCAAATTCATATGCTTCAAGATTCCAAAAGTGTATTGGCCCCATCACATAACAACATTAAGTCATTTCAGCAGCAACTCTGAATTACACTTTTTAGCTAAGTCATTTAAATCAGGTGTGGGTGAGAGCTGAGCTGAGATTTGCCCTGAGGGAGAGATCATATGTGGTTATTCAATAGTGACACAGACATCCAATAAGCATTCCTGACATGTATGTGGGTTTCCGGGATACAAATGAAAATCTGTGCAACTGTATAGCAAGTGCTTTATTCACTGAGCTATCCAGCCAGACCAGGCCAATAAACATATTACTCCAATCTCATCAATTTACTATCTCATTCATCATATATATACTATACAAATCTCATCATAACATGCAATATACCATGTAAAATGAATTCATTTTACAAAGTAATAGGTTAGTAATGACCTCAAAATGACTCAGCATTCACTGTCATGAGAAACTAATGATACGTGAATCCCTACAAGACATGATTAAAAGAGTAAAATATGATATGTTTCATGAAATTATAGGAGAGAGAAAGCCTCATTGAATACAAAATTGTTTCATTGTGACAATGTAATATGTTAATTAAAGATTACCAATGAATGAAAAAAATGTGTCACTTCCAATCACCATCTGAACCCCCTGAGCTAAGGCTGATCCATAGCCCTCTGTTCACTGGTCCCTCCAGGAGATAGCTGGTCTCCCAGGAGTGCTCTCACACCCAGGACAAGAGGTGAGATCTCCACTTTCTTTTCAATAACTATATAAGCTGAACAGGACAGGAGTGCACAGAGCACAGGAACACTGGAGCAGTTGGGACAGGATCCTTCTGGAAGACATCTGTACTTGGGAGCTAAGGCTGTTCAACAGCCTTCTGTACACAGGTTCCATCAGGAGAAAGCTGGTTTTCCAGGAGTGCTCACACAGGATTACAGGCCCACAGGAGGGACAAGCTCCAGTCAGAAACAGCAAGGTCAACTAACACCAGAGATAACCAGATGGCAAAAGGCAAGTGCCAACAGAAATTTACCAACAGAAACCAAGACTACTTGGTATCATCAGAACCCAGTTCACCCATAACAGTAAGTCCTGGATATTCCAACACACATGAAAAGCAAGATTTGGATTTAAAATCACACCCCTTGATGCTGATAGGGTATTTTAAGAAGGACATAGATAACTTCCTTATATAAATACAGGAGAACACAGGTAAACAGGTAGAAGCCCTTAAAGAAGAAACACACACATTCCTTAAAGAATTACAGGAAATCACACTCAAACAGGTGAAAGAATTAAACAAAACCATCCAGGATCTAAAAATGGAAGTATAAACAAAAAGAAATCAGAAAGGGAGACAACTCAGGAGATAGAAAACCTAGGAAAGAGATGTGGAGGCATAGATGCAAGCATTACCAACAGAATACAAGAGATAGAAGAGAGAATCTCAGGTGCAGAAGATACCATAGAAAACATTGACACAGCAGTACAGTCAAAGAAAATGCAAAATGTAAAAAAGTCGTAATCCAAAACATCCAAGACATTGATGACACAATGAGAAATCCAAACCTAAGGGTAATAGGTATAGAAGAGAGTGAAGATTCCCAACTTAAAGGCCCAGTAAATATCGTCAACAAAATTATAGAAGAAAACTTCCCTAACCTAAAGAAAGAGATGGCCATGAACATAGAAAAAGCCTATAGAACACCAAATAGATTGACCCAGAAAAGAAATTCCTCCCATCACACAATTCTAAAAACACCAAATGCACAAAACAAATTATAATATTAGAATATTAAAAGCAGCAAGGGGAAAAGGTCAAGTAATATAAAGGCAGACCTATCAGAATTACATGAGACTTCTCACCTGAGACTATGAAAGCCAGAAGACCCTGGGCAGACATCACACAGACCATAAGAGAATACAAATGTCAGCCCAGGTTACTATACCCAACAAAACTCAATTACCATAGATGGGGAAACCAAGAAATTCCATGCAAAAACCAAGTTTACACAATATCTTTCTATAAATCCAGCCCTTCAAAAGAAAAATAAATTGAAAACTCCAACACAAGGAGGGAAACTACACCCTAGAAAAAGCAAGAAAATGATCTTTTAGCAAACCAAAAAGAAGATAGCCACATAAACATAATTCCATATCTAACAACAAAAATAACAGGAGGTAACAATTACTTTTCCTTGATATCTTTTAATATTAATGGAATCAATTCCCCAATAAAAAGACATAGACTAACAGACTGGATAAGTAAACAGGACCCCACATTTTTCTGCATACAGGAAACCAACCTCAGTGACAAAGACAGATACTACCTCAGAGTAAAAGACTGGAACAGAAATTTCCAAGTAAAGTGTCACAAGAAACAAGCTGTAGTAGATAATCTAATATTGAATAAAATCGACATTCAACCTAAAGTTTTCAAAAAATATTAGGAAAAGCACTTCATACTCATCAAGGGAAAAAAATCTACCAAGATGAACTCTCAATTCTGAACATCTACGCTCCAAATGAAAGGGGACCCAAATTCATTAAAGAAACTTTAGTAAAGCTCAAAGCACACATTGTACCTCTCACAATAATAGTGGGAGACTTCAACACCCCACTCTCATCAATGGTCAGATCTTGGAAACAGAAACTAAACAGAGACACAGTGAAACTAACAGAAAGTATGGAACAAATGAATTTAATAAACATCTATAGAACATTTTTTTAAAACAAAAGAATATACCTTCTTCACAGCACCTCACACTACCTTCTCCAAAACTGACCATATAATTGGTCACAATACAGGCCTCAACAGGTAAAAGAAGAATGACATAATCACATGCATCCTATCAGATCACCATGGACTAAGGCTAATCTTCAACAAAAACATAAACAATAGAAAGCCCACATACACGTGGAAGCTGAACAACACTCTACTCAATGATAACTTGCTCAAGCAAGAAATAAGAAATTAAAGACGTTTTAGAGTTTAATGAAAATGAAGCCACAACATACACAAACTTATGGGTCACACTGAAAGCAGTGCTAAGAAGAAAACTCATAGCTCTGAGTGCCTCCAAAAAGAAACTGAAGAGAGCATACACTAGGACCTTGAGAGCATATCTAAAAGCTCTAGAACAAAAAGAAGCAACTACACCAAAGAGGAGTAGATGGCAGGAAATAATCAAACTCAGGGCTGAAATCAACTAAGTAGAAACATAAAGAAGTATACAAACTATCACCCAAACCAGGAACTGGTTCTTTGAGAAAATCAACAAAATAGATAAACCTTACCCAGAGAGCACAGAGACAGTATCCAAATTAATAAAATCAGAAATGAAAAAGGCGGGTGGGGGGAGGACAGCATTTCATGTAGAAGAATGCAAATCAATCCATTCTTATCTCCATTTACAAAGCTCAAGTTCAAGTGGATCAAGGTCCTTCACATAAAACAGATACACTGAAACTAATAAAAAAGAAAGTGAGGAAGAGCTTTGAGCACAGGGGCACAAGGGAGATTTCCTGAGCAGAGCTCAGGATAAGCAATAGCTTGTGTTCTAAGATCAAAAATAGACAGATGGGACCTTATAAAATTGCAAACCTTCTGTAAGGGGAAGGACACTGTCAATAGGACATAATGGCCACTAACAGATTGGGAAAGTATCTTTACAAACCCTACATCTGATAGAGGTTTAATATCCAATATATACCAAAAAAACTTAAGAAGTTAGACTCCAGAGAAAGAAATAACCCTATTAAAAATGGGATACAGAGCTAAAAAACAAATTGTCAACTAAGGAATACTGAATGGCTGAGAAGCACCTAAGAAAATGTTTAGCATCAGGGAAATGCAAATCAAAACAAAGGTTAAATTCCAACTCACACCAGTCAGAATAGCTAATATCAAAAACTCAGGTGACAGCAGAAGCTGGCAAGGATGTGGAGAAAGAGGAACACTCCTCCATTGCTGGTCAGATTGCAAACTGGTACAACTACTCTAGAAATCAGTTTAGTACAATTTTCTCAGAAAATTGGAACTAGTATTATGTAAGGACTCAGCAATACCACTCCCGGGCATTTACACAGAAGATGCTCCAACATGTAATAACATGCTTCACTATTTTCATAGCAGCCTTATTTATAATAGCCAGAAGTAGGAAAGAACCCAAATGTCCCTCAACAGAGAAATGGGTAGAGAAAATATGGTACATTTACACAATGGAGCTACTACTCAGCTATTAAAAACAATGAATTTATGAAATTCTTATGCAAGTGGATGAAATGAGAAAATATCATCCTGAGTTAGGTAGCTCAGTCACAAAAGAATACACATGGTATGTGCTCACTGATAAGTGGCTATTAGCCTAGAAGCTCAGAATACCCAAGATACAATTCAAAAACGACATGAAACTCAAGAAGAAGGAAGACCAAAATGTGGATACTTCGATCCTTCTTAGAAGAGGGAAACAAAATACTCACGGGCATAGATACAGAGATAATTTGAGGAGCAGAGACTGAAGGAAAGACCATCCAGAGATTGCTCATCTGGGGATCAATCCCATATACAGTTCCCACACCCATACATTATTGTGGAGGCCAACAAGTGCTTGCTGACAGGAGCCTGATATAGCTTTCTCCTGAGAGGCTCTGCCAGTGTCTGACAAATACAGAGGTGGATACTCTCAGCAAACCATTGGACTGAGCACAGGTTTCCCAATGGAGGAGCCAGAGAAAGGACCCAAGAATATAAAGGGATTTACAGCTCCATAGGAAGAACCACAATATGAACCAACCATTAACTCCAGATCTCCTAGAGACTAAACTACCAACAAAAGAGTTTACATGCAGGGACTGCTGGCTCCAGTCACATATGTAGCAAAGGATGGCCTTGTTGGTAATCAACGTGAGCAGAGGCCCTTGATCCTGTGGAGGCTTGATGGCCCACTATAGAGGAATGCCAGGAACAGGAAGCAGGAGTGGGTGGGTTGGTGAGCAGGGGGAAGAGTGGAGGGGGTTTTTGGGACGGTAAGCCAGGAAAGGGGATAACATTTGAAATGTAAATAAAAAAAATATCTAATAAAAATGTGTCTATAGAATTTTGAAAGTCCTAAATTATGATATAAATCTAAAACTTCAAGGTTCCTTTGACTCTTATGGTCTTTTTGCCTCAGCTTCTGTGCTGGTCCCATAGTCTTGGTTGTGGATTGTGTTATAAATATCTTAACTGGGGGCAGGTACCCAGGTCTATAATTCAGAGACGATTAAACCATAAAGTTGAAGTGTAGAGAACAATCAAGTCATACTTGATTTCAAACCTGAAAGGACTATTTGGCCACTGATCATTTATCAAGGTAATCTTTAGGCAGTGTCAGTAAACACCCTTATAAACAGCATGGCAATGGAACTTCAGTCACCTGGATGTGAAACGTGGAGTTTCCATCATTCCAAATAAGCTTGGAAAAGACCGCTTCATCAAAGGGTCCAACAAAAAACATTTACTCTGTCCAACTGCTTGGTTGGTATCAGACTAGTACCATGAGTGTCTACCCCAGTAACAGAGTCTAGACTGCAAGCTCACAGAGGGTTGAGCTAGTAAATAGACATCAACTTAAGAAACATGTATGTGATAACTTCTTCTGTAGCAATTGAAGAGTAGAGATCTCAGGTGAAACGCAGTCGTCTTTGGACCACAGTGCTTCTATCATAGGTTTGTGTGTGTGTGTGTGTGTTTGTGTGTGTGTGACAGATTAAGTAAACTCACCTCAACCTAATAGTACACTTTGCTTTCTGTCTCTTGCTTTGTGGAAAAACTAGTTTCTCTTCTCCCTGGCAAAATAACTAATCAAGATGAGACCTGTCATGGAAAGGATGAGATCTGTCAACATTTGAGTTTTGGGGGGTTGGAAAAATGCAATAGAAACTTTAAAGAGCAAGTGTCAAACCATTCACAAGTCATGTTGTTTTTCAGAGCTACATCCCCGGGAATATTTTGCTTTAATTTACATCAGTATGTTTCTCATCAGTTTTGAACTCAAATGCTCAATATTGAATTGATATTTTATGGACCATGAAGTTTCATATAAAAATTAATCTTGGCTCAACCCAGGACCTGCTTAACAAGCAAGAAGAAAGAATGGTCCCAAACATAAAACTGTCCCTGGAAAATGTTGAGACAGTCATGATTACTTATAAAAGCTGAATTTTTGCTGGCCAACTTAAAATGTCATCTTAGCAACTGTACCTGGATTTTCCTTTCCATTCCCACAAAGAGCACTTCTCAAAGAAAGTTTCCTAACTGTCAAGTTTAGCAGGATATACCTAAGTATCATTTAAAGGTTTGTGTTGGTATAGTAACCCCATCAAGAAGCTATGTTCATCTACACTCTCTGCCTCATCTTAACCAAACCACGCATACAAGCCTGTAATAGTAAACAATGCCAATATTTAGCCATTGTAAGCTTTAATATTCCATTGTGAAATGAAGGACCTTTTTACCTGCATGTTAATAAATAAACTTCCCCTTAATTTATTGTCTTTTTCAATTATAGCATTTTACATGTGATCTTAATTCTGAATATTTTTGTAGGTCAGCTTTTACTTTTATGTGTCCCAGAATGAAAATCACAAATCTAACCTGACTAGGTCAGGACTTAGAGTTCTGATTCAAGATAGGCAATGGGGTATATGGACATGTCAGGCAAAATAAGATTTTTTTGGCTCTAATTGCATTGTACAGAACAAAGTTTGCAATCTCTTGGGTTGATCTATAACCCAATACCAGGCAGGGGAAGAAAAAAAAACATAGATCACAAACTGCCTGAGGTGAGCAAACTTGTGGGGTTTCAATGTAAACAGAATGTTTGCATAATCTACACTCTAACACTGCAGTTAAGTCTGTCTGATGTGAAATTTCTGCACTGTATATGACAAAATATGTCAAATATCTCATTTTGCTTCTACTGTGTAAACAGTTACCCTAAAGATTAAAAGCAGATTGATTAGAGTCCTCCTTTCTTCATCTGCCAATTTTTTAGAAATAAAAATGGTAAAATGAGGCTATATTATCTGTCTTGAGAAATTACTAACAGGAAGTAAGCACACATGACTAGGTAACATAGATACTATACTGGCCCACAAACACAAGCCACAAGATGTGTAACTACATACACTGGACATACATACAGTCATACACATGGGGGAGGAGGTAAAAAGAAAAAGGGTTGGGATATAAGAGATTATGAACCTCTGACTTGCATGATTACAGAGAGCAAGCACTAGAGAATGACACTACAGATACCACCTGAAACTTGACAGGTACAGGATCCTAAAAGATTGAGAACATCGGTTCACATCCAAGGACAGAAAAAGACAGCCCACTCTTGCAGTTCCCATGGCAGTTTGAGAGAAACAAGTCTTAATTTTTACTCCATGTAACTGACTGGATGAGACTCAATAATATTCTAGAGTGCAACCCACTTCATTGATTCTATTAATCTCATCTGAAGAAATTCCCAGCTCCTATTTTACAGAGTAGTTTTACACCCAGTGGATCAGTTAATTTGCCACAAATAAACCCACATGGTCTATAAGAGGCACATACGAGGATGAATGTAGTTTCTATTATCTGTTTAGTGACCACTCAGCTTACTTCTAATATCATTCATGAGCACTCATCACTATCTTTCTGATTGACACATGCAGATCTTTAGAACCGATAAACATTATTCCAAGAATATGTGGCAATGATGCATAGAGTTAGAATTCAGAACTGTTCATCTTTTTAAAATAAAAATCAAACCAAGAAGGCATTAAACAGAGGCCACAAGACTCCTCCAAAATGATATAGCTTCCAGTTCACTTCCATGCCAACGTACACATTTATATATAACCACGTGTGAAGTGTCTATGCCATTTTTTCCCTGAGAAGTTGAGTAGGTGGCATATATTTCAACAGCTCATCTCTACCAAATGAGAGCTATAATGTATATTTAAAGATGATGTCAGCTTTACTAAATATAATTTTCAACTCTGCGTGGAAAAAATAAACTGCAGAACTGTAATAATCAACATATAAATAGCAGCCACATCTTTGCCATACAAATTTGGATAGTGATATTGTGGAAGAAGACTATGAGAAGGAGCCTTCTGTCACCACCCTTTCTACTAACCAGGGAACAGCTGGGGTGGATGACATTTTTAGTTAAAGCCAGTTTGGAAAGGCTTTTATTCGGTGGAGATAAGCTAACGCCTCAAAATAAAACAATCCAAACCTGCCAATGTTTGATTGGTTTGAATTTGAAATGGTGGTATTAAATGCTTGCTTTTCTCACAGTTGGGGAGACAAACTGCACAGCTTTCCATTGCCCTTTGACTGCTAGCAAATGAACCCATCAGATCTCTTTTGCCTAATCATAAGCCTTTTCTCCACTTCTTCCTGTCCTGACAGGACTCAGAATGAACCCAACTGAGACAATGATGTGTAATGCTTTCTCATCTCTCACCAAGCCTTGTGAAAAAAAATTCCTATTTAAATTGGATATATCAAATTTCTGACTCTTCAGAGGGTAGAGATACACACTGGAATTCCCACTGAAGGGTCTGAAACATGTTCTCCTCTGCATGAAAAGGCCAGGACCCAGAAGGAATTGCTGCCATTGAAATATTGTTAATTTCAAGATTATTCATTTTGTTGTCATGAGAAAACACTCTGACCAAAAGCAAGTTGGGTGAGGAAACAGTTATTTCAGTCTACTTGTGATAGCCCATCAGTGATGGAAGTCAGGGCACAAATCCAAGCAGTGACTTGTCGAAACTGTCAAGGAATGATCCATGTTAGATCCCTGGCTAACTTATGCTCAGCTAGGCGAGGATAGTGGTTTTTAACTCTCCTAATGTCACAACCCTTTAACACCCTCATGTTCTGGTGAACATTAGCCATACAATTATTTTTGTTTCTACTTCATAACTGTAATTTCCAAAAACTAACATCACCAGTCCTACTTATCACCATAAAGACATCCTAGGGCACATGCCACCAACTTCATGTTGCTCCATTTTATTTCTTCTCATTTGAACCTAACCTTGTCCAATAAAACATTAGAAAGTTAAATACAAAGACTTCAAATTTACTTGTCATTAATGATTTACTACTCTTACTGGACTTGATGTGTTCACACCATGGAATTCATAGCTCCAGGCAAGATATCCAGTGACTACATGTGGGCCTGCATTTCACCTTGCTGCTGAGGTGTCCGAACACTACTCAGGGGGGTGAAATGCAGCCTAAAATGGGGGCCATGTTTCTCCAGGTAAGAAATGATATGGGACCAAGGCTGTAGTTTGCAAACTCTTGGTCACCCAGACACCACAATGAACCCAAAGGGTTGATTAAAGGTCAAGGGCCTGAGATGAGCCTGGGGGGTTGGAGGGAGTGCAGGGAATCTAGCTTAGCTAAGATTGAGTGCCAGGAGTGAGGAGAGGTGTTCTGACGGAGACTTAGGATATGCTCTATATGACGAAGACTTTCCCCTCACAGAGGTCCTTAAGAAAGGAGACAATTCTTGCTTGTCCAAACTGGTTATTCATAGTGGAAAAGGATGCATATTACTTCTCAGGGTAGACCAGAGTTTAAATACCTTTTGCAAGAAGGAATGCCTAGGAAGGGAAACTTATTGTCTAAACTTTTGGGTCCATCTAGATACCTCATTAGTATGGAGAGTTCTGGGTATTTTTGCTATGTAACTAGTTGTCATGGTCTTCTCATGGTCACGTGCTCCAGGACAGGAACCTGGTTGGGAGTGGAGTCAAATACCTATTGTTCTCAATTATGAGAATTGCTGGGATTCCTTAATCTATTCAACCTTACCAGTTTCTCTATCTGGTGCCATGGCTCCACTTGCTCTACAACCACACAGAGGAATTTGAGGGTTCCTGATTTAAAAGTTATCCCTTCAAGGCCTTCAAGATCTTCTCCCCAGTTTTACCCACCCAACTTCATGTTCTTTCTCAAAAAGTAAACAAAAACCAATACAACAATCTCTCCCCAAACCAAGAAATCAAATAAAACACCCCTAAAGGGGCTGGCTAGTACAGGGGAAACACCAGGGCCAAGAAGTGGGAGTGGGTGGGTAGAGGAGCAGGTGTTGGGGGAGGGTTTAGGGGACTTTCAGAATAACATTTGAAATGTAAATGAAGTAAATACCTAGTTAAAAAATTGAAAAAAAAAAACACAAAAGGAAAGGAAAGGAAAGGAAAGGAAAGGAAAGGAAAGGAAAGGAAAGGAAAGGAAAGGAAAGGAAAGGAAAGGAAAGGAAAGGAAAGGAAAGGAAAGGAAAGGAAAGAAAAAGAAAAGAAACCAGGACACAGAACCATCAAACGAACAAATAAAAGTATACACACACACATATACTCACACATAAAACAAATAAAAAAAAAATAAAACAAGCAAAAGTATGGAATCCATTATATGTTGATCACAGATTCTGGCACATGAATTTTATCCCGGAGTAGTTGATAAATCCAGTGTCACTCTAGTAGATAAAATTGAAGAATATTATAAAATATGTTTAAATTTAAAATTTCTTTAACATATAAAAAGAAAAAACTTTTATAACTTTTTAAAAAGAACTTATAAAAACTGAACATATGAATAGTTTGTTGAATAGCAAATGCACAATGCATTTGATCCATTTCTAATACAGTTTTGTTCAACTAAAAGATAAGAGGATAGATATTTGAACCAACCGGAAGTGTTATTCTGAATATTTTAACATATATCATAAAATGGCTCAGAAATGTTCTGATAAATAAGAGTTATAATATCAATTGGGTATTGATCTGAACAATCCTGTGTCTCCTAACATTGACATAGTTTGCCTTCTAATTTTATGTTCCTACTCATAAAAATATTAATTCATAATATTTCTTAATTTTTTATCATAATTTGGGGGTATTTCTAAAAATGTGATCTTAGTTTGAAAAATTCATCAGCATCCTATAATCATTGTAACAGCATCCAACCACAGCCCTAGATTCCTGAGAGTAAAATTAACAATTACAGGAATGATAGCTTGAAATAAGCAAGAAAACATTTGAAGTTCAAAGTCAACCATACATTCTAAGAAAAAGTATCTGAAGAGGGTGTTTACTTTACAAATGTGTGGTTGTGTTTACAGACAGAGGATTGTGTTGTTTCCTTGCGAAACTTTTCACCATTTATTTGGCAAGGTGTATTCACACAAACAAAGACACCCAATAAAGAAAAGTTTATCAGATGCTCTCGTAACAGAAAATCATGTTTCCGTGGAACCAAGGGTCTGAAGGCTAAGCTATAGCAAAATCCATGCTAGGGACATGGTCTGGAGAAGGAAAGATCATGTGTTTTCCCTTTAGCTTCTCAAGGCAAACTCTAATTTTATTTTTAAAAAGATCTAAATAAACTTGGTTCAAAAACCAGAAGAGAAACTCACAATAGAGTCAGCGATTTACATTCTGCAACATCCAGGGAGGCTTCACTTTCAAAGTCCACATCTACAACCTCAAGGATACAAGGCTTCACTAACCCCTGGCACTTCTCACTTTCCTTGTTAGCTTTAGTCTTCTCTAATAGACTGGATGCCAACAACAAACTGACACCCAACTCCAAGTTTGGAACATACAAGTGCTTAGTTCATTTAAAAACTCAAATCAAAGTCTTACTGTCTTATTAGACAAAATTTGGATTATGTGTTCATCCTTGACCCAATCATAAAAACTCAGAATGGGATCAATTCATTCACACCCTAGAGTCAAACTGAGAGAAGGAAGAAATTCCTTCTAGAACAAAGAGAGGAAAAAGTTGTTATCCATCAAATTAAAAAAAAATACTTCAAATTGGTAAGGATGGACTTATATTTTGCAGTGGTTACTAAGTGTTGTAATTAAACATAGAGGCATGGAAAGAAATCATATCTTTGTTGATTCTCATTCTTTGCATACTGCCCCATCAAAGAATCCAAGGCAGACATTTTAATACATCTGACTCTGTTGCTAACAGGGAGAAGTAAATTCAGTGTTTGTGCTGTTAATTCTTTACAATGTATTTTAATAGAATAGTCTCCTGTTCCTAAAACAAAAAGTGACAATCCCCAGAGTCCTAGTGACTCAGTGGTTACACCTACTCAATTATGTATTTGGCTAACTTGCAGCATGAAGTAATCAGGTACAATCTGGTACGGACTGGCACAAAGAGGAACATATATGAGTGAACTCACCCAACAATGTTCCTCATGGGGGAAAAAGTACTGTTCTCTCACTGCTAATAAAAAACAAATCAGAATTTTGAACAGTATCACATCACATTACTGGAGTACAGAGGATTGGGATATATAGCACACTGGGTGAGGCAGAATTCAGGAGGTAAAAACTAGGCATGTCTAAAGTCAGGACATGAGAAGGAAATAAAAACGTTTTAGCAGCTGAGACTTCCAGAGGGAACCCAGAAAACAAGCAGCCATCCAGGAGAGTAACATAGATATTGGAGTCTTGTCAAAGTAATCAAGACAGGATTAAAAACTGAAGGCATGGGCTTCAACAATGAGGGAAATTCCAACATGAGTATTTGAGGAATAGCTACGTTTCTGCTCTACAGCTGTTTGTGGTTTTATTTTGTTTTGTTTTATTTTATTTTATTTTATTTTATTTTTTGCTATTTGTCTGAGTTTGGGAGATGAGCTTAGTAGTAGCATATATTTATGACTGTATGGTCTGGTGAGCTGATTAGAAAATAGTGGGCAATACAGATGATATAAAATCAGAACACTTCTTTCACAGTTCCCACTGACTCCTTCCTGTGTATCAGATACACATGTACTTAATGCTCCTGGTTGATAGGTAATTACTGCTCAAACCTCAGTTTACCTATCATGTTCCACAAGTAGGCTCCTATGGCTGCTAACTCTGCCTCAATTGTAAGAATTTCCATGATAATGCACATTATTATACACCATTTATAGTCTACTCGCTTGTGTATCTGGCTCTCTTTTTAAGATAGTAAGAACCACCCTTCAACCATTGTTGGATCCCAAGCATCTAAAATATTACTAGTTATATTGTTTTGTAATTTTCTGATTTTTTAAATGTCAAATATCTTAGGGTGAAATCATGAGACACACAACAGCACCATGGTCACATGTGGGACAAGAATCATGTCCTATATTCTTCCTGTGCCAAATGATTGCTAGATCTTTGGAACTTTAGTCATGGATTCTAAAACATTTAAATATGTAATTATCATTTCTAGGTAGATATTAGTCGCTAGCATTTATTCTAGGCACTGACTCACAGTTACCTGGTAACAGCTAGGTGTGCCTAACTCACTATGAAAGGGACTGCTCACCCCCTCTTCACCCTCTTCTCTTGCACTTCCTACTCTCCTCTTCTCTCTCTGTACCTTCTCTCCTCTTTCCCCTCCCTCTTTCTCTACATGCTTATAGTCAGCCTCTACTCCTCTATGCTCTCTCTCTTATTCTCTCTCTTAATCTCTCTCTCTCTCTCTCTGTTTCTCTCTCTCCCTCCATCTCTCTGTCTTTCTCTCTCTGCTTTTTCTGTCTCTACCAAACGCTTAACTCTCCTCCCAATGCCCTAAATAAATTCTATTCTATACTATACCACTGTGTATGTGGTACCTCAGGGAGAAGGGATGCCACAGCATGGGCCTGCAGAGGCACCCCCGTCCCCCACACCATACCACCAGGCCTCCACCAAACATATCCCTGGCTTCATCTTTTTTTCATAAAACATATCCCTGGCTTCATTTTTTAAATAAAACACTTTTGAAAAAAGAATTTGTGTCTATAATCAAAAGATTTTGAAAAACTATGACATTTTCTATTTACAGAGCTTTCTATATAAGATGGTCTCATGTCACTCATATTTGGAATAAAAAAAAATGAAAATCAGATTTCTACATCTTGAAACAGATCATCTCATTTCATATATAAGATTAAAGGATCATCCATATTTTCTCAAAAGATCATGAATTTTGCCTTCTCATAACTGCTTCAAATCATGTTTCTAGTCATTGAGCATTACAGGTTAAAAGAGTGAAGAAGTAATCTTTTATTTCAAAATTTGTCTCCCTAAACACTTTAAAATCTTCAACAACAGCAACAACAACAACAACAAAACTTCAGATTAGCATTTCTTTCTCTTCTATACTCTATTGATATGGTTAGTTGGTATGGCTGTCACCTATGCATTTGCATATATTTTGTCTATGGTTTTATTTATTTATGTGATATTTATTTATGTGTTTACTTTTTAGTATATAATGGCTCAGAATGTTTGAAATAGAGTCTATTTTGATCTACACTGTCTGTTACTCCTTCTTATGCTTCTATGTCTTATTCTGTTCTCTTCCATGTCAAGTCCCTTTCATCTCTTCTCTTTTCTTTCAAGTCTATCAAACATTGTGAGTTCAATGGCTGGGACCTAAATAATGTTCATGAAATACTGTCTGTAAATTATATTCAAGTTGGATAAAAAAGGAATAGCTAAAGGGAAAAGAGTGTGGGGGTCTTCAGCAAGTTCTTACTCATTTTTTTTCCCTATAACTTACGCCAAGTATTTGGAGGTTAGCCACCCTTCATTGTCTGCCAAGTCTGTTACAGCCTTGATATAGAAAATCCCCAGCAGACAGGGTTCAGTTAATAAGTCCAGGAGGGAAGAACACAAAATCAGGAAGCAGTAGGAAAAGGGCCCACAGGAGATTGTTAGCAAAAATTGACATCCTTACATATAATAGGTAAAAACAGTCCACAGGAGACAGCAGGTTTTTGATTCCCCTAATTTAGTTCCCAGTAAAGAAAGTAACTGGCCATTAAGGAAATTATTCTGTGGTTAAACTGGTTTGGTAGAAATGGTAAAGCTGGTTAGGTCAGCTCCTTGTTAACTGGAGTGGTCTTGAAGCATGGAATAGAAACTGAACACAGGCTGTAATAATGAACACTTAAATTGCTCTTTAAAATGAAACAAAGAAAATTGGCATTAAAACAAACAGAAGTTAATGTTGAGATTTTTAAAGGTATATGGCATTTTAAAAGTGGTAATAATAAGTCCTTCATGCTTGGCTTTGCTCCTTTGGAGGAGGTGCACCTTAGCTTTGAGGATAAGACTAGACATTTCTGTGGTCCCAAACATACTACCCTGGACGAAGCTTCAGTGGAGCCCTGCTTTGAAGCAGTGCCTGGTTATAGCCACCTAAAAGTGATACTTCCCTTCCCACCTCTGTGCCTATTTTGGTCATTTCTATGCTTGAGTTCCTTCATGTTTAAAGGCTGTGGTTTGAGTAAGTGACCTCCTTTTATTTCACCATGGTTGATACTGACTTCTGAGTTCTGCTCCTAACTTCTTTTCTTGACATGATTACTGTGCATGACTGCTATTTGTGGAGGAACCTTTACCATCTCCTTCAAGGAGGTACATTAAGAAAATAATTTTAATAAAGCCAAGGAACCTTCTACTCTTTTTCTCATCCATTCTGGAAAGGTCAGGAGTATCCCTGACACTGATCTCTTTTTCCTTCTTTAGTATATGGGATTTTCAAAGCAGTTATTTCTTCCACTTTATTTCCCAGGCGTTTTACCTTAGTCTAGGCTTGTATCATTCCATCATTACCCAATGAGTGTAGCTTCCTAATGAACATACCTGATTTTATGTGGATTTATATATCTTTGTCTATAACTTCAAACAAGTTTTATAAACATCACTTTTCTCTTAACAACAATCTTTTTGGACTGAAGTTGGTAAATTCCACAATTGTCACACAGGTTGACTTTGATTACTATTCTCAAAGCCTCTCTCTATTCCAAGATCCTGTCTGTGTTACTCAAAAGGTATACATGTGAATTTTGGATTGAGCAAGATAAACCTGGCTTATAGGCAATAGACAATGAGAGGATATAAGGGAGTGATACATCAAGAAGTTTAGAAAAACAGTTACAGGGAAGACATGTGGATCTGAAATAATGAAAAGTTGATTGTATCCTGGTCAGTGCATTTGATCAAGGTATATATAGTAGACAGACACATAGAGGAGAGTGAACAAAATTCTGGAGGCTGAAGTCTAGGCTAGATAATTCAGCACTGAGGAAGGATTAACAAGAAAGACTAAAGAAAGGTCAGGTTACAAAAAATTCTGTCAGAGTTTATTACTTTCCTTTCTATTACTACGATAAAACACCTGACTGAGGAGAGAAAAGGTTTTATTTAATCTTATAATTAACTTCTGATTACTGTCCAACAATCTAGGAGGTGGCAGTGGCTAGAGTTTTACAGAGCTGGTAACACCACATTTCCAGTAAAGAGTAGAGAGGCATGATCCTACAGATGCAGCTGCTTCTGCTCTTATCTCGCTCCTTTTTAATTTTAAATAGTTTAGAATTTTTGCCCAGGAAACGGTGCTGTCCACAATGGGTTATGTCTTCTTATATCAATGAACATCCAAACATTTTCTTACAGACATACCTAAAGGCTAAACTTACCTAAATGATTCCTCAAAGGATAATTTCTTTCCAGGTAATGCTAGGGCACGATGAATTGACATTTACAACAACTACACAACATACACAGCAAGGGAGAGAAGATTACCATAATATGAGACCAATCAGTTACTGAATAATACTCAATGTACATTGAACATGCACATTAAAAAATGATGGTAAGAAATAATTCACAGACTATATGAAGCTCAAGAAGAAGGAAGATCAAAAGTGGATGCTTCAGTCCTTCTTAGAAGGAGAAACAAAATACTCACAGGAGGTAGATAGTGGAATAACCTTGGGAAGAAGAGCAGAGTGGGAGGGCGAAAGGGGGGGCAGGATTAGATATGAGAGAAGACAGGGATGATAAACAGAGGGTCAGGAATTTGAACAGAAGTATGTAGCAATGGAGAATGGGAAACTGGGGGGGGGGTAATCACTAGGAAGTCTCAGATGTCAGGAAAGCAAGAGACACCCAGGACCCAACAGGGGACCATCCTTTTATATATTTACCTTTAAAATGTTATCCCCTTCCTTATTTCCCCTCCTGAAACCTCCAGTCCCATCCACCCTCTCCCTGATTCTATGAGAATGCTCCTTCTCCCTCCCACCCCCCACCATACTCTCACCACACCAGCCTGGCATTCCCCTACACTGGGGAATCAAGCCTTCATGGGACCAAGGCCTCTCCTCTTATTGATGCCAGACAATGCCATTCTCTGCTACATATGTGGCTAGAACCACATCATTTTTTTTAAACCATCAGTTTTTCTGTGTGTGTTCTATATAGGTTGAGTATTATTCAATAACTGATTGATCTCAGTTTGAGATTAGCTCAAATTCCAGGCAAAGGTGAGGGAGAACCTGTAGAGACCATATCTAGAGAATAGGCAAGGCCCCTGGTTGAGGAATGGGGCGACCTACTCATCTCCAAATTTTTAACCTAGAATGGCTCCTGTCAAAAGGAAATAGAGGGACAAAGTATGGAGCAGAGACTGAAGGAAAGGCCATTGAGAGACTGACCCACCTGGGGATCCATTCCATATACAGTCACCAAACCCAGACACGATTGTGGATGCCAAGAAGTGCATGCTGACAGGAGCCTGTTATATGTCTCCTGAGAGGCTCTGTCACAGCCTGGCAAATACAGAGATGGATGCTCACAGCCAACCATTGGACTGAGCACTGGACCCAATGGAGGAATTAGAGAAAGGACAAAAGAATCTGAAGGGGTTTCCAACCCCACAGGAAGAACCACAATATTAATCAAACAGATTCCCCCCACCCCCACCCCAGAGCTCCCAGGGACTAAATCACCAACCAGAGCACACATGAAGGAACCCATGGCTATAGCCACATATGTAGCAGAGAATGGCATTGTCTGGTATCAAAAGGAGGAGAGGCCCTTGGTCCTGTGAAGACTTAATTCCCCAGGGTAGGGGAATGCCAGGCTGGTGAGGTGGGAGTGGGTGGGTGGAAGGGGGAGCACTCTCATAGAAGCAGGGGGAGTGGGAATGGGATAGGAGGTTTCCATAGGGGAAGTAAGGAAAGGGGATAAAATTTGAAATGTAAATACATAAAATATCTGATATAAATAAATAAGTAAATAAATAAATGCAATATGAAACTTTTTTTTTTGTGAAGAGGACCTTCAAAAAGAAAGGCCAAAACGACCTTTTAGATAAAAAATGATTGACAATATAATTTTGCTTGAAAATTGTACTATATTTTCTAAAGTTAAATTTGCATTTCCTAGATAGATAGGTAGATAGATAGATAGATAGATAGATAGATAGATAGATAAGTAGGTAGACAAACACAGACAGACAGACTAACAGACAGATAGACAGAGAGAGTACTGATTTGAGCAAGTCACACATAGTTAAGCCTGAGGTTCCAGTCATATTTCACAAGCTTTTCTACTTGAGGATAAATGCTACCCTGCAGGTCTGGAAGTAGGATTCAGTCTGCTCTTGACTTTGTACCCATGCATCTTTTATATATGCCAATGTGTTCAATGTTTTAATTTTAAGATTTCCTATAATCATAGCACCATCCAATAATCCAGAGACAAAAAAAGAAAGACTGGATGATAAACAAATGAATAAGGCATCATAGATATAAGAATAACCAATGGATGATAAAAATACCACACCCTCTACTATTCTTTCTTTTTCACATTTTTTATATTAAAGCACTTTTACTTGACTCTGTTTTTCCAAAAATAATTATGTCATACTGTTATGTTTGGGGAAAGCCTCCAAAAGACAATCTACTTTTTTGGTCTGTTTTTCCATGTACTTCCAAAGACAAGAAAAAAATTCAAGTTGAATCTTAGTATTTGTTTTGTGTTTCTCACTGATGTATCTCCTTGTACACAGTTTTAATAAAGGGTCATGTTTCCACTCATCCATATATCATTCTTCGGCCCAACTTGAAAGACTCTTGAGAGCAGAAATGCTATCTTCTTGAATTCTGAGCTTATCTTAACACTAGTCTTAGTATACTTGTAGATAAAAATCAATCTTTGTGGGTTATGACTCTGAGGAAAAAATCATAGATTATTTCTGTTTAGATAAATGATAGGATTTAAATATGTGATGCTAACTTCAGGCCACAGAAATGCCTTAGATATAGTTGCATATCTTTAGGTGTTAGTGATCTCAATTATTACAGAAATTCATCTTGACCTTCCCATTAGTTGGTTCACATTCTCTAAAGTAGATTTATATTAAAATCATAGCTTCATTAAGTATGACACATAGGTGATAATATTCATATCATATTAAAGCTGAACATTGTAAAATTTGATAATGAATCAGAGGGGAACTCAGAAATGTCTAACAAGAACAAAACTAATGTATTTCAAAATTACTGGATCCTTCCTCCTTATTATCTTGAAATATGCACTAACTTTTATCTATACAAAATGAGTCAACCATCACAGCGTCTTTTTTACTATACAGAATGAGTCTGACAGATCTTCAAGGAAGAGATACAGGAAATGACACTTGTAACTGATTCATATTGATATTATGAATACACAAGAAGAAGCAAATCCTGTAACATTCGTGATATCACATAACTCATGAAAAGAAAAAAACAGCTTCAGTCTCAACTTAAAAATTATGGACTAGAAAATGCTCTGATTACTTTATTCATCAATCCAATAATCCAGTTGACATACCTTAACATTACAAAATATACCTATAACCATTGCTTAATGTCATTAATATGCATGTCTAAGAAAAATGCTATTTGAGGGATGGAAGAGTTGTCTTTTAAAACACTTGAGTCACTTACAGAATCAAGATTCATTCCTAAAACCCATAAAATGGGTCATCACAAACATCTGTAACTTCAGTTCCAGGGAATCCAACTTCTTCTTCTTCATGCATAATCCAGGCCTGTGCATTCTACACACTCACAAATGCATGCACAGTAAAAATAAATAAGTAAACCTTAAATGTGATTCCAGAAAGATATGTGTAACTCTTTTTGTCTAAATTTAAATTTAAAATGTAGTGTTAAATACCCATAATTACATGCCATGAAACAGTAAGCAAATTAGAAGATACAAGGGGAATGTCTTGTTTTTCTATTCAGATACTTTTGCACATATCAAGCATTATTAGCCACCAATACCCCTGCTGTGGGCTATAAATGCAGCTCAGTTAAAGACTTTCTTACCATTGGCAAGACTCTAGGTTTAAGATTTACCACTACCAATAAATATACAAATAAACCCAAAGTTCCTGCTCTCTCAGGAATCCATAGTTTTTCCCTTATTTATTCAGTCTTCATCCTATTTGACTCATCCTCAGTCTCTTCCATATACATGGAACTTTAATTTTTCAAAACCTACTTCCAATGGTATTTCTTAAACTTTTTAACCTGCCTCCCATCCCACCAACCACCAGAGGTAGTGGAAAAGAAAGAATACTGGGGATATGGACCTGTTTAGAAATGTTTCTTTGGAGCAAATCCCATCTGCATTGTCAGAAAAACCAGAAGTTCAGTTCAGAGGTCAGCAAGAGCAGCTCAATCCACTCAAGGACACTTCACTGATATATCAGCAGCCCAGTTCAGGAAGTGTTGGGATAACAGCAGTGATGGACCGATCTAGCAGGAATAGACAGCCCTCAGCTGAATTGGCACACGTCAGCAGGACGGACCAGGGCCAGTGTCCTCCACTAGCTTTGCCTCACCATGTCTTGCCTCAGTATGTGAACCATCTTAGCTGACATCACTCTGCCAATCAGTCTGAGTCTGAGGAAGTGGCAAGAAGCCATAGCACACTACCAGAAGTCTTTTTGGTGTGCTTCTCTCTTTGGAGTCCTGACAAATGTAGCTCAACTATGCAATGTAAAGCAGACCAATACATGCACATGGTTAACGAAGAATCCTTCATCACATGTCTTTTCATGTGTTTGCTTTACCAGAACATCTTTTCATCTGTGTCTGCTTCAGCTAAATATTCTTTTACCAGGGTCCACTTCAGCAAAATATTCCTTCATGTGTTTGCTCCAGCAAAACACCATGCAACACAACTGACTTTCCAAAAAACCCTTAAGTTTTCACTTCATATACACACTAACTTGAATAGTTGAATAAACCTTGGGATATTTTTTGTCTGTGTTAAATATTTCAGAAATCAGAACACTGAATGACAATGTGAATAAACATAGCAAGTTCAGGAGGAATCTAAGGCAAATATTCATTTTTCCACCCTATACAAATAAACCCAACCAACTAATCAAAAGATCATAGAATAAAAAAATTAAAAATATTAACCACCAAATAAACAAATACATATCACTATAGTCTCATTAACTTCAAAAGAAGGGCAGTTGTAAAATTGATCTTCAAAACCCCTATTTCTTCTCTACTTTCCTATTCTGTCAGAGGTTCTTCCTGGTTTCTGTATGCTACAGAAAGGCATACAAACTCAAAATGGTAAATAAAGAAGAGGAGCAATGAAGATTTCTCTGAAGTATTTGCTTATGTTTAAAAAGAGATGTAAGAATGTAAGAACAGAAACCATTCTTGTTATCCTGGGGTCACATTGAGAAAAAGCATAAAGCTGAAAGAAGTAACCACCATCATGAAGCTACTTACAGGACTAGAAAAATCCATAGATTTTGGCAATGTTAAATTTTGAAATAATCTATCCAATAATAGAAGAAGCTTTACATTACTCTATATGTTGTATAAATGATAAGAGTATCCGGGTCTAAATTGAGGCATGAGATATCTCTACATTTGAAAGATTTCCAACTCATAGGTAATTTTATTTCCAAATTTTTACAGTTTTTTTAACTGTACAAATTTAAATTGAATATATTGCTTTCCCTTATCCCTTTCCTCCCTCTGGCCACTCTTGGTTACTATCTCTCCAATTCACCCCTTGTATTTCACTCCCTCACTCACGTGTTGATAAGCTCCTTTTAATTTAATTTTATTCTTATTGCTACACACACACACACATACACACACCCACCCACATACACATACATGTACACATACACACACATACACATACACACACATACACACACATATACACATACATGCACGCATACACATATACATACACATATACGTACACACACATACATATACATATATACATACCTACACACACACACACATACATATACACATTCACACACATACACATATACACATACACACACATACACATATACATATACACACATACATGTACATATATATATATACATACCTATACACACACACACACACACACACACACAACCTGCTGACTGTTTTTTTGGTGTTTAACTATGTAGAGTTTCTTCATTGCAGGGCCAGCATATGCCTCATCCCTGAGAAAGGCTAATTCTCCCCCCAGAGGTCATTACTGGCCTATAATGTTTGTTCGGGATTGAGACCCTATAAACTTTTCCTGCTTTCATTCCAATGTATCCATTTATATTGCCATTGTTCCAGTTATGCTTTTATAATTAGTTTTGGGAAAGCTGGCATCCCAGGGAACATCCTGGAGTTTTTTCCCTTCCATCCCTTCTTCTGCCATGTTCACTAAACCAAAATACAAGATCTGCAATATTAATGTATCCATTGTGCTGGTCTTCCCACCATCTGTTGGTTCCTACCTTGTGTCCAGTTGTGGTTCTCTTTGATGGGATCTTGTCAGTGTTTCTTTGGTGAACCATAGTAGCTTCTCTGCAGATATAAGAATAAGCTCAGCCAGCTTCCCAGGGCTAATGAGGTCACAGATATGAGAAAAGACTCTGCTATTGTCTTTTGGCTAGACAAGTGTGATTCCTTAATAGACTCTCATCTTCACATTCTTAAGTGAATTTGTACCCACAAAATCCATCTGTTACTATTCCTCTTTGACTTTTGTCCTTTATTATCATAAACAAAATACCTCTGCCTCCTCTTTCACCTGAGGATATACTCCTTACAAAGAGAATAACTTTGAGAATGGTTTTGCATCTCTAAAGTTATAACATTTACTGGAATCCTAACAGCAGCAGTAGAAACACAATTGTACCTGAATTGAGGGTTAGTCACATGGACTTTTCTGGTTATGTTACTTTTATTATTTCAAAGATTGGTGGAAAATATAGATATCATTCATGTACAAACTATTGGGCACCGTATAAAATTGCTACAATGACCATTTTAAGAATAATTTCAATGCACATTTGTGTCATCGCGTAACCTACCATAAAACTGCATCATAATAGCCCACGAAAAAGGGCTCAAGTGTTCAAAGAGTAGGATCAGAGTGGAACCTGAATATATTCTATGAGGATTTGAACTTGTTTGCAGGGAAGTCACTTAATGCTTATCCATTCTATTTAAAAGAAATCGCCTTTCACTGAGGCCTCTCTATTATAACGCTACAGATGCTAGATGGCCAAATTCATCCACCAAAGAGCAGTGTACTTAGAAAAAGCTGCCTGATAAACAAGTTCTCACAGGCCTAGGCAGAGATTAAAAGAGCGCTACGTGTAGTTACTTCCAAAGATGCCTTTGCTTCTCCTTCTGAACTGCTGCTGTGACAATCCTGGAGATGTATTGAGTTTGGAAGCAGGGAGCTTTCAAAGTGACAGGCTTAAAAAATACAATTCACCTTTTGCCCTTCTTCTCCCAGCTGCAGAACACTGGGCCTCCTTAGAAATCTGTTATGTACCTCTGAATATGCGCTGATAACGTTAACAAATAGGCTAAGCTGTACTGGGCCACAGGGTTCCTATTTCCTTTCCTAGCCCAAATTCTTCCTCTAAATGCAGATAATTAAAGGAGCATATTTATGGTTTAGAAAACAATAAAAAAAATCTTATGTGTCTCTTAACTCTGTACTTTAACCTCAGTGTACTTATAAATTCAGAGAAATAACTAATAGGAAACTCAAACTGGCTCCAAAGTTTCTTCTTATCTCAGCTGTTGGTAAGAAAGACAGGAAATCAAGTGCACAGAATATATGGGCAGAGAAAGCTGTCTCGAATGTTTATCAGTATCTTGGGTTAAAAGAGCTGCAAAGCTCAGTGTAACAGGAAGGGTGGGAAATACAAGAATTTATCCTACCTCTGACCACATACCATTTTATGGCTTTGGTCACTTAACTCTTGGTGTCCTAGTGTGGGAAAATTTTTCCTCACAGACTGTATATGCTCCTTATGATCATCCCTATCTTTTTAGAAACATCATAGATCAAAAGAAATTCTGGGATCAATTTGAGTCTACTATTAACTATTTTCCTGAGTTTTGAAAGAACCCAGATTAGAGTTTATACCCAGGAGATAAGAAATGTAAAATCATTAATAACTCTGGAATTCTGTCATTTTACTTAACAACCTTCAAACAGTTTAAAGGTCAAAACTTGGACCAGAAAAATGTTATTTTGAAATTTAGATTTAAATATCTCATCTCTGGTCTTACTAAAATAATAATTATCCACACAAAACCTCAACTTTCTCTTTTGCAAAACAGAAATCATAATATCAAAACTATCATCATATATTTAGGATATCTCTTATATTATAAAATTATAAGAATTTAATAACAAACTCAGGTAGAAGTTTCGGTCTTTAAAGGAAAGCACGAATAAATAGAGTTTTATCAAAGAAAACAATGTGTAATAATTTCTATAGGGATCAAATTAGCCCCTCAGAAGCTGCATACTCAGCTTCCCTAACTAGCTGCCAGAAGCTAGATATCAATGGCATCATTTGAAGAGCCCTTCAGATCCTGCCTTTTCTAGTCCATCACCATCCCTAAGTTTCAGCTCCCAATACCTAGGAATGATTTCTAGGAGTTTCTAAACAAGGCACCTTTTATGGAAGGATTTCAAAAGCATTGGTGAACAAAGCTTTAAAACTAGCCTTCAACTCACTTTTTCAAATTGCTGCTATTTGTTAACTCCCACAGTTTGGAAGGTCATTATAAAAATCTGGAAACAGTCATTAAACTAGTTGTTATATGCTTTTAATGCATAGGGTCTTGATCCCGAAAGCTGTATGACATGCAAAGTAGACCTAACTATGTGCCGAAGTTGACAGATAAGTAACTGACTGCCTGAATGATTTGACTATCTGTTCCTTAGAGCATAAAAATCCACTGCTCCTACACAATCCTCTTTTGATGGCAGGGTAAAGAGACTTTGTTTCTCTGTGCCCTTAGATTTTTAGGCAGAAATTATTGTAGCAGTAATCACAGTGCCGACGTTTATTTATAGATGTGCGGTTTCCCACTATACTTCAGAAACCATGCCTGAATTTCCTCTGTTTTAGAGATAACTTGGCAAGATGTGTGTGAATGTTAGATGTCTCAAAAGCTTGATGAATGAGTAAGTGGAATTCCAAGGAGACATTGGTTTTGTTTTGCGTTTTGATTTTTTAAAGTAAGGCCTCCAGAGCTGATTGAGTTTTCAGTAAGCTTTTTGCAAGTTATTACAAATGAATTTTAGATAACTTCTTAGGAGTGGCTACAACAACAGATAACTGAGAACAAAGCCATACACTGGGGAAAGAAAATAATACAAAGAGGGGAAATGGCTCACAGAGAGGGAGAAGGCCTCATAGAAGGAGAAGGCCTCACAGAGAGAAAGAAGATTTAACAGAGGAAGAGGCACTCATAGAGGGAGAAGGCCTCACACAGAGGGAGTCAGACTCAAAGAGAGTAAGAAGTAAGAGAGGAGGAAAGCCTCACAGAGACAAAGAAGTCCTAACAGATAAGTGGGTCTCACAGATGGAGAAGTTTCCACACAGAGGGATAAGGTCTCACAGGCTTCCCAGAGAAAAGGGAGGCCTCAAAGAGAGGAAGCAGACCTCACAGAAAGGAAGACTTCCCAAAAAGGGAAAAAGGCCTCACAGAGTGGGAAGGCCCAGAGTAAAGGTGGAAGGCTTCACAAAGGGAAAAGGCCTCACAGAAAGAAAAGCCCTCACAGTGAGGGGGAAGGGCTCACAGAGAGGGAGAAAGCCTCTCAGAGGAACAAGGCCTCAGAGAGGGAGAGGGAAAGAAATGTCTTATATCTCCTACCACCAGTGTTGTGCAGATAAGAGATCAAGCATGTCCTGTTTTACTAAGATGAAGAGAGTGACATCTGACATATTACCAAAGAGGTTACATGTTTTTTCCCAACTTATTCTTCATGGAGGCCCTAAAGACTAGAAAGCTTAAAAAGTCTGTTTCAGAACAGGCACTAGGGCCTGCAAAAGTTTCTCAGAGGTAGCTCCTCTTAGTGGCAGGATCAGGATTAAGGGAGTCAGCCCCTTCCTAACCTAAGCACCCTTTAGAATTCAGAGAAAGTGTCTGAACTGTGTACCTACAGCTCTGTCCTGGGTGTCTGGGCTGGGTGTCAAAGCCAGGAAGTGTAACTAGAGTCGGCTCAGAAACACTCCTGTCAAAACTGGTGTAAAGGTCACGCAGAGGGCAGATGGCAGCAGGTAGAAGAGAAGATGGGGAGGATGTTTACATGCCCCACATGTTTGGCATAGTAGACACCCTCTGGTCTCTTAAACTTGGCAGGGAAGAAAGAATACCTTGGCTAGGATAACTCTGAATCCGCACGTATTCTTGGTATTGATGTACTTTGGTCTGGGTGGGAATGACAGACATCTTTTGTCCAAGTCTGGCAGGTACACAAGAGAAGACACTGCCTCGACACAGTGCAACCACTGACAATGCAGACACCCATAAGCCCCTAAGTAATACAAACGCCCTCCTTTCCTTTGATCCACAATTATTCATAAAAATATCCAATATGCTGAAATGCTGTGTGATTTATGAAGCAGCTGTGCTCCAAATACACTTAAATCCTCCCATCTCTTGTGGAAAAGGAAAAGGGATAGAAAGCAGCTTGTATAATAAGCAAGTAAGGATGCCAAGGTCAGAGCAATAAGCATCAAGATAACTCAGAGCTGCAAAAGGCAGGACTGAGTCCAAGACAAAGCTGATCAAGGGGAGTTGAGAGTAAAACGCCAGAGATAACAAGTATGCCCTGAGTTCAAAGAAACAGAAGAAGAAAAGAATATTTAATATATCTAACACATGTCACTTGCTTATTGCAGATAATGTTCTGTGTCTGGGATTTTTTTTAAGGAATTGCTTCATTTATTTTGAACTAGGCATTGTCCAGTTCTGTCAAAAGTGAGCTAGCAGACGATCTAAGAGGTAAGGATCTCCAGTAAGGAGGTGAAGCAGAGAGGTCCCCGTATCTACATAGACACATTGAAAACATGCTACAAGATTCTGCTACCCATCAAACAAAGTGTAGGGTCAGGATTTAATGGGCAGACAATTCCATGCATTAAGTCATGGGCTTTATCCATAATAAAAAAGGGAAAGGGACTTGGAAAGAACAGCCTGGCTTTGAAATCAGAGGAATCAGTTACTGATATAGTATTAAAAAAAGTATTTGGTGCTATAGTAAATTACCATGGACAAGGCAAGGATTAAAATACAGAAGTTATTTGAGGGTCAAAGTTTAAGAACAGAGCTGCCTAATGGTGAGAGGAAATGACATAAGCAGCCAGAAAGAAGAAATGGCTAACCAGAAAGGAGGCTGGGGGAGGAAACTAGGTATGTGGTGAAGCTATAAACTTTCAAAAACTGCCTTCAGTAGCTTACTTCCTTCAGCAAGACACCACCTCCTAAAGATGACACAACCTCATCTAGCAGTGCCACCAAATGCGGAAATACCAGTGTAAAACCTGAGCCTCCAGGTTATGTTTTGCATTTATCCCACCATACCAGTTAACTGCTATAATCAAAATCTTTCAATCAAGTGACAGAAATAGCAAGGCACAAATTCTCAGCAATCATAAACAAGTTAAAGTTTTATGTATTTTTGACCTTCAATATGATAATCATGTTTTCTATGAGATTATTTTTATAGTATGTATTTAAGGGACTACAATAAGTCAAATTTCTTATGAAAGAATATGTAAATCTCATTCTTTGATTCAATTAATGATTTCAAAAATGATTTCAAAAAATTTACATAGTGTACATTTCATATGCTTTTTATTTGGTCTAGGCATAAGTTGTTAAGCAATAGACAGAATAATAGTTTCTGAAAAATATACAAGTTCAGATTTCTGTACCACATATGTATGACATTAACTGACAAAGAAAATTAAAGTTACTTATTATGGGACCTTAAAACAGGGAAATTATGAGCATCTGCTCAATATAATCTCAAGTTCCTTAAAAATGGAAGTGAGGGGTGGGGAAGAGCAGGATCAGGGGAGGAGGTGTGATGGCATAGAGAGAGGGTCAGAGTAATGGATGTCAACTATAGCCAATTTTGATGTTGGGTAGAAGAGCCATGAAGCAAAGCTGCCCCCAAAAGGCAGAAAAATATAAGGAATTATATTCTCCTCCAAGGTATCCTTCTCAGGACCCAGGGCCTCCTCTCTCATCGATGCCCAACAAGGTGATCCTTTGGTACATATGCGACTGGAGCCATGTGTCCTTCCATGTGTACTCTTTGGTTGGTGGTTAAGGCCCTGGGAGCTCTGGGGGGGAGGTCTGGTTGGTTGAGATTGTTGTTTTTCCTATGGTGTTGCAAACCCCTTCAGTACTTTCTCTAACGCCTCCATTGGGAACCCCATGGTCAGTCCAATGGTTTGCTGCCAGCATCCACCTCTGTATTTGTAAGGCTCTGGTAGAGCCTCTCAGGAGAAAAGAAATATTAGGCTCCTCTTAGTATGCACTTCTTGGCATCTACAATAGTATCTGCATTTGGTGACTGTATATGGGATGGAGCCTCAGGTGAGGCAGTCTCTGGATGGCCTTTCCTTCCGACTCTGCGCCACACTTTGTCTCCTTATTTGCTCCTGTGAGGACTTTGTTTCCCCTTCTAAGAAGCACTGACCAAAGCATCCACACTTTGGTCTTCCTTCTTCTTGAGCTTCATGTGGTCTGTGAATTGTATCTTAGATATTCTGAGCTTTGGGGCTAATATTCATTACCAGTGAGTGCATACCATGTGTGTTCTTTTGTGATTGGGTTACCCCACTCAGGATGATATTTTCTAGTTCCATAAATTTGCCCAACAATTTCATGAATTCATTGTTTTTAATAGCTGAGTTGTAGTCCACTGTGTAAATATACCATATTTTCTGTATCCTTTCCTCTGTTGAAGAATATCTGTGTTCTTTGCAGCTTCTTGCTATTATAAGTAAGGCTGCTATAAACATAGTGGAGCATGTGTCCTTGTTATATGTTGGATCACCTTCTGGATATATGCTTAGGAGCAGTATTGCTGGATCCTCCTGTAGTACTATCCAACTTTCTGAGGAACCCCCAGACTGATTTGCAGAGTGGTTGTACAAGTTTGCAATCCCATCAACAATGGTGGAGTGTTCCTCTTTCTCCAAATCTTCTTCAGCATCTGCTGTCACCTGAGTTTTTGATCTTAGCCATTCTAATTGGCATGAGTAGAATCTCACAGTTGTTTTGATTTTCGTTTCCTTGATAACTAAGGATGTTTAACATTTCTTCCTAAGAGGCTCTGCCAGTGCCTGGCAAAACCAGAAGTAGATGCTCACAGTCATCCATTGAATGCAGCACAGGGTTGCCAAGGAAGGAGCTAGAGAAAGTATCCAAGGAGCTGAAGGGGTTTGCACCTGATAGCAGGAACAAAAATATGAACTAACCAGTACCTCCAGAGCTTCCTAGGAATAATCCACCAATCAAAGAAAACACCTGGTGGGACTCCTAGCTCTAGCTGCATATGTATCAAAGGATGACCTAGTCAGTCATCACTGGGAGGAGAGGCCCTTGGTCCTGTGAAGGCTCTATGCCCCAGTATAGGGGAATGCCAGTGCCAGAAAGCAGGAATGAGTGGGTTGGGGAGCAGGGAGAGGGTGGAGGGGATAGGGTATTTTCGGAGGGAAAACTAGGAAAGGGATAATATTTAAAATGTAGATAAAGAAAATATCTGAAAACAAAACAAACGAAAACAAACTAAAAAACATTGCTTTAGGTGCTTCTCAGCCATTCAATATTCCTCAGCTGAGAATTCTTTGTTTAGCTCTGTACCCCATTTTTAATATGGTTATTTGATTCTCTGCAGTCTACCTTATGGAGTTCTTTCATATGTTGGAAATTAGTCCTCTATCAGTTTTAGGGTTGGTAAAGATCTTTTCCCATCCTGTCAGTTGCCATTTTGTCCTATTGACAGTGTATTTTGACTTAGAGAAACTTTGCAGTTTTATGAGGTTCCGTTTTCTATTGTTGATCTTAGAGCAAAAACCACTGGTGTTCTGTTCAGGAAAATTGCCCCTGTGCCCATGTGTTTGAGGCTCTTCCCCACTTTCTCTTCTATTAGTTTCAGTGTATCTGGTTTTATGTGGAGGTCTTTGATCCACTTGAACTTGAGCTTTGTACAAGAAGATAAGAATGGAATGATTTTCATTCTTCTACATGCTGACCCCCAGTTGAACCAGTACCACTTGTTGAAAATTATGCCTTTTTTTTCCACTGTGTGGTTTTGTCTCCTTTGACAATGACCAAGTGACTATAGGTGTGTGGGTTAATTTCTGGGTCTTCCATTCTATTCCATTGATCTTCCTGCCCATCTCTGTACCAATACCAAACAGTTTTTTATCACTATTGTTCTGTAATACAGCTTGATGTCAGGGATGCGGATTCCCCCAGAAGTTATTCTGTTGTAGAGAATAGTTTTCGCTATTCTGGGTTTTTGAGTATTCCAAATGAATTTGCAAATTGCTCTTTCTAACTCTATGAAGAATGGAGATGGAATTTTGATGGGATGGCATTGAATCTGTAGATTGCTTTTAGAAAGATGGCCATTTTTACTATATTAGTCCTGCCAATCCATGATCTTTCCTCCTTATGAGATCTTCCATTTTCTTCTTTAGAGAAGTTCTTGTCATACATATGTTTCACTTGCTTAGTTAGAGTCACACCAATGTATTTTATATTATTTTGACTATATATATTTTATTTTTGTAAAGGGTGTTCTTTCCCTTGATTCTTTCTCAGCCTGTTTATCCTTTGAGTAGAGAAAGGATACTGATTTGAGTTAATTTTATATACAGCCACTTTGCTGAATTTGTTTATCAGGTTATGGAGTTCTCTGGTGGCATATTTGAGGTCATATAGCAATACTATCATATCATCTGCAAATAGTGATATTTTGACTTCCTCCTTTCCAATTTGTATCACTTTGACATCTTTTTGTTGTCTGTGGCTAGGACTTCAAGTACTATATTGAATAGGTAAGGAGAGAGTAAGCAGCCTTGTCTAGTCCCTGATTTTAGTGGGATTGCTTCAAGTTTCTCTCCATTTATTTTGACGTTGGCTGATGGTTTGCTGTATATTGCTTTTACTATGTTTAGTTGTTAACCTTCAATTCCTGACCTTTCTAAGACTTTTAACATGAAGAGGTGTTTAACTTTGTCAATGCTTTCTTGACATCTAATGAGATGATCATGTGTTTTTTTTTCCTTTGAGTTTGTTTATAAAGTGGATTATATTGATTGATTTCAGTATATTGAACCAACACCAACCCTGCACCCCTGGGATGAAACCTAATTGATCATGATGGATGATCATTTTGATGTGTTCTTGGATTCTGTATGTGAGAATTTTATTGAGTATTTTTGCATTGATATTCATAAGGGAAATTGGTCTGAAGTTCTCTTTCTTTGTAGGGTCTTTGAGTGGTTGTGTTATCAGGGTAACTATGGTTTCATAAAACGAATAGGGTAGTGTTTCTTTTGTTTCTATTTTGTGGAATAGTGTGAAGAGTATTGGTATTAGGTTGTCTTTGAAGGTCTGATATAAATCTGCACTAAAACCATCTGGTACTGGGCCTTTATTGGTTGGGAGACTTTTAATAACTGCTGGTTTTTCTCTAGGGATAATGAGACTGATTAGATGGTTTTTCTGATTTAACTTTGGCACCTGGTATCTGTCTAAAAAAATTTCTATTTTATCTAAATTTTACGGTTTTCTTGAGTAAAGGTTTTTTCAGTAGGATCTGATAATTTGTTGAATTTCCTCTGTTTCTGTTGTTATGTCTCCCTTTTCATTTCTGATTTTGTTAATTTGGATACTGTCTCTGTGCCCTCTGGTTAATCTGGCTTATCTATCTTATTGATTTTTTCAAAGAACTAGCTCCTGATTTTGTTGATCCTTTGTATTGTTTTTTTGTTGTTGTTGTTGTTTGTTTCTACTTGGTTGATTTCAGCTTTGCATTTGATTATTTCTTGCTGTCTATTCCTCTTGGGTGCATTTGCTTCTTTTTGTTCTAGAGCTTTCAGGTGTGCTGTCAAGCTGCTAGTGTGTGCTCTCTCCAGTTTCTTTTTGGAGGCACTCAGAGCTATGAGCTTTTCTCTCAGCACTGCTTTCATTTTGTGCTATAAGTTTCGGTATGATGTGCCTTGATTTTCATTAAATTCTAAAACATCTTTAATTTCCTTCTTTATTTCTTCCTTATTCAAGTTATCATTGAGTGGGGCGTTGTTTATCCGGTGATCCTAAGCATTTTAGAGCACCTGGGAGTTGAGCTTCCTCTTGTTCTTGTGGGAGTGGCTCAGACTGGAAGGAACTGGAGCCACTGGCTGGGAGGGTGTTCCTATATCCCTAAACCCTGGGGGTCCCAGTTACTCCCAGTGTTGGGGCAGATGTTGTGGCCTCCTTTCTTGTGATCCTGGGCATATTGGACCACCTGGGAGTCAACCTTCCTATGGTGTTGTAGGACTGGGTGCAGAGTCAGTGCCCAATGTCTACTCAGGGCCTCGGCTCAGATAAGAAGGACCCCAAGTCAATCTCTTCCTAGTTCTATTCCAGAAACCTTTCTGTCTATTAAGTATCTTGCATTTTATTTCTTACCACAGTTACTGAATAATTACCTTTAATTTGACAGGCACTGCATGAATACCGCATATAAGAAGATTTTTCTGTATATACTGGTGCCTGATGATATCTTGATTTTATTCTACTGAGATCTGAGTAAGATTTCTAACCTATAAAACTTCAAAGAAACTGTAGTTTTGTGAAAGTGGGGTAATCTGTTCAGAAGAAATGGAAAGCAGGTATATTTTCTAAAGATATTTCTGTTTGTTTATTTTTTCCTTTAAAAATATTGTAATCTTAAATGTACAATTCAGAAGTATGTTTCTCACTTATTCCTTTCTCTAGAGGTGTGAACAATCTTATGAAATCTCAGGATGGTCTTGCCTTCTTGTTAGATTTAGAAGAAGAAGGACAAGGAGGAGGAGGAGGAGGAAGAGGAGGAAGAGGAGAACAACAAAATTTGCATATGCTGTTCACAAACATATGTCCAGATCTCCTCTGAGATGTCTTATGAATTACGTCATATCCTTGATCCTATGACTAGCCTTCTAGTTTGGTTTTGATCAAAATTATGGCATTTCACTCTTACAAAAATCCTTCAGTCCTCTTATAAAATTAGTCATCACTCTGGCCTGTGTTTGACAAGAACACTACCAAGTCTATATAGCCAGATTCTTGTCTTGTCGTGCTATGGCTACCTGAGGATAATTTTTCAAAAGTTGCCACGTGGTCGTTGATTCTCTGCTCTAACCTGTTCTTGTACATGGAATTGAAAGTCACTGTATACTGATGTCAGGCTTCCAACTTTGTTTGTCTTTTGAGAGATGTTGAAATCGTTTCTTTCTGCTTTATTTATTCAGATACTGTTATTTTATATTTTATTGAAATACAATTCATATCATACTTACCAGTGTGGTGTTCTGCTTTTGGTATACAGTGTCAAACAGTTGTCAATTCAGAACAAGTGAGTTGGAGAGAATCTAGGAGGACAGAATATATTCTATGAAAAACATCTATTTTCAGTGAAAATAAGTTAAGACCAGCTTCATGAAATTCATAAAAGAGATTGGCCTGGTGTCCTTAAAGGCTTAGTTATTAATTTATGGATTGAATAATTAAGACACATTTATTTTAAAGTCATTTAAATTCATACTGTAAGCAATCTATATGATTTAGAGTAAAGATAATACATTTTTCCAACCATATTGAAGACATCTAAAACTTCATTGAATCAAGCATACTATTTGTCTTCACCCTTGGCAATAGGCAATACTAGATATCTGGGGCCAAGAGTTTGTTAAATCATTTTTATTAGACTTGAGGTCACTTTTGTCTATTATTATCCTATCTACTAATTATGCCTGTCTCTCCCTATGTTTTCTGTATGGAAAAGTTGATGATTTGCACTTATTTAGCCAAGAAACTTAAAATAATGAAATGGCTAAGTTAAATTGCTTGAACCTAAAAGCAGCTGTTTTGTGCTGCATGGAATTGGTGTATTTTTCAAAACTCAAAATGCATCTAATGTTTCTTAAAATACTAAAATTAAGCTGTGGTTTTAGTTTAGTGTTAGCCTGTTTAGCACGTAAAAGACCTTTGTTAAGTATCCCAGGCAGTGACACAAATAACTAGGTAAATAAAAATTGTTTATATTACTTGATATATATTTAAACTTACGAACTGAAAATAATATCATAAAAATATAATCATTAATACATTTATGCCAGGTGCTTTTCTACTTCTCATTTAAGAATGACTCAGTGAGGAGGGATGGTATCATGTCGTTAATAACATAGGCGGGAACACTTTGAGATTCTAAACTTGGTGTCTACAATTTCAGTTTGGAAAATGGGAGAATCATATAATTAACTGAAAATATGATGCTCTTATTATATAGAGACCCGAATTTCTCATTATTTCAAGAAAAGGCTGATTATTGTTATTAGTCTGTGAACATTCAAAAGCTTTGTAGAAGGGTTAGCACACAGGAAGGTCCTATACATAATGGGTGGCATGTGACTGGTATTACAAGAGGATAACTAAGTGGGACTCATGGCATTGCTCAGGTACACACAGGTAAAGGGGGCTTTTTATGGTTCAGTGAATATTTTAACAAAAATGTACAACATGACACCCACGTGAGTAGCTCTGAAGTAATGATCACATAAATGCATTGCTAGAACTTAGAAGATATTTTGGAAAGAAATATAATTTTCTCTAATTATTCAAGCATCTCCATGGTCAGTAAAATAGTTCTCAGTCACCATAATAGCAGAAAGAAAGAAATAGGAAAAGAGGTTGATAAATATCTAGATTCAATCTTTAGGAAAGAAAGGTTAGTAGCAAGCACAGAAATGAAACTTAGACAATGAAGTGTGTTAGGTGGATGGGTTTAGATTGGATATTCTGAGTCAGAAATATACAGTCATCAGAGTCTTAGAAGTGGAATATGTTGTCTGGTATACAAACTAAAGTGGAGCAGGCCCTGGGGAAGATGCCAAAGGAGATTTTAAAGAGAGAATTTAGAACATGTGGAGGAATGTGCACTAGAACATAGTGAAGGACATATGGAAGAGAGTCCACTAATGAGGAACTGGAAATGGATACCACCAAAGAGAGGGAGAGAGAGCAAGACAAAGAGGGAGGGAGGAATGGATTGAAGAAGGAAGAGAGAGAGAGAGAGAGAGAATGGGAAGAAGGGAAAGAGAAAGGAAGGATGGAAGGAAGGAAAGAAGGATAAAAGAAGGAAGTTACAAATGATAAAGATGAAGACTATGAGCATGTGAAAAGTCATAATTTGATGAGTATATCTAAGATTTTCAGTGTATTATTATTTTCTGTTCTGATTAATTGAAAAATAGGTATTAATTGCATATTGTCCCTAAGGCTATTCACTCCAGTTCCCTCCTATCTCCTCCCAATTTGCTTCTTTTTATTTAGTTATTCTGAATATTTTTTCACTGCAAGCAGCAATTCTAGGAAAGTGTTGAGGTGATACACATACTAAGAGTCCATGAAGGAAGCATGAAGGAATGAGATGTAATACATATCTTATAGATTTTATGTTAGGAAGTACATATGAATCAAGAGCCAGGCAGGGTACTTTAGACCTGCAAACCCAGCATGTAAGAAATGGAGAATGGCACACACACACACACACACACACACACACACACACACACACATATTAGAAAGTACATGGACAGGTAATGTGTAATATATAAGCTTACATTTAGAATAGGAAATCCAGTAAATTATCCATTATTCCTCATAACAACTCCAACAATACAGATAATTCTTGGCAGTATAAACTTGTCTGAGAAGACTCTCAAAGTTATCATTGCAATATGTTCACCCACAGTTTGTTCCGTGCAAAGAAAAAATGGCAACAAACACTGGAATTTTGACTTGCAAAGTTAAAAGTCAATGCTTTACTAAAGGTGTCTGGTCTAACAACTATTCCTTTGAATTGTTTACTTTTTGGTGGACTTTTCTCCTGCCTGCCTGCCTGCCTGCTTGCCTGCCTGCCTGCCTCCCTGCTTTTTTCCCCATTCATAAAAATGATGGATAATCTTCTATCTCAGAAAAGTCTGTAGTGTGTGCTATAGGAATTCAAATCTTTGTTTTAACTTTGCAAAACAGCATATTTTAATCTAAAGAATGGGCCAAGCATCTAATTTGTAGAAACTTAGCGCACATTCACAGAAGTAAACTAAATATGTACCAAGAACTACTTCAAAAAGCAATTTCTGTACACAGAGATCCTGTGATTCCACCTCCCCCATTGACTTTCATAAAAATAAAGGGCTAATATCACCAGCGGGCAAATTTTGTAAAATTACTCTCCAAGTGTTTCAACAAAACCTGCCAACACAACTCAAACCCAGACTTCTATACACTTTGCTTTGTGGCAAAGGGCCTCAATGGGACAAGCTGCCAGTCACACAGACGAAAGCCAAATTGTTCAGCAGATTTGAGAAGTGGACAGATGTTCTCCTGGGACGATTGGAGACAGGCACCGCCACATACATTTTCACTTGACGTGTTAACCAATATTCCCAGCCAATTATTCTGAGGCGACCAGCAGTTAATGAATGCAAAGGCAGGAGCTGGACTCATCACTCATAGCTCCCACACAGCCCCAAACTCCTGCCAGAGTGCTAAATTCCTCTTGGGCTCAGAAAGATGCAGAGTTCATTTGGGGGGCCTTTGGATATGTTCCCTGAGGCCTATATGAGAAAACCAAAAACTGATTATGATATGGTCATTGTGGACAAATAAATATGAGGAAATAATACAAACTCTGAGGGTATATACTTCAAAACATGGAACATTAAAGAAAGGGATTTTTACATAGTAGAATGCATTTGAGGTCTCAAAGGTAATTACCCAGAGGCAGAAGAATAGGGCAATAAAAACAAAAGCAGCTGGGCCACACTAGTGATACAGTGTGATAACAGTTATTTAGCTAATTTTCAGCAGAAATATGATGTAATAAGATCTATCATTTTAATGGAAAATAAAAAACATAAAACAATATACTGTTGTCTACTTTATATGGAGAGATGAAAGCAAAGAAGGTCAGCAATTTTAATATCTTCTTCCAAGCATTGTTTGCACAAAGTCATTGTGACTCCGCACATGTTTTCTTAAGTAATGTAAACTTGAAGCTGTTACCAGGGAGATAAGAAGATAAAGGGATGTAAATTTGCTTTCAAGGAATTTGTAATGCTGAGCATCACTCTTGAGGCAGAGTTTTCTTCCTGGGGCAATGTTTGCAAGATCAAACATTGATACATATTTTAATATATATTTTATATAAAACAGGCCTCCCAATAACAAAGTTTATTAAACAAAAATATCATGGGGGTAGAAAATACAGATCAATCTGGGAAATCTCTATGATTGTAAAATATGTTTTATAATAGAGATGGTTGCTTCCTTGGATGGTAGAAAGCTAACAGTCAAAGAGGGACTCAAGGGTCCAAGCAGACAGGACAAAATCTGAAATGTAGCTTCTTTAAGTAAGGGATCACATTCTATGTAACCTCCAGCAAAACTGCCAACAACTGGAGGCCATTCACGTGCATGACCTCATGGGAAGACACATTTCATTCAAATTATAGACAATTGTAAGTGTCAGAGAGATAGGACAGAGCCACAGGGCAATTGTGGAGACTGGAAAGGAGGAGGTAACCTCTCACTCTAGAGTCTAACTGAAGTACCTTATCACATGAGAAGCAATACTCGCAGAAAAATGAACAATTTTGCTGTAAAGACCACCAAAATAGAATCAATATTCTTTTTTCATGCAGGTATTTTATGATAAAGTATTAATGACTACAAATTATGATCTTGGGTAGAGCATTATTTGTTTCTCCAGATATTTACTGGGACCTAAAACAACGCCATTAACTTTGTTTACTATAAAGCTGTCCTTCTTCCTTGCATTCTTGTGAATAAGAATTTTACCTTATCCCTTATCAATTATTAACCTGTCAGGTACTCCTCTGGAAACATTTTTTTATGTCATTCAGGTTTCTTAGCAACTGTTTAAAGAGAATAACTTTAAAATTGCACATTTTCCGATCATAAACACAAGGACAGGCTGCTGCTCTAGTGGAAGCTCGCATCTGTGCTCTTCGCTCAGCCTTTTGTCTTTCCTTCTCGGTGCTGCTTTCTGGTAACGTTTCTGCTTCGTATCCATATTAAAATTTTTCTACTTCGTGCTGCCTAATTCTGAGTTTATGTGTGCATCTAAGCCTCGAATCCCACCTTCCCCTGAGTCCAAGTCCAAATGGTTAGAAGAACTCCTGTGAGTGATAGAGATGAGATATATCCCTGAGAAACTTCTCCCATGAAGGCACCTTGAAGACTTCTGTGCCCATATATGTGAGAAATGACATTCTGGTATGTACATCCTGCACCATAATAACATAGCATGACAGTCTTGACAGTCAGAGGCACCAGGATTAGAGACTAGATTTCAAGTCTGTTATATCACTGAGGAGGAGAGAGAAAATAAACACAGACTAAGAATGAGTCAATGCTATTCCTGAAGTGTATGTCCAAGATCTCCCATGTAAAGAAATACAATCATACACTACATGCTTGCCTGATTAAACACTCAGCCCTCTCAATTTGTTTCCTTATTGTATCTGGTCATTAAGGCATTTTGTTCCTCTAAACCCCTTAACACACTAACCTCTTCATGGAGTTCACAAGCCCTCCAAAAACTGCCAGGGCTTATCGCTTATCTATTAAGGCTTCATCTCTTACTGCTGCAATACCTACAGAGCAGTGAATCGCATATCTTCCACTTGGAGTCATTGGCTTTTCAGTGTATCAGCAATACTTATCAAAGGGTTGGTTCTCTCTAGGCATTTGTTCTTTCATTCCAAAGAATAGAATGAAATATGTAGTGTGTAAGGGGGGAGTTTAACTGATTAGGAATATTGTGAAGAGTTTTACAATGTAAATTTTAATATAAATATATGCAGTAAATTCATACAGTGGCTGTTTTTCTTTATTCTAGCTAGTTCCCCAATAACTACACAGAGACACCAAGGTTTATTTTCAACTTAAAGTACAACTAGGCGTTATAATTCACGTTTAGTCCTCTAATCTGGCTATGTCCAAGTCAAAATTATGGAGATACTTGCATCTTTCTATTGGTCTGGCTCTCTGGCTTTTTGTGTTCTGCCTTGATGTTTCTCCAGATCCCTTCTTCTTGGTAACTCTTCTCTTTTCCCATCTCCTCTGGCTGACAGAAGATCCATTCTATTCTATCTATTGCCTAGTCAATGGCTTTTCCAGCTTTTATAGACAAGGCAGAGAATAAATGATGAACATTGCTGACACAAACTTGAGACTAGAGATTCTTGACATAAGCATTGTAATGCCCTGTCCAGTTTTCAGCAAAAACGAGGGCAGAGAAATCAGAATTTAGATAAAACAAGGATCCACTCTACACAGTACACAATAATGTATTATGTGTATATAATAATGTACTATAGAGCTTTATACAATGGCAGAGCTTCCTCTGTCATTATGTGATATTTGTACATTGACCTAAAGGAAACAGAATCCTCAGATAAAACTGAATGAGTAAAATAGAGGGAAAATGGTTTATCAGGATCAATACACAAAGAACAAACTTCCTGAGAACTATGTTCCAAACTCTAGAACTTTCTCTAATGTTACTGCTTCATAATAGAATATCTTCTGTCCTCAGAATTTATTGAACTGATCATTTTCCAAAACTCTATGCCTTTATAAGATAAAAATCCCAGCATATTAAAATTTAAGTTATATTTTCATTGCTATAGTGATTTAGAACAGAGTTTTCTCACCTACCTGACTCTCCACAGTCTGATAATTGGGACTGGTTTTCTATTAGGAATTAGATATTTATACTGAATAAAAGAAGTCCCAAAATAAGGGACTTCAAGAAGATGGATGCATATTTCTGTTAAGTATAACCATTACACTTTTTTTGAGTATCTAGAAACCATTCTATTCCAAATATCCCTTGAATATATTTCATTATCATTGCATTTGCCATCCTAACAAAAGACTAGAGAAAAATAATCTATCAAGTATACCTACCACATACCTAGAATGTAGAAGCTGAACATAACTATTGCCTTGATGATCAATTAAGAAGAATCTAGCCGTATAATCATATAAGATCTAACAGGAAATTGAAGAGACATGTTCTGTGGTTAGATTGCTATTTCTATGAAAATTAGGAAAGGCAGATATTGAGAAATACCTGCAGATTATTATCTATACCAAGAGGAAAAAGGGAAGAATTGAACTACACATCCATCTATGATCCAGGGTGCTTGTAGAAAATAATAATGAATGTTCTAAATAAAAAAGGTATTCTATTCAAGCTAGAAATATGCATGGTTACAGATGAATAGAAGGGCAGACCATTAACAATAACAATGATGTGTAAACAAAAATGTCAAAAGAGAAAGATGGAGATATTTGATGAAGGTACATAGTACACAATAAAATCATAAACTGTTATTTGAGGATATGGACAAACATCACATATCAGTGTCTGAACTTCAAATTACTGGTGTATTGAGAATAATATTGCATTTCCTGAGACAGAATGGAAACAGTGCAAAAAAGCAGATAAGAGTCGCTGCTTTAACGCTCAGTGAATTAGTGACATTTCCTGTTGCTGGAACCAAATAGCTAACAAAAAACTTAAGTGAGGAAGGGCTTGGTTTTTGCTTATAGTTTAACAAAATATATACAATGGTAAGACATTAATGTGAGCAGACTGTTCCATGGTGGCTAAAGATAAGCACGTGGAATACCTTATCTTTTCCCATCTTGTTGGGAGAGAAAACATAGAACCATCAGGAAGCCAGAGAGCAGAAAGGAAATGGGGCTAGGGTGTCAAGCCACCCACTCTATCCCTAGTGAACCACTTCTTCTTAAAGCTTCTATAATCATTGGAGGCAACTTTACCTATCTAGAGACTAGGTAATTACCCATGAAGATACAGAGATATTTTATATTCAAACCACCAGTAGTAACATTTCTTTCCTGTGTATATAGGTTGTTGTTTTCTTAGCTGTACCTTGAGCTTATGGTCAGGCATTAGGAAAAATCATTACTTTATGCATGATAATATACTTTAAAATCTTGTATGAAACTGAAACCAAGTGATAACACAACACATCTAGACAATTATTAAGCTCAGGGTGGGGTGTACACTTATGAATTGGAGTCTGCAAACTTTTTGTAATCAGTTATTCATCAAGTATTTTCATTTCCTGGATCATATCGTCTCTGTTGCCATGACTTCATTCCTCTTTTATACTACTATGACAGCCATAGACAACAGGATACTGAATGGACATGGTTACATTCTTGTAAACCTTGAATGAGAAAAGCAAATCCTTGCTGGATTTGGACAAAGGGCCTTATTTGATATTAATGTTGAACAGTTAATTGGATCTTTTTTCTACTGAGGTAAGGAGAATATTTTCTTTTTCACTTACACAAATTAATAAGCACTGATGTTGACCTATTCTTAGTAGAAACTCTAAGACTATAGAATGCATTGTTCTGACTTACTACATAAGAGAGAGAGAGAGAGAGAGAGAGAGAGAGAGAGAGAGAGAGAGAGAGAGAGAGAGAGAGAGAGAGAGAGTCCACAACCATGGGACAGGAGAGGACGGATAATATAAAAGATAAGGCTTCATTAAAGAGGCAGACTGATACATAGAAAACATAAAAATTACATACTAATTGATCATTCTTATATCCTTTCATCTTTCAACTTTTCAGTATAGCTTTCTACCTACTGGGATGCTAAGAGAACTTTTAGAGTGTTCAGAAACAATAATAGAAAAAAACCCTAAGATTTTGTCTCACACACTTTTCTCTTCCATTATACTGTTGACCTTCTTAACTTGAGCTGCTGAGAAGACCATGTGCCATCAGAAAGTTTCCCTGCTTCGATATGAACCCTCCAAAGTACCCTTTCCCTTAAGCATGCACCAGTCATTTTAAGGGATATTCTATAATAATACATTTAACATGGAAATGTATATTTCACATTTCAATAGCATTGTATCATAAGGATGCTACATGGTCCTAGAAAAATTTATATCACAATTTTTAATAACTGTAAGAATTCTATCAAATTCAGAACTACAGCTTTCTTCCATGTTTCATGGCTTTTGGGGGTATTAGGTCCATCAGTTCAAATATTTCCCAGCAGGCAGAAAGAAATGAGCAGTTTTTCTCCATATGACCTTCCTCTCTGTGAACAGCAGTGGTGGCTCACCAAACATTAAAGGATCAAATACTTTATGACTACACCCACCACATAAAAGACTGGTCTAAAAAGCAGACTTTAAGTAGAGTTTGCAAAGAGCATTTCTGTTTAAATAAAATAAAAACACAGGTGGTTCAGTGAATTCCCTGAATTTAAACCTCAAATTGCTATTTAAAGTGCAAAGTCCTTAAAGGATTTTCTTTTTCTGGTCAGCTCTACCCTGGGTAGAAACAAGGACCATGCCATTCCCAAAGGCATGCTTGTTCACACGTGTTTGGCTCTGGGCTAGCTCTCTCAACATATTCTAACCAAAAAGGACTCCCATTACAATCACCTCGTTGGCAGTTCCTGAGCATAAATTGCTCATAGTTTCTGTTTGTTTGTTTGTTTTGTCAAAATGTTCTTAGCACTTTGTTAGAACCATGATATGCCTTTCTTCCTGCTTGCTGCATGTCGTCTTCCAGAAGCACCATCACTCCTGGGTATATTTTTCATTTTGGTTACTACATCTTAGCGTGGGTTCATCACCTCAGGGGCCACAACCCCTGCAACTGGGTCCTGGAACCCTGATTGGGGAACAATAGGCATATTGCTTTAATGTCAGGAGCCACGGGCCATGTACTTATAGGGAGATATAGCTGAAGCCAAGATACTCAGTATATTTATTTTATACAACCTGAACAAGGAAGAGGATTAGTTAGTCTCTGAAAGGCCCTCTCTAGGGGGAAAGTCAAGGAAGGGCCATGATCATACAGTCATTAGCTGGTATCATTTACACATACAACTTTCAGCTATAGACCAACTGTTTGTCATCATCCACACTTGGGCCCTGAACTTCCTCTGATACTGTCCAGGCATTACCATTGCTATTCTTGTGAGTCTGAGGGATTGACATCTTTGACACATCAGTGTTCACGTCAACAATATGTATTCACTCACAACTTCATCTGCTCTCCACACGTGCTTTTCAATTCTTTATATTCTCCATAAGTGAGAACTTATCAAAATACTGATTATGTTTGGAGCATCCCAAACTAACACCAAGGAAATGTTTGCTAATGCTAATACATTAGCATCATGACTTTGTGCGTGTGTGTATGTGCATGTGCAAGTGAGTGTGCGTGCTTGCATGTGTGCGTGCATGTTTGTGTGTGTGTGTGCATGTGTGTGTGTAGGGTCTCATTCTTTGATATCTAGAGCTAACTAATGCATACTGAGTGTAATATTAAAGTCAACATTTTGATTATAAGTACTTTTGCATAAGGGGCTATCTATATAACTGCTCCCTAGAGCACACTGGACTCCACATCAGGATGCTTAGCTTAACGTCCAAATATAGCCATTTGCTAGTTACCACAACTACAAGCATCTGCTTCACCTGTCAGTTGTTCCATGTTACTCACTTGATAATGTCATGACTGTGTCAGAAACGTATTTTTAGGATGGAATTAAGTCATTGAGAGAAACGGCTGGCATGCAGTGGTGGTGGAGTAGTGTGTGATATTATTTTGATGACATGTGCCAAAGCTTGGAGCTTGTGCTATATTAAATTCTTAACACACATGAGCTCATTTAATCCTCTGCCAACTCTAGAAAGTTCTATATTTGAGAAAACTAGTATTTGACATTTTAAGCTTGAAGGTTTACAGAAGTAGGGTGGGGAAGCCTATTTCATTCCCAAATTCATGAAATGGCAGTAAAGTAACAAGAATGAAGACTCCATTTACCATTGAATAATCAGAAATAAGGAAGGATATAACTTAAAGCACAGAATTCTACATATATCATATTTATTTTCATACAGGAATTACTCTTAAACATAAAGAATAGTGGCAAATAATATGTATAAATGAACACATGATCTGCTTTGAAGGCATCAGAGTGCTTTTGCCTTGCTAAAAATGGTCATGTGTGAGCACCACATTCCTATAGCATTGAATCTTCAGTCAGCATCTTCTGGGGGACGCAGACATTATTCTCAAACCGTAGAGTGAATAGCTTAGAAAAATGAAAAGTATGACTTTAACTATGCTTTTATATTTCTAAAGAGTGACCTCTAAATGTTTTCATAATACTTGATCTTAACGGTATGGCTTGTTATGGAGGCTGGGCATCCCTTGTAACATGTTGGTGATGTTTTATCTTATTTAACATCTTTTCTTGTATTTTATCTTATAACTTTCCTTCTGCTTTATTGATTACTTAGTGCCTTTTACAGGACTATCAGTAGCTTTTATACTGCTCTGTTATTTATGAAGATTTTCAATTATAGCAAGGGTAAACAATGAATACATTTTTAAGTCACCAGAATTTTATAGAAGTTGCCTTACAGATGAACAATTATAGTATTCACACAATACCAACGAGGTATTAATAAGCATCTCTTCAACATACAAATGCACGTGCACGCGCACCCACACACACACACACAAATTCATACAAGCTGGAAGACAATCATATTGTCTCATTTTGCTTGATAATTAGCTATAAAAATATTGCTGAAGGAATCTCAGTGACCACCGTACATATTTTGTTTCCTGATAGCATATTCATACCAAGGGACACAGTCTGTACTCTGGCAAAAAAGTAAGGGAAGACCGTGAGAAGAAGATCCATCAATATGAATAGGAAGAGAAAAGCAAAATCCACAATAACTTACACAAAGCAATTTCTTCATGTCTGGCTCCAAACTAAATGCATTATATAAATTACTTTGGCTTTTATCAGCATCATCATGACTGTGTGTGGTTAAAAAAAAAAAAAACCTGTAATCCTTATGTGATATTGATCAAAGGATAATTGCCTAGTGTTGAACATTATTAGTCACTTAAATTTTTTTAATTTTATAAAGATGTAGCACAGTATTGCCTTTTAAAGATGTGTACATGACAGGGAGCTAATAATATAGCTCTGAATTGTTGATGAACCTGAAGGAATATATGTTAATAAAATTTTTGTGCATTTCTGTAGTGTCTTTAGTTACTTTTATAAAGAAAATAAGATATAAACCAAAGGTGGGAAAATCAAGTTGGCATGTTTTTACAGTTTTACAGAATTACTGGAAACCTTTTGTGTTTGAAAGTAAGACCTATCTGTGCAGATCTGCCAGATGTACAGACCTTTCATACAGAGGCAAAGGGGAACTCGAGAGACGGCTTCTAGTTTAGAGCATTTGCTGTACTTCCAGAGGACTCGAATTTGGTTTTCAGCATCCATATTTGGTAATTCACAACTGTTGGCACCTCCTACTTGAAGAGATCCAATACCTTCTTTTGGCTCCTAGAGACACCTGCACACATATAGCATACATTTACGCAGACATGCATTTATATACAAAAGTAAAACCATTTTAACTAACATAATCTTAAATAGGCAAATGGAAACAATTATACTCTTATTGTTGAAAGGCTAAAACCAAATATTTCAGCAACCCACAGAAATATCAAATACCTTCCTTTTACTGATAGGGTTTAAATGGAAATCTTTCCATTTTCTAGATATGTTATTTGGGCTTGTTAGTTAATTTTCAGAAACCTCTCTATCCATAGCTATAAAATGAAAACAATGTTCTGCCTTTTAATTGTGTAAAACAAATATTTGGTTTTCCTTAAGAAATCCATATTTATACAATGATATGTATTTGACTTCATCCAGATCACACCCTTGGTAATTAAATAAATGTACACTAAAGAGTATAGCATAACATTTTTTCCCAATGTTTTTATTGGGTATTTATTTTAGCATAAACATTTTAAGGTGAAAGTAGACAGTAATAGAAGCAAATAATGCTGATCACATGAGGAAACATCCTGTTTTAGACTATGTAAAATAACCAGAGATAAGGCCTTCAAAAGATTCTTAATTACTACTAACTAGGGCATAGAATTCTCTACTACTGGTATTGCTACTTCTAGTACATACACATATATGCATCTATGTGCACATGCACATGCGAGAACATACACACACTGACTCCATTTAAACTTATAACCAAATCAATACATTTTTACCTACATGGACACTTTGGTTAGAGTCCACTAACAAAATTATGTTCATTGTTATTGGGTTTGAAATATGTCTTGAATATTTTAATAAACATGCATATTCATTGATAAAATACCTTTAAAATATTGTTGCTATTAAATGCCATTTTTAGCAAAAAATGTGTATCAAGTTATGATGTAATATTACTTTCAACATGGAGTATGTATATGGGAGTAGCCCAAAACTTAGGATACCCAAGATATAAGATACAATTTGCTAAACGCATGAAACTCAAGAAGAGTGAAGACCAAAATGTGGACACTGTCCCCCTTCTTAGAATTGGGAACAAAACACCCATGGAAGGAGTTACAGAGACAAAGCTTGGAGCTGTGATGAAAGGATGGACCATCTAGAGACTGCCATATCCAGGGATCCATCCCATAATCAGCTTCTAAACGCGGACACCATTGCATACACTAGCAAGATTTTGCTGAAAGGACCCAAAGATAGCTGTCTCTTGTGAGACTATGCAGGGGCCTAGCAAACATAGGAGTGGATGCTCACAGTCAGCTATTGGATGTATCACAGGGCTCCCAATGGAGAAGCTAGAGAAAGTACCCAAGGAGCTAAAGGGATCTGCAACCCTATAGTTGGAACAACATGATGAACTAACCAGTACCCCGGAGCTCTTGTCTCTAGCAGCATATGTATCGAAAGATGGCCTAGTCGGCCATCAATGGAAAGAGAGGCCCATTGGACTTGCAAACTTTATATGCCCCAATATAGGGGAATGCCAGGACCAAAAGAGTGGGAATGGGTGGGTAGGGAAGTGGGGGGCGCTATGGGGGACTTTTGGGATAGCATTGGAAATGTAATTGAGGAAAATATGTAATAAAAAATATTAAAAATTAAAAAAAATATTGTTGCTATTAAATGCCATTTTTAGCAAAAAATGTGTATCAAGTTATGATGTAATTTTACTTTCTTTTTTTTAAAATATTTTTATTACATATTTTCCTCAATTACATTTCCAATGCTATCCCAAAAGTCCCCCATAGCGCCCCCCACTTCCCTACCCACCCATTCCCATTCTTTTGGCCCTGGCATTCCCCTATATTGGGGCATATAAAGTTTGCAAGTCCAATGGGCCTCTCTTTCCATTGATGGCCGACTAGGCCATCTTTCGATACATATGCAGCTAGAGACAAGAGCTCCGGGGTTCTGGTTAGTACATCATGTTGTTCCAACAATAGGGTTGCAGATCCCTTTAGCTCCTTGGGTACTTTCTCTAGCTTCTCCATTGGGAGCCCTGTGATACATCCAATAGCTGACTGTGAACATCCACTCCTGTGTTTGCTAGGCCCCGGCATCTTCTCACAGGAGACAGCTATATTTGGGTCCTTTCAGCAAAATCTTGCTAGTGTATGCAATGGTGTCAGCGTTTAGAAGCTGATTATGGGATGGATCCCTGGATACGGCAGTCTCTAAATGGTCCATCCTTTCATCACAGCTACGAATTTTGTCTCTGTAACTCCTTCCCTAGGTGTTTTCTTCCCAATTCTAAGAAGGTGCACAGTGTCCACACTTTGGTCTTCATTCTTCTTGAGTTTCATGCGTTTAGCAAATTGTATCTTATATCTTGGGTATCCTAAGTTTTGGGCTAATATCCACTTATCAGTGAATACATATTGTGTGAGTTCTTTTGTGATTGTGTTACTTCACTCAAGATGATGCCCTCCAGGTCCATCCATTTGGCTAGGAATTTCATAAATTCATTCTTTTTAGTAGCTGAGTAGTACTCCATTGTGTAAATGTACCATAATTTCTGTATCCATTCCTCTGTTGAGGGACATCTGGGTTCTTTCCAGCTTCTGGCTATTATAAATAGGGCTGCTATGAACATAGTGGAGCATGTGTCCTTTTTACCGGTTGGGACATCTTCTGGATATATGCACAGGAGAGGTATTGCTGGATCCTCCGGTAGTACTATGTCCAATTTTCTGAGGAACCGCCAGACTGATTTCCAGAGTGGTTGTACAAGCTTGCAATCCCACCAACAATGGAGGAGTGTTCCTCTTTCTCCACATCCTCGCCAGCATCTGCTGTCCCCTGAATTTTTGATCTTAGCCATTCTGACTGGTGTGAGGTGGAATCTCAGGGTTGTTTTGATTTGCATTTCCCTGATGATTAAGGATGTTGAACATTTTTTCAGGTGTTTCTCTGCCATTCGGTATTCCTCAGGTGAGAATTCTTTGTTCAGTTCTGAGCCCCATTTTTTAATGGGGTTATTTGACTTTCTGGAGTCCACCTTCTTGAGTTCTTTATATATATTGGATATTAGTCCCTTATCTGATTTAGGATAGGTGAAGATCCTTTCCCAATCTGTTGGTGGTTTTTTTGTCTTATTGATGGTGTCTTTAGCCTTGCAGAAGCTTTGTAGTTTCATGAGGTCCCACTTGTCAATTCTCAATCTTACAGCACAAGCCATTACTGTTCTATTCAGGAATTTTTCCCCAGTGCCCATATCTTCAAGGCTTTTCCCCACTTTCTCCTCTATAAGTTTCAGTGTCTCTGGTTTTATGTGAAGTTCCTTGATCCACTTAGACTTGACCTTAGTACAAGGAGATAGGAATGGATCAATTCGCATTCTTCTACATGTTAACAACCAGTTGTGCCAGCACCATTTGTTGAAAATGCTGTCTTTCTTCCACTGGATGTTTTTAGCTCCCTTGTCGAAGATCAAGTGACCATAGGTGTGTGGGTTTATTTCTGGGTCTTCAATTCTATTCCATTGGTCTATTTGTCTGTCACTATACCAGTACCATGCAGTTTTTATCACAATTGCTCTGTAGTAGAGCTTTAGGTCCGGCATGGTGATTCCACCAGAGGTTCTTTTATCCTTGAGAAGAGTTTTTGCTATCCTAGGTTTGTTGTTATTCCAGATGAATTTGCAGATTGCACTTTCTAATTCGTTGAAGAATTGATTTGGAATTTTGATGGGGATTGCATTGAATCTGTAGATTGCTTTTGGCAAGATAGCCATTTTTACAATGTTGATCCTGCCAATCCATGAGCATGGGAGATCTTTCCATCTTCTGAGATCTTCTATAATTTCTTTCTTCAGAGACTTGAAGTTTTTATTATACAGATCTTTCACTTCCTTAGTTAGAGTCACGCCAAGATATTTTATATTATTTGTGACTATTGAGAAGGGTGTTGTTTCCCTAATTTCTTTCTCAGCCTGTTTATTCTTTGTGTAGAGAAAGGCCATTGATTTGTTTGAGTTAATTTTATATCCAGCTACTTCACCGAAGCTGTTTATCAGGCTTAGGAGTTCTCTGGTGGAATTTTTAGGGTCACTTATATATACTATCATATCATCTGCAAAAAGTGATATTTTGACTTCATCTTTTCCAATTTGTATCCCTTTGATCTCCGTTTGTTGTCGAATTGCTCTGGCTAGGACTTCAAGTACAATGTTGAATAGGTATGGAGAAAGTGGACAGCCTTGTCTAGTCCCTGATTTTAGAGGGATTGATTCAAGCTTCTCACCATTTACTTTCATGTTGGCTACTGGTTTGCTGTAGATTGCTTTTATCATGTTTAGGTATGGGCCTTGAATTCCTGATCTTTCCAAGACTTTTATCATGAATGGGTGTTGGATCTTGTCAAATGCTTTTTCTGCATCTAATGAGATGACCATGTGGTTTTTGTCTTTGAGTTTGTTTATATACTGGATTACGTTGATGGATTTCCGTATATTGAACCATCCCTGCATCCCTGGGATGAAACCTACTTAGTCAGGATGGATGATTGTTTTGATGTGTTCTTGGATTCGGTTAGCAAGAACTTTATTGAGGATTTTTGCATCAATATTCATAAGGGATATTGGTCTGAAGTTTTCTATCTTTGTTGGGTCTTTTTGTGGTTTAGGTATCAGAGTAATTGTGGCTTCATAGAATGAGTTGGGTAGAGTACCTTCTGTTTCTATTTTGTGGAATAGTTTGTGAAGAACTGGGATTAGATCTTCTTTGAAGGTCTGATAGAACTCTGCACTAAACCCATCTGGTCCTGGGCTTTTTTAGTTGGGAGACTATTAATGACTGCTTCTATTTCTTTGGGGGATATAGGGCTGTTTAGATCATTAACCTGATCTTGATTCAACTTTGGTACCTGGTATCTGTCTAGGAACTTCTCCATTTCATCCAGGTTCTCCAGTTTTGTTGAGTATAGCCTTTGGTAGAAGGATCTGATGGTGTTTTGGATGTCTTCAGGATCTGTTGTTATGTCTCCTTTTTCATTTCTGATTTTGTTAATTAGGATGCTTTCCCTGTGCCCTCTAGTGAGTCTGGCTAAGGGTTTATCTATCTTGTTGATTTTCTCAAAGAACCATCTCCTTGATTGGTTGATTCTTTGAATAGTTTTTCTTGTTTCCACTTGGTTGATTTCACCCCTGAGTTTGATTATTTCCTGCCATCTACTCCTCTTGGGTGAATTTGCTTCCTTTTGTTCTAGTGCTTTTAGGTGTGTTGTCAAGCTGCTAATGTGTGCTCTCTCTAGTTTCCTTTTGGAGGCACTCAGAGCTATGAGTTTTCCTCTTAGAAATGCTTTCATTGCGTCCCATAAGTTTGGGTATGTTGTGGCTTCATTTTCATTGAACTCTAAAAAGTCCTTAATTTCTTTCTTTATTCCTTCCTTGACCAAGGTATCATTGAGAAGAGTGTTGTTCAGTTTCCACGTGAAGGTTGGCTTTCTATTATTTATTTTGTTATTGAAGATCAGCTTTAGTCCATGGTGATCTGATAGGATGCATGGGACAATTTCAATATTTTTGTATCTGTTGAGGCCTGTTTTGTGACCAATTATGTGGTCAATTTTGGAGAAGGTACCATGAGGTGCTGAGAAGAAGGTATATCCTTTTGTTTTAGGGTAAAATGTTCTGTAGATATCTGCCAGATCCATTTGATTCATAATTTCTCTTAGTTTCTCTGTGTCCCTGTTTAGTTTCTGTTTCCATGATCTGTCCATTGGTGAAAGTGGTGTGTTGAAGTCTCCCACTATTATTGTATGAGGTGCAATGTGTGCTTTGAGATTTACTAAAGTTTGTTTAATGAATGTGGCTGCCTTTGTATTTGGAGCATAGATATTCAGGATTGATAGTTCCTCTTGGAGGATTTTACCTTTGATGAGTATGAAGTGTCCCTCCCTGTCTTTTTTAATGACTTTGGGTTGGAAGTCAATCTTATCAGATATTAGAATGGCTACTCCAGCTTGTTTCTTCATACCATTTGCTTGGAAAATTGTTTTCCAGCCTTTCATTCTGAGGTAGTGTCTATCTTTTTCTCTGAGATGAGTTTCCTGTAAGCAGCAAAATGTTGGGTCTTGTTTGTGTAGCCAGTTTGTTAGTCTATGTCTTTTTATAGGGGAGTTGAGTCCATTGATATTAAGAGATATTAAGGAAAAGTAATTGTTATTTCCTGTTATTTTTGTTGTTAAAGTTGGCATTCTGTTCTTGTGGCTGTCTTCTTTTAGGTTTGTTGAGGGATTACCTTCTTGTTGTTTCTAGGGCGTGGTTCCTGTCCTTGTATTGGTTTTTTTCTGTTATTATCCTTTGAAGGGCTAGATTCGTGGAGAGATAATGTGTGAATTTGGTTTTGTCATGGAATACTTTGGTTTCTCCATCTATGTTAATTGAGAGTTTGGGCTGGGTATAGTAGCCTGGGCTGGAATTTGTGTTCTTTTAGTGTCTGTAAAACATCCGTCCAGGATCTTCTGGCTTTCATAGTCTCTGGTGAAAAATCTGGTGTAATTCTGATAGGCTTGCCTTTATATGTTACTTGGCCTTTTTCTCTTACTGCTTTTAGTATTCTATCTTTATTTAGAGCATCTGTTGTTCTGATTATTATGTGTCGGGAGGTATTTCTTTTCTGGTCCAGTCTATTTGGAGTTCTGTAGGCTTCTTGTATGTTCATGGGCATCTCTTTCTTTAGATTTGGGAAGTTTTCTTCTATAATTTTGTTGAAGATGTTTGCTGGTCCTTTGAGTTGAAAATCTTCATTCTCATCCACTCCTATTATCCGTAGGTTTGGTCTTCTCATTGTGTCCTGTATTTCTTGGATGTTTTGAGTTAGGATCTTTTTGCATTTTACATTTTCCTTGATTGTTGTGCCGATGTTCTCTATGGAATCTTCTGCACCTGAGATTCTCTCTTCCATCTCTTGTATTCTGTTGCTGATGCTCGTATCTATGGTTCCAGATTTCTTTCCTAGGGTTTCTATCTCCAGTGTTGCCTCATTTTGGGTTTTCTTTATTGTGTCTACTTCCCTTTTTAGGTCTAGTATGGTTTTGTTCATTTCCATCATCTGTTTGGATGTGTTTTCCTGTTTTTCTTTAAGGACTTCTACCTGTTTGATTGTGTTATCCTGTTTTTCTTTAAGGACTTCTACCTGTTTGATTGTGTTATCCTGTTTTTCTTTAAGGACTTGTAACTCTTTAGCCATGTTCTCCTGTAATTCTTTAAGTGAGTTATTAAAGTCCTTCTTGATGTCCTCTACCATCATCATGAGATATGCTTTTAGATCCGTGTCTAGCTTTTCAGGTGTGTTGGGGTGCCCTGGACTGGGCGAAGTGGGGGTGCTGGGTTCTGATGATGGTGAGTGGTCTTGGTTTCTGTTAGTAAGATTATTACGTTTACCTTTCGCCATCTGGTAATCTCTGGGGTTAGTTGTTATCGTTGTCACTGTTTAAAGATTGGAGCAGAAGCTGTGTTCCACTCACCAGCAGTCTCAAAATCCTGAGGCGAGGGTCGTGGGAAGCTGGCGGTACCCCGGTGCTGGTCCTACTCAGGCCGGTTTTCTGCTTCCCTAACTAATGCAGTCTCTGGTCCCGCGTGCAATTGGATTGGAGCAGAAGCTGTGTTCCACTCACCAGAAGTCTTAAGATCCTGTGGCGGGTGTTGTGGGTAGCTGGCGAGTGTCAGCCGACCCTGCGCCCTAGCTGCCCTGGTGCTTTTCTGACCGGAAGAGGCTTGTGGCCCTACGTAGGCCGGATTTCTGCCTCCCCAACCAAAGCAGTCTCAGGTCCCGTGTGATTGGACTGGAGCAGAAGCTGTGTTCCACTCAATTTCTGCCTCCCCAACCAAAGCAGTCTCAGGTCCCGCGTGATTGGACTGGAGCAGAAGCTGTCTTCCACTCACCAGCAGTCTCAAAATCCTGTGGTGGGGGTCGTGGGTAGCTGGGGGGTGTCAGGCGACCCTGCGCTCAAGCTTCCCCTGTGCTGATCCGGCCTGATGAGGCCTGTGGCCCTACTCAGGCCGGTTTCTGCTTCCCTAACTAATGCAGTCGTAATATTACTTTCAACATGGAGTATGTATATGGGAGTAGCCCTCAGATTCACAGAAAATCCTCACACCATCATGCCTTTCTAATACAACATAAAGACAGAGACTGATAGTTGGTCTGTTCCACTGCAAAATATATGCAAATACTCATGCAGGTGCCTTCTAGGTTGGTGTTTATGAGAGACAGATATATAATTACTATTATCTTAATGTATTTATGTTTATCTATGTCCTCATCCAATTGATTCTCCTGTTGAGAGCCTATCATTGTCACAATATGTATACACTTAGAAAAAGCAATAGTAATTCAATACATTCAAGGCAAACATTGTATTATCTTGTTCCTTTGTGGAATCTATAAACTTTATATTATAAATGGTGAGAACAGAATCCTGATCATTAGAGGCTGAAGTAATGATGAATAATTGGGAGAGGGGAATATGGTTGGAGCATTCACAACATAGAAAATCATGAGCAATTATGTTTGAGTGATCTACTACATGTAAACTGATTATAGGTAACATAGTGCTTTCCAAAAAATGCAAACTGTTACATATCACCACAAAAATGATGTGTGAGGGGTGATGCACTTGTCAGTTAAATAAGTCAACACATTATACAATTTATATATATTTCAACATATCCTATTGTACATGAAGAAAATTCCCAATGTCATCTATCAGTTAAGAAATACTAATCCTATATTGTGAAAGAATTTCGTGATGAATTTACACTATACTGCTATTTTTTTTTTTTTTTTTTTTGGTTTTTCGAGACAGGGTTTCTCTGTGTAGCCCTGGTTGTCCTGGCACTCACTTTGTAGACCAGGCTGGCCTCGAACTCAGAAATCCCCCTGCCTCTGCCTCCGGAGTGCTGGGATTAAAGGCGTGCGCCACCACGCCTGGCTGCTAAATTCTTTACTTATATTTTTCATAAAAGAGTACAACTACCACATCAAACTTGATATTATCTTTAGAAAGAGAATATGATCACTGAATTAAAAAAGGATTTAATAGGATAAGTGGGATGGTTATATTTAAATGTCAATTTTACAGTCTAAAATAGTCTGGGAAAAAAGTCCCAGTGAGGGATTGTCTGGAATGTCCATGTTACATGCATATTGCAGATCATTGTGATTATGTTCAATTTAATAGTAAGAATTGCCCATTATGGGTGCCACCATTCTCTAGGCAGGGCATCCAGGAATACCCAAGTAAGGAAAGAAAGCTGAGCACGATTTAGTGTTCTCAATATGGATGTAATACAAGCAGTTTTTCCTAACTTTTGCTGCTGTGACTTTCCAACCTTGCTGAACTTGTGAACTACAATATGGAATTATGGGCTAAATAAATACTCTATTTGTTAAATTATTTCTGTCAGAGTATTTTCTCACAGCAGAAGACAATTAACTAAATTAGTGAGAATTCAACTCTAGCTGTGATACAGTCTTTTGTGCCTTGATAAACTAGAAAATCCAAAGAGCATAATGGAGAGAGAAAAGAATGTCTGTGAATGCTCAACTGTAGATAATTGCTACCTCATTAAGCATCCTTAAATACTCATTGGCTATCAGCTAAATGGTAGAACTGCCTGAGCCACTCCAATCCATGATGGCCCATTGACAGCCATACTTTTGAGGACAAGCCAAGTTAAAATCATGGATCATAAAATGAAAACAAAAGTCCATGGACATGGGAAAGGGACTACTATTAGGTAGTAATGGGGGTATGCAACAGTATGAGGAAGATGAAAGAAGGGGTGTGATGAGAATAATTATAATTCATTATGTACATATGCAAAATTGTCAAGTTATAAATAATAGTAATAAAATTAAAAACATATCCTTGATTGTTCAGAGTGTGTTATAGGACAGTGACAATAAATAAACTAAATTATATAAGGGATAAAATATGTTTGCAAAGCAGAGACACCTAACACCATAGAATCAAATTTTTTTCACACATTTACAGACAAGTCGATTCAAACAATTTATCCAACACATATTTACTGAGTTTTCTCTTTGTGATTGTTCACGTACAAATTACAAAGAAGAGAACAGTGAATGTACTGGTCAGGAAGTCAAACATCAGATCTTATGGATGTTTTCTCAATCTGATCTCCAAACACACTCTGGACTGTCATCCAGTCTGGAGTAAGATAACACTTCCAACAAAGCCAAAAATGCTTATGTAGTAAAAAGATTCATCAGTTGATATTTATGGAAAGTGTTAGAAAGTACCATGAATCATTCCCTAGAAAGGGGATAGTTTCACTCTCATCACTGTGAGAGAGAGATATGGATATAAATATGGATATTGATAGAGATAGATGATATAGATATATGTAGATATGCAATCTAATACAAGCTGTGACTGTGGAGTATAGAGTTAGAAGGACAAGCATAGGGGAAAAGACGAGGAGCATGAAGTTCCTGAGGCAATATGATGGGGAAAATTTTCAACCACTAAATTCTGCTTCCTTTTAGTTCATGCTGACTAAATAGAGCAGGGCCTGACAGAACTGGAAACCATGCTTTCTTAGCCTTTGAAGTGTATTTGTCTTATTAAACATAATTAATTAGACTTTTACCTTATTATTTTAATTCTTAAAATTCCCATGTACATTTAGGTCAAACTTAATTGCAACAAAAAGTTATATTCAAAGGACATTTTCTAGGACACAAGACTCCTTGTACTAGTAAGTTTCACACAGATGCTTAACATTATTAACAAGGTGAAGAAACTCAAGTGAAGGATGTGGCAGATTTTTGGTTAGAATTTCCAATTCTATCTGGATGCACTTATCTTGATTTGGTACTGGAATAAATGGCTTCCACATTTGTTCATGTAATTTGCTAAAATAAGTTTCAGAATGTTCATATACCTCTCTCAAACGTAGCTTTCTCTAGTAAGGTAGTAACTGATGACGAAATCTGTAGTCAGGTCGAAACTTTACATGTGGTAAGGATTAGTATATGTCCAGTGATGATGATATAATAGAAAAGCTATTTTGGGGAGTGTCCTAGATAGATTTATGTCAACTTGATACAAACTAGAGCCTTCAGAGTGGGGGGGGGGTGAGCCTCAACTGAGAAAATGCCTCCTTAAGATACTAAGGCAAGATCTTAGGGTATTTCCTTAATTAGTGATTGATATGGGTAGTCCTAACACATTGTGGGAGGGACCACCCTTGAGCTGATGATCCTGGGTTTCCTAAGAAAATGTGATGCCCAAGCCATGGGGAGTAAGCCAGTAAGCAGAACCCCTCTAGTCTCTGCATCAGCTACTGTCTTCAAGTTCCTGCCATGTTTGAATGTCTGCCCTCATTGCTTTTGATGATGAACTGTTACATGGAAATATAAGTGAAATAAACGTTTTTCTCCCCATGTTGCTTTGAGTCATGGTGTTTCTTCACAGCAACAATAACCCTAACTAGGACAGGAAGCAATCACTGTGAGTGATACAAATGATTATCTTGGTGAATAGTGTCAGAACCTCTTTCGTACACAGAAAATAATGTAATGTGATATCATGCCCACCTCAAAAACTTATGGGGATTTAAACACAATTTAATAATAAACTGTTGCACAAATACATGCAGTCATGATGTGAAGAGCACATTTGTGCTTGAAAAGAATGTGTTAATACAATTTTCTATGAAAGAACTTCAGAATTCTATCTCATAAGAGTCAAAACTGACAGGATACAAAGAGATGATACTATTGAACTTGTTTAGAACTCATGTTTTGAATATAATATGAACAAGTACTCACATAACATAGTTTATATGCTATTATATTCCATTAGCATAATTTATATTTTAACAGTTTCTAAGACACATTTATCTCTATACACATTAGGTACAAGAATACTCATATAGACATTATATTAGTAGTAGTTCTTAGCAATATTATGTAAAACTTAAAATACTTAAAAATGTTACCTTTCTTTTTCAGGTAGAAACACCGAGATTCAATAAGGATAAATGACAGCTCAGGGGCAACATGACAAACAGGTGAAAATGAAATTATAATGGTCCAGGTGCTTATCAGCTGCATGTAAAAAAGCAAATCTGATGTTTCTTAATTTGCATCAGTATTGCTTCCTTAAGAGGGATATGGCCTGTGCAATGACACTAGATTATGTCTTAGAATCATACCTGCTACACAGATGTCTTTTTAGGGTACATTATGATGCAGGCAGATGTGATAGGATAAGTAGGTCATTCTCTAAACTGTGGTAAAATAAATGATGTTTTTCTTATCTTTCAAAGAGCAATAAAATATCAATGATTTAAAAAACAAGAGAAAATTCAGAGATGAAAAGTATTCATAGATACATAGATTCATTCATACGTACATAGATTCATAAGTAAAAACCATATGATGATCATGGCTCAACAACTTACTAATGAAGCCAGAATGAATCTCATTTCATTATTTTTATCATTAACACATTTCATTCATCACAGAGAAAACATGAAGAGGAAAAATTTCACTTTTCATTTGTCCTTCGTAGTTTTTAATTTATAAAAGCAGTGGTAGCTGAAAAAAACAAGCAAAAACAAAATACTTTCTACTTCTATTTAAACTGTGTTGAGAAAAGAAAAATACTTTCTTTCTAAGACTGATTCTGCAAAGGCTCTTCAAGGGAGTTTTCATACTGTTTAAATTTCTACCAAGCAAGTGTCATTTGATTAATAGAAAAACATCATTTGCATTACAGACTGCTGACACTTGTATTACAGTCAAGTTCTGGATCTTTGGAATATGCCTTCCTTTTTGTCAAAGACTGCTCACAGATATATATTGAGTTCAACATTTTGAGAGAACTATATTTTTTGGTTGTTTCTCTATTTAAAGCTACAATGCAGTTTTACTTGAACTTCATCATTACAGGTTGCATATATATGTGTGAGTGTGTATATACATACATATATACATATATGTGTGTGTCTATATATATGTATGCATATATATGCATATTTTATATCTGAAATATATATTATATAATAATATATACTATATGTTATATGTGGAAGGTAGGGGCAGATACAAATTCAGAAAGGCAAGAGCACAAGCAATCACATTTAAATTAGAATATTCTTACTCAATCAGGTTGTATTTTAAATTTTTATTAGAAAATAGAACACAAGCATAATATCTCTGTATTATTAAAATTTTAAGAATCTGCAATATTTTCATTCATATATTCATAAAATTAATGTTCTGTCCTCATGCTGTTTTGTTTACAAATGTAGATATCATGCTATGAAAGAACAAATTCATTAAAAACAAAGGTTATCTAAGGTGACTATTTATGTATAGTTCATTTCTCTTGATGATAGTTTTTCTAATTTTCCAAGAATGTGTTACTTTACAATTATATAATCTATAAAACGATGCAGGTGAAAAATTCAATTTGGCTTTAATGAATCTCCTGTCGGCTTTTAGTGCACTATAGTATTTCCATATTAGTCAGTTCCTCCCATATGTTTTATTCTTCATTGCTTTATAACGTCTTTAAGAAAATAATGTTTTATCTTAATTTCCTAAAACTCTTTTTCTAAAAGTCTCCATTTTACACACACACACACACACATACACACACACACACATACACACACATACACACACATACACACACATACACACACATACACACACATATACACACATACACACACATACACACACACATACACACACACATACACACACATACACACACACATACACACACATACACACACACATACACACACACGTACACACACGTACACACACATACACACACATACACACACGTACACACACGTACACACACGTACACACACATACACACACACACACATACACACACACATACACACACATACACACACACACACATACACACACACATACATACACACACACATACACATACACACACACATACACACACACACACAAACACACATATACATACACATACACATACACTTACACATACACATACACATACACATATACATATACATTGAGATGATTACCTTTATTGTCAACTTAACCTGACCTAGAACTTCCTGAAAAGAAAGTATCAAAGAGTGATTGCTTTCATTAGTTTGTAGTATTGGGGTGTGTCATAATTTAGTTAGTTAAGTTAATAGGGGATACTTAGCCACTTAAGGGTCACTTACCTGGGTCCACAAGTGTATAAGTGTGGAAAAGTGAGCATGTGCACAAGCAACCATGTAAACATGTGTATATCTAGTTCTGCTTTTGAGTATGGATGTGCTGTGACACATCTAGCTACCTCAGACTCCTACCACTCTATTTCACTGCCCTTATGGAATATAACCCAAAATGGTGTTAGCTAAAATGAACCTTTTTTCCCTCTTGGCTGCATTTTGACAGAATATCACAGCAATAGAAATGAATTTGTTGCACCTACATTTATCTATATATTTATGTCATTTGTAACTATCACATTTATATCTATGTCACTGGTGTATAATTTGGAATATCTATGTGTATGTGTTTTTGTATCTGTAACTATCAACATCATCTATCTATCTATCTATCTATCTATCTATCTATCTATCTATCTATCTATCATCTACCTATCTATCCTAGATTCAGTCCGAGTTCAAAGCATGTCAGTTGACTTAGTAAAATTAGAATCAGTCAAGCGTTTCACTGGCTATTCCTGGCACTTTTAACAACTTACTTTGATGTCCTGACACAGACTAAAACAATATAAGATAGTTAAGACACAAAGGCAATATCCCACTTGGTGAAGCAAAGACCAGTGTGGGCCTTTGAGGAAAGTGAAGAATCACTGATAGATGACTTTTCAAAGCATTCTCCAATGCTGTCTTTCCACTTGTATTGTTTTGCTGGCCTGCCAGAAGAAACTGCTACAAATTTATGGCTTAAAAATAGGAGTTATCTTCATTCTGGAGTCTAGAAACCCAATATCAAGTTTTCAGAAGGCTTTTGTCTCAGAGTTTCCACTGCTTTGAAGAGCCAACATGACCAAGGCAACTCAAGAACTACATTTAACTAGGGCTGGCTTATAGGTTCATACAGAGGTTCAGTTCATTATCATCATAGCAGGAAGCATGGCAGCATCCAGTCAGGCAGACACGGTGCTGGAGAAGGAACTGAGAGTTATATATCTTGTTCTGCAGGCAATAAGGAGAAGACTTCTCCCAGGCGGCTTTAAGGATAATCACAAAGCCACCTCCACAGTGACATGCTTTCTCCAACAATGCCACATCTCCTGAAAGAGTCACTTTCCATAGGCCAAGCATATTCAAACCACCTTCTGAGAACTGCAAAAGAGCAGTTTCTGAATCTGTTAGACAGCTTTGCTGATTTTTTACATTCTAGTACAGTTTTGTTTCTGAAGCTTCATTCAGATCTTTCTCTTCATTTTCATATGAAATTTTAACATCTGTGTTCATTGTTCATTTTTAATATAAAATCATACCCATCACTTTGACTATGTTCTATTATATTATCCTGAATTTCATCTATATTATCTATTAATAATCCTATTTCCAAACCAGGTTGCAATATGAGACCATGTAATTAGGAATTTTATTATATTTTACTTATTATTTTATATATGAATAGATATATGGCCTACATGGATATTTGTCTACCAAAACTGGAGTCATAGAAGATTGTAGGCTACCATGTGGGTGCTGGAAACCAAACCAAGTTCCTCTTCATAGCTGTAATATTTCTTCAACCCTTGTAATTTACAATTTTAAATGCACTACTATCAATCATGCAATTCAGCTAAAAATAATACAGTAATTTATTTAGTTTGAATCAATCGGTGCTGATTGTTTACTACAAATCTTGTTCACAATAATGGTCCATGTTTGCAGAAACCTTAACATTCATTTGTTTATGATATCTCCAAAGTTCAAGGAAAGCACTTGATATAGATCAAAAATTCCATATAAATTTATTAAAAGAGAAAATAAGTGATACTTATTGAATTATTTGTCTATTGTGTTATATGAGAAGCACTAGCAATATTTATGTTATCATTATAATGCATCCATTGATTTTGAAATGATAGCTTTGACAGTTCTGCAAAACATTCCAAAATGACTTTATTATCAAGAGTGCCAATTACTAAGTGTCTTCATTGTTAAAGATGCCAATATGTGCAAACCAGTGTGATTTATTGTTGCAAAGTAAGTTCACTAAGAAAGTATTTATTTATTATAAAACTATGATATGAGTTAATAACTTTAGAGAATTCAGAAAAAATATGTATGACTACATCATATTTGTATATGTCATATTTCTCATATGTCATAGTTCATATTTGTCAATTGCACTCATCAGTGATTCTGCAATACCTTTGTTTGGCATATACAAACATGCTCATACAGCACACATCAGTGACATTTAAAAGTATTATATCTTCTATAAAATTGAAGGCACTGAACTTGTGGAAACTTTATTTCCCTTTTCTTTGGGAAAGTCAGTTTAAAGGTAAAGCCGGGCGTGGTGGTGCACGCCTTTAATCCCAGCATTTGGGACACAGAGGCAGGCAAGTTTCTGAGTTCGAGGCCAGCCTGGTCTACAGAAGTGAGTTCCAGGACAGCCAGGGCTACACAGAGAAACCCTGTCTCGAAAAAAAAAAAAAAATTAACTACAAAGATTTTTCTTTCTTTTAAAGAATAAAGCACAGAAATATTCCAGAATAAAGATCCTCAGAAATAAACCCCAGAAAGGACCCAGTTTTCTTGCTGTAATTTATAAGACTATTAAAATATGAGCAGCAACAGTAACTTACGCTCTCAGAAGACACGATAGCACTGTGCCATTTCACTGCAGGCTAAAAAGATTGATAATGAACTTTCAGTATAAATCCATACCGCTGTTGTGTAACAGTTTCCCCGGAGATGAAATATTTCAGTGTGAAAGGAGGTCCCTGAAGACTCAGGGAATTCCAAGTTGGAGCATTTCCTGCAGATAGGAGAAGCAGCGCTCATGAGGCTGCTGAGGAAAGGAACTTCACGTGTCTGGGAAAGCTGAAGCATAACAAGCTTCTCACAGCAATTCCTCAAGGTTCTACAAGCTAGAAACTACTGCTGAAGTGTGGGGAAAGAGACTCTGTAATCTCCAGAAGTGCGTGCAGAATGAAAGCTTCCTGGTTATATCACCTGTGTGGTGTGGACTTTTCATTGGTAAATGCCTTTTGGTTCTCCCTGTGTCTGAAGGTACCCCTCTCTCGCATTCCCTTAAGTAGCCCCAGTAAACTCACTGGTTTGTCAAGGCAGTTATTGGAAAAAAATATCCTGACTTTGGTATGCCATCATTTCTGCGTCTGGGCTAAATGGATATTTGTGCTATACCCATATTCATAGAAAAAAAGTCATACAGAACATTTGCTGTCTGTGCGAAATCATAAGGAATATTCTTATTAGCTCCTGTGTCTAGGAGGCCTCCATCAGCTCTGCCCCCAGCCCAGGCATTCCCAGTCCCTTGAGACTGTCAAGTCAAAGGAGTGCGCAGAATAAATTAAAGTTAAAATATTGTCCAGAAGAGACCATATGTTTGAGCAGACTGTATTTGCCTTGATGGGGGGATGTAAGTGTTAAGAGAAATCATGTCCCTCTTGTCAGAAAATTGAATTAGGACTGGAAGGAAGAGGGAGATTGTAGACAAGGGAGCCAGGAAGCTTAACAGATATTCTCCTGAAATTAACAGATGTAAGACTAGTGGCCAAAACAACCTTAATCATTTTACTTTTTCCCCTGAGAAATTGATTTAGAAAAATGTTAATTTTTTAAATATGTGTTCTTTCTAGCTTTTCTACAGCATACAATTTTCAAATCTTACAGAAAACCTAATGTTGACAAATTTACTAGTTAATAACAAAACTTAAAATATACAAGTAATCCTTTGATAGCTCAGTTAGTAGAACAAGTAATAGTATACAAACCAAATAGATTAATATTAGAAATCATATCTATCTATCTATCTATCTATCTATCTATCTATCTATCTATCATGCAGATAATAAACAATGAGACCATGAATTTGAAAGGAAGAATTGAGAGGGTATATGGTATGTGTTTGAGAGAGAAAGGGAAGGGAGAAATGTATTTATGTTTTCACAAATATTTTTAAAATTAAAAACAAATACCAAAATTAAGAGAGGGCTGCATTCTAGAATCAAGGAAGAAACTGCTGCCAAAAAACCAGCAAAGATTCTTCTGGTTACAAAAATATATCATATTTACTTAATTTCCACTTTATGTCAGTTAAGAAATGAACAATGATTTCTTTTGTCAGAAAACATACTTTCTTATGTACATGTAGAAAGCAATAATATAAAATATCCCTATTGAGAGCATGTTAATATGTTACTAGAAAATAATATTAAGCAAGGGTTGGGATAGATTACTGGAGACCACACATTGGTTGGCTGAGAACGGTATTAATTAAAATGCAAATCAGTGACTGTATGATGTAGAAGAATTTTAATCCAGCAACATAGCTGCTCTGTCAAATGTTCCCATCCAAAGACCATCCAGGTCTGTGTAATTTGGCTGGAATACAGACATACCTTTAATCTCAGAAGACGGAGGAAAGCAGATCTTTCAGTTTGAGATCAGCCTGATTTAGAGGAAGTTTCAGGTAAAGGAAAGCTTGGGTAGGAGTCAGAGGCCTACATAGATCTCTAAGTTCTAGTCAGTTGGTTTGGTTGAGTCAGTGAGTTGAAACAGAGTGCAGTGAAATGGAGTTCAGAGGCAGTTTATACATGGACAGTCTATTACAGAGACAGGCTGCAGAGACAGAACAACAGCTGAAGACAGAATGAGCCAGAAAATTAGAGGGGACAAGAAGATATGAACGGATTGTCAGAGTGTGTTTAAAGACAAGAAAAGCAATACAGTGAGAAACTGAGAGAAGGAAGATTGAATCAGTCAGCTTGGAAAGGAGTTTGGGCCAGTTCAGTTGAGTTGAACCAACCAGCCAGAGTTCAGAAAGAACTATAAAAGGATGAGTTTATTCACCAATAAGTCTCTAGATGACAATTACATCAGGCAAATGAAATTTACCTTTGTAGCATGAATTGTATGTCTGTCTCGGGATATTGTTCCCCTACAGGAACAGCAGGTAAAGGGTGATTACAATCTATGAAATCAGTGATTTTAGTGTAAGAAAGAAAATATCAGCAGAAGCATTGAGAATTAGTTCTAATCCAAATGGAATGAATACAAGAGTCTGGGAAAACAGTGAAAAGAAACTCGATTTTTGTTAATCAATAACTGAACTGGATATGGACCAAAACAAATCCAGTATGTGATGGAAAAATAAAGGAGTGACTCTAGGTGAATTGCTGTGCCTATTGGGTTTCACACTGAACTTTAGTAAGAAGAAGCAGAAATTTTAGATTTCACAAAAGATTCCCTATACATTTAGATAGCATGTAGGCAGGAAGCATATAAATAAAAATAAATCATTGGGCTGGGTGTGGTGGCGCATGCCTTTAATCCCAGCACTCAGGAGGTAGAGGCAGGAGGATTTCTGATTTCGAGGCCAGCCTGGTCTACAAAGTGAGTTCCAGGACAGCCAGAGCTATACAGAGGAACCCTGTCTCAAAAACTAAATAAATAAATAAATAAATAAATAAATAAATAAATAAATAAATAAAAAATAAAATCATTGGATCAGATATTAAAATGCAAGGGTAGGTAATAGATAAGGGATAAATGATAAATAGGTGATATATACATATAAAGATAGATAAAAGAAAAATGATACAATATAAAGTCGACCTCATAGTGGATGTCAGAATAGCTTAGACCATGTGTAGTTACTTGTCCTCTTTTTACTGACCATTTCTTTTCTTTTTTAATTAGGTATTTTCTTCATTTACATTTCCAGTGCTATCCCAAAAATCCCCCATAACCTCCCCCACCCACTTCCCTACCCACCCACTCCCACTTCTTGGTCCTGGCGTTCCCCTGTACTGAGGCATATAAAGTTTGTACGACCAATGGACCTCTCTTTCCACTGATGACCGACTAGGCCATCTTCTGATACATATGCAGCTAGAGACACGAGCTCCGGGGGGTACTGGTTAGTTCATATTGTTGTTCCACCTATAGGATTGCAGACCCCTTTAGCTGTTGGGTAGTTTCTCTAGCTCCTCCATTGGGGGCCCTGTGTTCCATTCAATAGCTGACTGTGAGCATCCACTTCTGTGTTTGCTAGGCCCCGGCATAGTCTCACAAGAAACAGCTATATCAGGGTCCTTTTAGCTAAATCTTGCTAGTGTATGCAATAGTGTCAACGTTTGGAGGCTGATTATGGGATGGATCCCCAGATATGACAGTCTCCAGATGGTTCGTCTCAGCTCTAATCTTTGTCTCTGTAACTCCTTCCATGGGTGTTTTGTTTCCAATTCTAAGAAGGGGCAAAGTGTCCACACTTTGGTCTTCATTCTTCTTTAGTTTCATGAGTTTCACAAATTATGGCTTGTGCTGTAAGATCAATAATCAGCAAATGGGACCTCATAAAATTGCAAAGCTTCTGTAAGGCAAAAGACACTGTCAATAAGACAAAAAGGCCACCAACAGATTGGGAAAGGATCTTTACCTATCCTAAATCAGATAGGGGACTGATATCCAATATATATAAAGAACTCAAGAAGATGGACTCCAAAAAATCAAATAACCCCATTAAAAATGGGGTGCAGAGCTTAACAAAGAATTCTCACCTGAGGAATACCAATGGCTGAGAAGCACCTGAAAAATGTTCAGCATCATTAATCATCAGGGAAATGCAAATCAAAACAATCCTGAGATTCCACCTCATACCAGTCAGAATGGCTAAGATCAAAAACTCAGGTGACAGCAGATGCTGGCGAGGATGTGGAGAAAGAGGAACACTCCTCCATTGTTGGTGGGGTTGCAAGTTTATACAACCTCTCTGGAAATCAGTCTGGCAGTTCCTCAGAAAATTGGACATAGTACTACTGGAGGATCCCACAATACCTCTCCTGGGCATATATCCAGAAGATGTTCCAACTGGTAAGAAGGACACATGCTCCACTATGTTCATAGCAGCCTTATTTATAATAGCCAGAAGCTGGAAAGAACCCAATGCCCCTCAACAGAGGAATGGATACAGAAAATGTGGTACATTTACACAATGGAGTACTACTCAGCTATTAAAAAGAATGAATTTATGAAATTCCTAGCCAAATGGATGGACCTGGAGGGCATCATCTTGAGTGAGGTAACACAATCACAAAGGAACTCACACAATATGTATTCACTGATAAGTGGATATTAGCCCAGATACTTAGATTACTGACCATTTCTATTGAAAGGGTTTATTTAAAATTTCAAACCCCAGGGCACCTACATTAAAGTCTTGAGAATCCTCTTTAATGCAACAAGAGTGAAGGGAAGGAAGGAGTATGGATCAAGAAGAATTCAGGCACCACTTAGAACACTTTTCAGTTTATTGCTCTTTCTTAAGTATTATAAAAAATTCACTTTTTGGTTTTGGATTCTGGTGAAAGAGACTGAGGTCCCTATTTCACATATCAAAGCAGACTTGGGCTCTAGGTTCTCCCAGCATTCCTCAGTCCTTACCTGACATACCCTGCCCTCAACCATGAACTTTCCAGCCCATTGACAGGGTTCCCCTTCCCTATATGCTCTTCCATATATAATCCAGACATTTTGGTTTTCCTGCTCTTCCTCCCAACCTTTGTCCCTGGCTCCTCTCTATGAATGCATGTCTTTTCCCCTATACACCCCTTTGTCCCCATGGTAACTTCCTTTGACCAGTGAACTTTCAGGCCCAAGAGATCCTTCCCAATAAATCTGAATTTAATATAATCTAATCTGGATTGAATTAACTCATTTAACTGGCAGAAAAATAACCTATCAGTAACCAATACACATAGGGAATGAAAATACTGAAAGAACATATCTGATGTTGTAATTTTAGTTAGAAGCATCTCAGAGCTGACCAAGAACTTAGAGGTAATGAGTATCCTCCTTATAGGTTTTCTTGCTACCAAGTTCTAGGTGAAAATGATAATTCAACAGACCATCATAATTGGGACAGAGAAGCAGGACCATCATGAGCATTTATTTATAAAATCAACCTTGAAAGCAAAACAGCTATGGAATATTTAAAAATATTCAGCCAAGAAAGAGATTAAATACTAACCTTCCATGTAGGCTGGGGAATATAGAGGAGTGTGAGGAAAAACTATGTCTTGGTAGATTCAATATGCCACAGACAAACAAAGGAACAGGAGAATCAAGTTTGAATTATCTAAAGACAGTTTTCAAATGTGTGCCAACATTTGGTACAGAAGAGAATTATAATGAGTGAAGATATGCCCTGGTCTCTACTGTTACTTGGCTCTCTACTCTATACCAGCCCTAGAACTTGACTTAATGTTTTGAGATAAAAGTAGATTTAAAAAAAATGTAAAAAAAAAAAAAAGGTAAGGAACATAAATTCAAATAAGTAAATATTCAATTCTGGATACTCAGAGGACTGAGAAAGAACCATTGAGTTTAATCTAGTCTTCCATGTTGAGGGATCACTGGATTGGAGAGTTGGGGGGGTCTAGATAGGTGATGGGTCAATAAAGATGAGAGCCACATGTTAGGCTTGTCTTGTGATTGTAAACCTTCACTAATATCATACAATATAAAGATATGTCTCTGGTAGAACCTTCAAAGTCAAAAGAGAAATATATATATTTCTCTTTTGTCATATGTGTGTGTGTGTGTGTGTGTGTGTGTGTGTGTGTATTCTGCAGGTTGAGAATTGATGAATTGCTTTGAAAACCACAGTAAAGTTGCTTCCTGTTTCCTGCTTTGTGTTTTTCCTGCTTTGTGCTCAGAAATCATATACTACCAGGTCTACAAGGCTTAAAATTACGTGTATTTGTGTGTGTGTGTGTGTGTGTGTGTGTGTGTGTGTGTGTGTGTATGCTCCTGCATATGCGCTATACAGCTCAACTAGAGATTAGAAGACAACTTGCTGGAGTGGGTCTCTCATTTTACCACATGGAACCCACAGATCAAACTCAGACATCAGGCTCAACAAGTAGTTTAACTTGACAGCCCATTTTCCTTACTGTCAGATATTTAAGATATATCTAAAGTGACATGATAATGCTTGTGCCAGGAGATAATATGTACATTTTGTTGGTATTCTGTCTAAACTCCACCCAGACACTTCCTGGCAGTAGCCAGGAATGCTCCTCCCCACAGTTACCTGGCAACAGCCAGGTAGGCTTGACCCACTATAAAAGGGGCTGCTTGACCCCTCCTCTCTCTCTTGTTCTCTTGTCTCTCTTATGCTCTTGCCTCTCTCTTACATCTTGCCCCCTCTCTCCCAGTCCCTTCCCCCTCTCTATATGTAGTCATGGCTGGCACCCACTTCTCTATTCTCTCCTCTCTGCCTTTCTCTGCTTGTACTACTTTCTTAATTCCCTTCCCCATGCCCTAAGTAAACTCTGTTCTATACTATACCAGGTGTGTCTGGTCCTCAGGGGACAGGAATGCCTCAGCATGGGTCCATTGAAGCAGCCCCTTCCCCACACCCCGCCAGAACATAATCTTACAGCTCTTTACCTTTTTATGATCACAACACATATCCACCAAAGATCTACTTTAAAGAAAAGGAAGAAGATCAAGGGAATCAAATCAATTCCAGTTCACATAATGTGGATCAGAACCAGAATAATTTTAAAGTTTATTCAACTGTATCATGTTGATGATTTATTTTAGGTAATGCTAGTATATTGAAATTCAGAATAATTATTACTACTTACTCTAAAATTTAGTACCAAAAGTAAATAATTACAATTTATTAAAAAAGAATTTAAATGATGTTAGTAATGGAAATAGCAACAGCTAGATAGCAGTCATAATGCTATGTACATGCATCTCTATACATATAAACATACATAACTAAATTAATGAAATTTTAAAAAGGCTATTAGTGTTGATGTAGAGAACAGAAGAGTGTTGTATGTGGGATGAGCTGGAATATCTAACAGTGACTGATCAGTTTGATAAAACATTTGTTTCTAGCTAGTATCATTGACAGATCACATTGAAGTAAAATAATCATTTTAAACTATTGCTAAGTAAATATAGTGAAGACAATAATGAAGCAAACACAGTGTAATAATGATCTATAAAGTTATTATGGAGATTGTTCAGCAGTCAACAGTGTATGCTGCTTTTCCAGGGGACACAAGTTTGAGATCTAACACCCACTTCCAAGAGCTTACCATTCCCTATAATTCCAGTTCTATCTTTTTATAATGTATTTATTATTTGTTCATTATACACTCCATATTTTATACCCTCCCCTGTCCACCCTCTTACACATACCATACCTCCTCCCCACCCACTGCCTCCACGTGGATGTCCCCATCTCCTACCCCACCTGACCTCTAAACTCCCTAGGGCCTCCAGTCTCTTGACAGTTAAGTGCATCATCTCTGAATGAACACAGACCCAGCAGTTCTCTGCTGTATGTGTGTCGGTGGCCTCATATCAGCTGGTGTATACTGCCTGTTTGGTGGTTCAGTGTTTAAGAGACCTCCAGATTAATTGAGATTGCTCGTCCTCCACAGGGGTCCTCCTCTTCCTCAGCTTCTTTCAGTTTTTACCAAATTCAACAATAGGGGTCAGCTGCTTCTCTCCAATTATCTGCCTCTGACACTTTCAGCTGCTTGTTGGGTCTTCCAGGGTGCGGTCCTGCTAGGTCCCTTTTGGTGATCGCTCCATAGCCTCAGTCATAGTGTGAGGCCTTCTCTTGAGCTGGGTCCCTCTTTGGGCCTCTCCTTTCCATTTCTATCCCTGCAATTCTTTCAGACAAGAAAAATTATGGGTCAGAGTTGTGAATGTGTGATGTCCCTCCTCCCTCACTTGATGCCCTGTCTTCCTGCTGGAGGTGGTCTCTATAAGTTCCCTCTCCCTACTACCAGGCATTTCATCTAAGGTCTTTCCCTTTGAATCCTGAGAGTCTTTCACCCCCCAGGTCTCTGGTGCATTTTGGAGGGTCCCCCCAACCTCCTATCTCCTGAGGTTGCCTGTTTCCATTCTTTATGCTGGCCCTCAGGGCTTCATACCTTTTCCCTCACCCAATACTAGAACAGGTTTCCTTCTCCCTCCAACTCCCCCTTACCCCATCCACTTTCCCTCCCAGGTCCCTCTTTTTTTCCCACTGTGACTGCTTTCTTTTCTCTCCCAAGTGAGACTGAAGCATCCTCACTTGGGCACTTCAGCTTGTTGAGTTTTTTTGAGTTCTGTGGACTGTTTCTTGGATATTCTGTACTTTTTTTGGCTTATCTCCACTTATTAGTGAGTACATGCATGCATGTCCTTTGGGTCTTAGTTACCTCATTCAGGATAATATTCTAGTTCCATCCATTTGCCTGAAAATCTCAGGATGTCCTTGTTCTTAATAGCTGCATAGTACTCCATTGTGTAAATGAACCATATTTTCTGTATCAGTTCTTTAGTCGTGGGACATCTAGGTTGTTTCCAGCTTCTGACTATCACAAATAGGGCCATTATGAACATAGTAGAACACATTCCCCTTTGGCAGGTGGGGCATCTTTTGAGTATATTCCCAAGAGTGGTATAGCTGGGTCTTTAGATAGATCTATTTCCAATTTCCTGAGGAACCTGCAGATTTTGCAGATGATATTATAGCATACATAAGCAACCCAAAAAATTCTACCAGAAAACTTCTCCAGCTGATAAACAACTTCAGCAAATTGGCAGGATAAATCATTAACTCAAATAAATCAGTAGCCTTCCTTTAGACAAATGATAAAAAGGCTGAGAAATTAGGAAAACAACACCCTTCACAATAGTAACAAATATAAAATATCTTCAGCTAACTCTAACCAAACAAGTGAAAGACCTGTATGTCAATAAGTTCAAGTATCTCAAGAAAGAAATCAAAGAAGATCTCAGAAAATGGAGAGATCTCCTATGCTCATGAATTGGCAGATTTTACAAAGTAAAAATGGCCATCCTACCAAAGGCAATCTATATTCAATGCAATCCCCATCAAAATCCCAATACTCTGCATGGACATAGAAAGAGCAATTTTCCAATTCATCTGGAAAGGTAAAAAAAAAAAAAAGAATAGTGAAAAGAATTTTTAACAATAAAAGAACAACTAGGGGAATCACCATCTCTGTCTTCAAGCTTTACTACAGAGCAACAGTGATAAAAACTACATGGTATTGGTACAGAGACAGACATGTTGATCAATGGAATAGAATTGAAGACCCACAAATAAAACCACACACTTATGGTCACTTGGTCTTTGACGAAGACACCAAAAATAAACAATGGAAAAAAGAAAGCATCTTCAGTAAATGGTGCTAGTCTAATTCGCTGTCTATATGTAGAAAGGTAAATATAGTCCTATATTTGTCACCTTGCACAAAGCTCAAGTCCAAGTTGATCAAGGACCTCAACATAAAAACAGATACACTAAATCTAATAGAAGAGAAAGTGGAAAAGAGCCTGAACCCATTGGCACAGGATAATTCCAGTTCTTACTGAGAGGAAAACAACCCTCTTGTCCTAGCCAAGCAACTGGGCATACACATATACACCCACTTACCAACACACAAAGACATGTCAAGCTTTTTTTTAAATTAATAGACAATATAGGATGTGCCTTACCGAAATGCTAAGTGCTGGGTTCACCTGGGCATCTCTCAGTTCATTTTGCATGTCATCAGCTTTTCAGTTTTGCATAATGATCACATCTTACTCACATGATCACAAACATCCTGTTCATACAGCTTCAATTTTGAAATGGAATCGTGTGGTTATATTCCTCTTCCTTTTCTATAAGAGCTATTTGCAGTTCATCTTGGGCAGAAAAGACATATGTATTTCCTATATTTGGAAGCATGAGAGCCTTCATTTTCTTTCCTGGCTTTCTACCAACAATCTTCATCAATCAGCTAGTGGAAAGTTCTAGCAGAATCTGAAGTTGACTTTTGTGAAGTGGTAAAGCATGAAAATTATTTAAACTATTCAGAAAATGCAGGGACTCAAACCTAAATCTAAGCAAAAAAAAATCTCTAACAAAACCCTAAGATTTTATACTCCCAACAATGTTATCATTAATGACTGCCATGTAGAGAAAAAACTGGGCATTTTAAGATCTATTAAAATTACAATTTTCAGTAAAGATGAATAAGTAGGGAAATATTTTTCTTATTTTTTTCTCTATCATCTTGAAAGGTGTAAAGTCACTGGACCTAACTGAAGGCGCTACAAACAGTGAAAATAATTTAAATGTATAATGAACACACATAAAATTCACCCATCATTTGTATATGCCTTAGTTTTCTCAAATGATAATCCCTTGAGCATTATTAATATTGTGTGTGTGTATATACATACATATACATACATACATACATACATACATACATACATACATACAAATCATGCTTGGCATAATGTTTCAAGTTAATTTCTAAACAACTGAAACAATTTTACCCAGATTATTGAAAAGCATTGTTTAATTTCTAGCAATATATATTATCTATTGGTATTCAGGCAGTCATATGGTTTCTTAAAAATTACAATTTTTATAAAGACATAAATAGTCCACTCCTAAACATTCATAAAAGATTGCATTCTGACAGTCTTTTTCTTCCATTCAACAAATATTCATTGAGTTTTTAATCACATGCTATGTATTATTGTAAGTAGTATTGAAGTGAATGTAAATGAGAATCAATTTCACCCTCTGAAACTTGATTCTATTGAAAGGCAAGCATTATAATGTAAGGAGTAAATACGCTTTATCTATCAGAGTATAATAAAGACCATACCCATTGAATGTGCCCAGGATTCATCACAGTTGGTGAATACAAACAGCCCATGGGCTGAGGATGTGGTTCAGTAGTAGAATCAAACATATTCTGAGTCCTAGAGTTGATTCCCAGCATAATAATGAGAACACTCATGACTTTGGAATATGACAACTTACCTAGAGACCTTAAAATATTTGTAATCTCTAAAAACAAAACAAAACAAACAAACAAATGAAAACAAAAAACCCACAAGCATTTGTAATCATAATTATTTATTTATTTGGATGTGATGGAAAATTCAATGATTCAGTTTAAGAGGTGTGAGACCAACCTGGTCAGAGACAGCTATTGAATTTATCTTTTTAAAAAAATACATCTTTAATCATTTTTTTAAAAGTCTAGACACTTTTCCCTTCCAGGTCTGACCTATGCTAGTTCCTCATCCTATTCTTCCCTGTGACCCCTGGTCCTGGTCCCAAAAGGATGAGCCCACCCCCTACTCCAGACCTCCCCATATGGCCTAAAGCTTCTCTCACTGACTCCAGACCAGGCAGTCCTCTGCTGTATATGTGTCTAGGTCCTCATATCAGCTGGTGCATGCTGCATGGTTAGTAGCTCAGGGTATGAGATATCTCAGGAGTCCTGGTAGTTGAAACTGCTGGTCTTCCTATGGGGTCACCCTTCTCCTTAGCTTCTTCCAGCCTTTTCCTAACTCAACCACAGGAGTCACCAGCTTCTTTCCATTTGAAAGGTACAAGTATCTTTATCTGACTCAGTCAGCTACTTGTTGGGCTTCTAGGAGGGCAGCCATGCTAAACTTCTGTCTGTAAGCACACCATAGCATCAGTAATCAGTGTCAGGCTTTGGAGCCTCCCCACTCCCCCTGAGCTGGTCACTGAACCTCCTTTCCCTCAGTCTCTTCTCCATTTTTGTCCCTGCAGTTCTTTGAGACAGAAACAATTCTGGGTCAGAGTTTTTGATTGTGGGAATGGCAACCTCATCCCTCCTTTTGCTGTGCTGTCTTTCTACTAGTGGTGGACCCTACAAGTTCCCTCTCTCCATTCTTGGGCATTTCATCTAATGACACTCCCTTTGAGTCCTGAGCATCTCTCACCTCCCAGGTCTCTGGAACATTCTAGAGAGCCAAGTGATTCTCGAAGATTAAACTTAGACTGCTAGCCTTGGTCTTTACCCATTGAGCTTTCCTATTGTTCCCAGAAACATTTTCATTATAATTATTTTTGTGCATATGTTGAGACTCCAATCAGAATATATCCAAACTTACATACAACATAAAACAGAAATTGACAATGATTTTATAATTGACAAAATCTTTAAAAAATTAAATGACTATAGTAGGTGCAAAAAAAAGTGCACTGAAGAAAGTACACTCTATCCCCCCCCCAAAAAAAAATGTTTTCTGGAAAACTGGATATTGATGTGCACTGGGTAGAAAATAGATGCCTCCCATATTGTATCAAAACCCAAATGAGAAATAGATCTAAGCCATCAACATATGACCCAAACCTTTTATATTTCTAAGAGGAAATAAACATTTTAAGATTTATAGATAGATGGGACTAACTGAATATTTCATTTGTTCAAAGAATAATAAAAAGAGTCCACAAATTTAATCAAACTAAACTTTTATGCAGAAAGGAACAATTTACAGAGGGAATTTACAAGAAAACATTCTTGTCAAATGTTCATCTTATTATCTAGACAACATGGAGAACTAAAACACTAAACAATGGGCAATAAAATTAATACATGGGAGAATTGGTTGAACAGACATGATTTGAAGAAAAAATATGTATTGTCAAAGAACATGTGAAACATTGATGGTCAATGAACAACCAGCCATTAGACAAGTGCAAACCAAAATGAAGCTGAGATTCTGCCTCATCACAGCAAGAATGTTGAGAATCAGTAAGAACAAACAGTCACTGCTGACAAGTGTGCAGGGAAACGATGCCTTTATATAAGGTTGGTGGGAATGTAAGTTGCTGAAACACTATAGAAATTATCAAAAAGACTCTGGAAAAAAAGAAGTAAAAGTTTTACTATGTATGTATAAATTACCCCTGGAAATATACCCAAAGAAATCAATGCAAGCCTACAACCAAGAAATTTGCAAAGACATGTTTATTGTGACCCAGTTTCCAGTAGCCACATCTTGGAATCAACTTAAGTTTTAATTGCTGGATAACTGGACATTGGAAATGGAATATATGAATACACGTGGAGTGTCCTTTTGAAAAACAAAATTAGACATTTTCTAGAAATAGGATTATATTGAAGTCTATCACTTCAAATGAAAAATATCAAAACTTGTACAAGTATGGTGTTTATCTGATTTGTATAGGATACGAAAATAATTATGAAACTGTAAATGGGACCATTTAGGAACAAAAGGAGTAAAAGAAAAATAAAGAGATAATGGGGCATGTGCATGGAAAATCATAGTAAAAACGGTATCTTGTGCAATTCATTAATGCTAATGACATAATGTAAGAAATAAAAAGCATGTCAAATTCAAATGTCCATGAAAGTTTTTGAAAGGTATCCATAAAATATCTGTAGCATTCCAGAAAGAAATAGCCTTGTTTCATTTATTTCCCCAATACCAAACGTTCTTATGATACATACATACATACATACAAAATTAAAATAGCCATATCTGCTTCTGAAATTGTAATTCTTTTCTCAGTCTCATCTGCAATTGATCAACTCTCAAGGTTTGACATACTGCCTATTGGTGAACATTTCATGTTGCCATTCATTTGCATTTTCCAGATTATTGTGGTGACTTTCAAATATTTTAAACTAGTTTGCCTTATTATTATCAAGTTATCCAAGTCATGTAAATATCCTGACAGGAGTCACTGTCCCAACACATTCCTATTTTCTCTGGATTTCTTGCATTCCTTTTATTCTATCCTAGTGGTATAACTTTTCAATTAAACATCTTAGCAATTTATTCTGAATATTAGATAGAGTCTGATATTTTCATTTTGTTTCTTTGTTACTTTTGATCTCTAAGAAACTTTTGAATATTCCCAAATCAAAAAGATATTCTTTGATAGTTTTCTTCAAAATATTTCACTTTTTATAACTTAGGTTGAGACATCTAGAGAATTTCTAATTATTTGCACATGTTGTTATATAAATGTCATCAATCTAAAGTATCTACTTACTTTAATATATCTTGCAAGAGCAAAATAAAATTAGATTACACTGAAATCGTTGAAGGTAATTGATGGTTTCAGTTATCCTTCAAGTTTCAAGTTTCCTCAGGGTTCTGGTGAGTGTGCAATTTACTGACTTACTCAGTTCTACGAGGTTATCTGGAGATTCTGATGCCAGTGACACACCTGATTATGTAGTTCCCTTCAATTCTGAGAGATACGTTTTTTGTTTTTTTTTTTTCAAACAAGCCTTATTCTCACACAAGATTGCTTTTGATTATTTAAATGATTTGCATGCTAATATACAGTTATCCATCCAGTTTACCTATATCTAAAAAACATCTAATCCCATTTTTATATTTTTGACAACAGCTTTTGGGAACCAAATTGTAGAGAATGCATATACTCATCCTTGTGAGATTTCCAATTGTAAAGTTTTGTAATTCTAGAGATAGTTTTAATGCTTCAGTATTACACAGGAAGAGTGACTAAGGTTATTTAAATGATCCCATGGCCAAGGTAATGTCTTGTTATGTCTTAGCACCCATTTTGAAACAGTGGCCATTATACCCATGGAGAGAATGATCCCTCTGCCTTGTTTAGTTTGGCTTGAGAGGTGCCTGGTGCAGTGTCACAGGCGCCCTTGCTCTGTGTTTTCTTACAAGCATTTGTTCTACACATATAATTTGCTGTTACTGACAACACGGAATGTTGAGACTCTGTATGGTAGGTAGTTCTTCCTGGAACTGAATATTCCATAATAGTATAACAAGTGTTTAGGTTTCTTTTAAGTTCCTTTGAATTCAAATGTTAACCTCTGTTTTTCTCTCTCTATTTCTCTCTGTCTCTGTCTCTTTCTCTCTTTCTCTCTTTCTCTCTCTCTCTCTCTCAAAATGGATTTTTTCTTTCATAATATACCCTGATTATAGTTCTCCCTCTCCCTTCCTCTCCACCTCCCCTCCCACCCAGATCCACTCCTTTCTGGATCTCATGAGAAAACAGACATTTAAGGGATAAAAATAAAATAAAATGTAAGATAAAACAAAAACTAACCATCTAAACAGGAAAAAAACAGACAGAAGGAAAAGAGCTCACGCAGAGGCACAAGAATCTCATAAAGGCACTAAATTAGAAGCTATACTATATGTGCAAAGGAGCTGTAAGGTTAAAAATGGGAAAAGAAAACATACTTAAAAACGAACATAAAAGGAAAGCTTTGACAAAACACTATGAGAAAAGGAACCTCTAAGGGTGTGATTAAGTTTGTTTTCTGTTGACCATCTGCTGCTGGACATTCAGCTTACTCCTAAGGCTGGCTTGTTTCACCAGTGAAACTCCCTTGGTGAAAATAGATTTTTCAGTTGCATGTGGTTATCAATTGGAGATAGCTTCTGGGTTGGTGATAAGGGCATGGACCACTACAGTTCTAGGAACCCAACTGGTACAGACCTGTGCAGGCCATGTGTATACCATGAGCATGCTGCCTCCGTCTTTCTGTGTTCATATGTATTCCAATCTTGTTCATTTAGAGGACTTTGACGTTTGGTTTTCTCCACACCCTCTGCCTCCTCTTCACTGAGTTCCCCGAACCTTGATAGGGGGACTTGATGGAGACATCTCCTATAGGGCTGAGATTTCCAAAGTCTCTTACTCTCAGCAAGGTATATGACTGTGGGTCTCAGTACTTGTTTCTACCTGCTGCAGGAGGAAGCTTCTCTGATGATTTTGTTTTTAACTTGAAAAAATCTTTTGCATGTCTTTAACTGAAAATGTGTATTTTCCATCCTTGTTGTTTTTATTTCAAACAATTACAATAGAATTACTTGCAAATTTCCTTGGTTACTTGTTCTTTCAGATCTGTATAAGATAGCACCTTCTATGATTGGTGTCTATGGCCACATGGTGATAAATATCTTCATTATTTTTGGAAAGCACTATACAAGAGTTACACATGTATTATTGTATTACATTATGATAATGGAAATTAACAAAAATTTAATTGTGTAATGAATAAATTAATGCTGTATTATTTCTCATTCAGAGTGGAGTTTTACTCCCACACAAAACATTTGCCCATGTTTTTTATTGTCCTAACTGGGGGAAATGGTGAGGTTTGCTGCTGGCATCTAGTGGACAGAAACCAACAAGGTTATTAATTTTTTACACATCCTATGATGTAGAGGATAGCTCTAAATAACAAATAATGTTGTCTCATAAATCCATAGTTCAAAGACTTTTGTGTGTCTACACATGTCCTTTAGTTGTCAGTATTTTATGTTCTTATTTCAAACTCCCAATCTCATAATAATCATGAGGGCTATAAATATATTAAAGCATTTACTTATTGCTAATCTTATTCAGCAATTCCTCACCTACAGATTATCACTGTTCAAACTTAATGTACAGGCAACCAAGGATGCTCATCTATTTTACTTCCCATGTGTTCTCTATGTATTTATCATCCTCAATAAGTACCTACAGCCTTACTTTTTGTCTCCCAATATGTTCTTATGGTTTATTTCTTTCAATATTCACACTGTACATTCGCATCATTGGTTATTCATCACTGCTATAATAATGGACAGGGGTTTATTTTCAATTACTTGTCATGACATACAGTGTAGTGATATATTTTCTTGTGAAATATTACACATTTTATGTAACAATGTCACGTAGATATAGACATGGTATGGTAGTTGGAATGAATAATCTCTCACTAATTTGTGTTCATCATCCGTAGAAGATTAAGACTCTGAGGATATATATGCCTTTGTATCTAATAGAATTTCTGTAACTGCATCCAAGTTAAAATGAATCCATTCTGTGCTGAAAGCAAGTGGCCTTGGGACACTCAGTTCTAAATGGGACAGATGTCTCCATGAAATCCCTACCTTGTGGCTCAGGGAGTTCTGAGGAAGAGGAGGCAGGAAGATGGTAAGACCCCTGGAGATAGAGAACACCAAGGAAACACAGTCTTCTAGACACAACAGGACTGAAGCTTACATGTAACTCACAGAGGTGGCAGCAGCAAGCATAGGGCCTGCACAGGTCTAAGCCAGGCAAGGTTCCAATGTTGATCCAGGGAGTAGACACAAGGCCCTATCACAAACCTAGGATGTATCTCCAAATGACAATTACTCACAAAGGATAAAACAGTGTTCAAACATAGTCTCACTGAGTATAAAAACCATATGTATGAGCAGACCCCATGCCCAATGCAAGATAAACTCAATTATATTTTTGAAGGGTTTTTTTTTTTTCAGAATAAGCTTTGTGAGGGTTTATTTTTATTTATTTATTTGTTGTCTTTGCTATATATCTTTTACATATATATTATGGTTTTAAATTTTGTTTTTAGGGATTTTCTGTGTGTCTTACTATCTGTATGTGCTACTTGTACATGTTTAGCCCATTTTGTCTGCACTACTTTCTGGATTATTTGTTTTCACATTATTTTAATTTATCATTACATTATTAGTTTCTATAGATTTATATAGATTTCCTCATAATGTCATCATCTTGATATCCATTGGTATTTGCAAATTTGATGAATGCTCATTGTCTCCATTCTCTCGGTGATTATTAGTGAAGTAAGTAATATAATAAATTTTGATTTATTGAAGTGTGGTATAAGAATTAATTTCATGCTATTCTCATTCTTCTGTGGAAGATCAAAAGGGATTTTCTTCAAAACCTAATATGTAGGGTGATATAACACATTCTGAACACTTTGTCTAAAATACTATAAATACCTTTTCAAAGAATAGGATTTACTTTTATCATTTTAAATTGTGTTTTTAGTAGAAGTCATTTAATTTTTATGTCATAATTTTCATGTCTTATTTTTCTTTCTGTGAGATAAAGTATTGTCATAAAGCTGTTGTACTCTGTTATTCTAAATGTTTGACATGTTTAGTATAATATTTATTTTTAGCAATGTAAGGCTTATTCATGTTCATAATACTATAAAGATATTTACTTTTTCAAAGAGTAAAATAAATATCACTTTGATCATTTATTGAGCAACATATTTCCTTCATTTGAATTTAATATGAACTCTGACCTATACTTTTCTTTTAATGGCTCTATTTAGAATTTTATATTTTACTCCAATGATCTATTTGTCTTCTAATAACCATTCATCATGAAGTCTTAAAAGATATAATTTTGAAATAGTTTTGATATATGGGAGGTCTGATGCTTTATTTTGTTAGTCTTGAAGTACATAATTGACATTCTTAGCCTTTTAACCTTCCCAAAAATTTTTAAGATCAAGTTGTAAATCTCCAGAATCAACACTGGAAGAATTTAAATCCAAATAAAGTTGAACTTACAATTTAACATTATTTGAGATATTTATATTAAGTCATGTTATTCTAATCATAAAGTACTTCCCTGCAGCCTTAGATAGTTCTTTCTTATAAAATACAGTGATTTATTCAGATTTTCACTTGCTACTAATGGTATATGTGAACATTCTGATTGGCTCATAGATTTATTCCCAGAAGTTTAACTAACTCATTACTGATAGCATATGTACATATATATATACAAACACACATATATATAGTGAGACTATATATATAGTGAGACTATATATATAGTGACTATATATATAGAGACTATATATATAGTGAGAATCTTAAGTAAGTTAAATTTTATCTTTAAAATATTTTTCTCTTTTATTCTCAAGTTTTAAGTTAACCTTACTTGTATAAGAGTTTTGACAAGTGCTCAGTTGTAAAAATGGCTGCAAGTTTCCTGTGTGTGTATGATTTAAATGGTAGTCTTCCAAAATGTAATACATGATTATAATTTTTTAAAGACTTGGTCCATATCTTTAACAAGCTAAATATGTTTTCTTTTATTTAATATTTGCCAAGTTTTTGATTCTATCAGATTTAACCAAATTATAACTGAGTGGTAATTAATATCATGCTAACTATACCCACTATTTTATAAATATTATTAATGGCAGGGTATAGGTATTAGGCTTTTATAAAAATATATACTTCTAATATTTTTCTTTATGTAATATTTTCTCCATGAAGCTTGGAATGCTTCCAAATGTGGCTTTAAACCTGTGCCACTGATTTTAAAGTTAATATCAAACATAAAGTGTAGGAACTGTGATTATGAATGTTTATGTTCATAATGACAGTGTTTTATGATCTTTTGAGCAGGTATTTATATAATTAAAATGTTAAATATTTGGGGAGGCTGAAATGGCTGAAGCATATGTAAAAGTCAGAGGGAATGAAACATGAGAGGACAGATGAAATTTATCATGAAACCCAACGTTACGTTTATGGTAAATGGATCCTGGCAGAGAATCCTAAAGAGAAAATACTTTGGAAAGGAAATCATAAAACGTTGACACCTGTGGAAGATGTGCACAATTATGAGTCAGAAGCATTAACGTATAAATTAACCACAGTAAAAATTATTTGTTTTACTTTCCATCCCAATCACAACTCCCCTTCCCTCTGATCCTCCCAGTCCCTCCTTTCACTTGTATATGCTACTCCCTCTGCCCTTGGCATATCCAGTTGCAATCATACAAGACACATCTTCTATTGAGACTAGATTAGGCAGCCCATTTAGGGAAAAAAGGGCAGGCGATATAAGCAGTGGCAGCCCTTGATCCTGCTGTACTCTTGTTCTTCAGTGCAGCTTGAAATCAAGGATGATGATAGTTTAGAGTAGAGGCATGTTTTAGCTATCCTGGTATTTTTGTTTTTCTCTATGAAGTTGAGTATTGTTTTTTTTTTTTTCAATAGGATTGTGTTGAAATTTTGATGGGAATTGTTTTGAATCTGTTGGTTGCTTTTCAAAGGTAGCCACTTTTTACCATGTTAAGCTAACTTATCTGTAAGCATAGGAAAGCTTTCCATCTTCTGCTATCTTATTCAATTTCTTTTTTTTCCAAAGATTTGAAAATTTTGTCATAAATGTCTTTCATTTTCTTGACCAGCCTATTTGTCATTTCTTCATAAGATGGCTAAATGCTATGAGTTAATGTTGTATCTAGGCATTTTACTAATATGTTTATTAGTTGTAGAAGTTCCCTGGTAGAATCTGTAGGGTCACTAATGTATACTATAATATAATCTGAATTAGTGATAATTTGACTATTCTTTTCTAATTTTTTGCATCCTCTTGATCTCCTTCAGTTGTATTATTGTTCTAGCTAGAACTTTAAGTACTATATTGAATAGTTATGAAGGGAATGAACAGCTTTATTTTGTCCCTAATTTTAGTGGAATCGCTTCAAGTTTCATGCCATTTAATTTGATGTTGGCTTTACTGTGTTTAGATGTGTGCCTTGTATTCCCGATATTTCCAATACATCATGAAAGGATGTAGGAAGTTGTCAAAGACTTTTCAACATCTAATGAGATAACCAAGTGCTTTTTTGCCCTTTTCAGTTTGTTTTTATGGTAGATTACATTGATGTATTTTAGTATGTTGAGCCATCCCTTTTATGAAGCCTAATTGATCATGGTCAATTAAATTTTTGAAGTGTTCTTAGTTTCAGTTTGGGAGTATTTTACTGAGTATTTCTGCAAAAAATATTGGTAAGAGAGAAGTTTTCTCTCTGAAAGTTTTCTTCCTTGATTGAGTCTTTGTGTGATTTAGTTATCCCGGTGACTATGACCTCGTGAAATTAATTTGACAGCGTGCCTTCTGTTTCTATTTTGTGGAATTATGTAGTTGTAATTGCCATTAGTAACTCTGTTTGTTTTTATTATGACCTTGCTAAACCCCAAATGACAAAGACAGAGTCTTATGGATTTACTTAGTCAGCTTTAGCACAATGACTGGACGATTACCCCTAAATAATTTTTCTAGGCTAGACCGGTTATTTTCACGCTCCATCCCTATGCTACTTGCTGTTTGAATCTCACCTCTGTGATTTCTGCTCCATCAGTATGCTCTCAGGGGACAGTTCTTCAGCCAAGTGCTCCTGGTCCTTCCCATCTAATAAAGACATTCTAATTTCTTCATTTTCTTTCTCCTTCTTTCCCATTCTTTATTCCTCAAGGTCCCTGCCTGAGACTCCCAAACTGAAGCCCAGTTTATCTCTAGAATTATATCAGTTTATGTGTTTTATTATTATTATTATTATTATTATTATTATTATTATTATTGCTTCTATTTCTACTTTCAAGTTTTGAACAGTTTTATTCATTTTGTTTACCTGTCTGATTGTACTTTCCTTTATTTCTTTAAGTGATTTATCCATTTCCTCTTTAAAGGGCTTATCATCTTCATAAGATTTAATTGAAGGTCAATTTCATTAGCTTTGGTTGTTTTAGGATATCCAGGACTGCTGTAGTAATACAGCCGAAGTTTCTGTGAAAGCAGGCAGAGTTGTGGGCCAGAAAACGGAGTGCACATGGTCAGGCATAGTTTAATGCTTGTTGAGTGCAACTTAGATGGACTTGGTGTGTTGGGGATTGAGAAGAGTTGGGCTCATCTGGTTGTTCCTAGTATAGGCAGTCGTCTGGGAATACAGGCAAAGTTTTGGTCTGGAAAATAGAGGCACACCCACAGTTTTGTTACCATATCAAAATATTGACTAGAGAAAGCTTTGAGGTATAGAGCCAAACCCTTCATGTCATGTATCATGCCTGATTATCTTGTAATATTATGTGCCAAAATTTGTGTTTTTATGTTATTCCATAAAGCACTGGGGAATACACACACACACACACACACACACACACACACACACACACACACACACAATGATATTTATATACTTTAGAATTATATATATGCATATATATACAGATATATATGTATATATATGTAGATGTAGATATATATCCATTATATAATAGGTATGTTATACTTTCCAGAGAAACTCAGTAGAGCAAGATCAAATAGAGATGTAATTATTATAGATGTAATAAGAATGAATAAAAGAATATCTACTGGAATTTTGCATTTCAGAATCCCTCCACTGTATGGGGAATAGAAGTATTACTATTTCAAATGTTTTTCTCTTCACATCTACCTTCATATGTATTCATCATTTGTTACTTTTTATTTTCTACCTTTACCAATCTCTTGAAATCTTTATTCCTTTCTCTCCTTAATATAAACTGATAAATTTTATAAATTGACTAGATGTATTTCTGTTTAAATAATATTTTTATTAATCCTTTATTCCAGAGTTTATTTTATGTATGTTCATTTTCTTACCCTCCTTCCTAACTCTTCTTAAAATTACTTCCACCTCTAAACCCACCCAACATACTGTTCTTAAAACAATGACAAGATTCTCTATAAAATGTTCCTAAAACATTACCAAGTTGTAAATGTATACTGTTTTAAATTTTCATCAGTTAAGTTTAATTTAAACATTCTATAAACATTTTCCAAGAGGAAAACATCATGGAAGGGTGTATAATTTGTTTTATCTGGCTCATTTACATGTGACAAAGGAAGTGATAATATCATTTATGGATACTAATAGAAAATAAAAATGAAATATTTTCGGCTTCACTTCAACAGGATATTAAAAGAATCGTCTTCATAGTAAAAAAAAAAAAGTTCATTAATCTCAGTAGAGATGTGAACTATCTGATGAATTATCTTAACATTTTAGTAAGAACACAATGGGAGGTCCACTAATGCAATGTCCCATTGTAATAATTCTCTAGAAAATGAAATACAAAGACAGCCATCTTCTTAGCATAAAAGAAGAAATATTAACATTTTACTTTCTGTCTAAATGCAACACATTGCAGTTCAAGTTAAGAACAAAGTTACAATTATAATTTTGCACTTCTTAGATAAGCTGTTATGAATGTAAGAGAATATTAACGAGCATCAGAGAAGGTACTGCCATTTTCACATTTGTATGTGACTTGTTTTTATAGGAGCAATAACAGAAATCAAAATAAAAAAAAAACTCAGCAAAATGATTACTTTTGAGAGAAAAAAGTAATGCAGAACCATGATAAGATATCTAAGATAACTGTAATACTAATTAAAGACTCAGAATTCACTCTTTTTCAACTATTTTGAATATATCCCAACATACATTTTTTCCTAAATGTAAAGAAAATGAGGCCTGGAGACATTAATTCATTCTGAGCCCCTACATCTAAAAACTTGAAGAGCCTGAATTCTACTCAGGGATGTCTTAAAGCAAAGCCTGTTTTATTCATTTATTTTTATAATATACATCTCTTAAAAATTTGAAAATTGGTTAATTTCAGTGTGGGATTACTTGTATTTTTTCCCTTATTTATATGTGGGTATATATATATGTGTGTGTGTGTGTGTGTGTATGTATATATATGTATATACATATATACATATATGTGTGTGTACATATATACATTTGTGTGTATATATATACATACATATATGTATATACATATATACATATATGTGTGTATTATACATATATGATATTTACAACCTTAATGATTTTCCTTTTTTTCTTTTATTTGCATTTCAAATAATATCCCCTTTCTGGTTTCCCCCAAGAAACCCCTATTCCAGTCCCCTTCCCCCTCCCTGCCCTAGTATTCCCCTACAGTGGGGCATTGAGTCTTCCCAGGGCCAAGGGCTTCTCTTGCCATTGATGTTCGAGAAGACAATCCTCTGCTACATATGCAGCTGGAGCATGGGTCCCTCCATGTGTACTCTTTGGTTAGTGGTTTAGTTCCTGGGAGCTCTGGGGATCTGGTTAGTTGATATTCTTGTTCTTGCTATGAGGTTGCAAACCCTTTCAACTCCTTCATTCCTTTCTCTAACTGATTTTATTAAATATATTTAATATTTATTTAATATTTAAATATTAAATATTTAAATATTTAATTTAATATTTAATCATGATAAAATATATTATGCTAATTGAAATAAATTGTTAAAAAATTGAAAATTAGTCATGAAAATAAATAAATTCAAAATTTAGTGGAACTGATTATAGAAAATATCAGAAGTGATTCTTTTACACACACACACATACACACACACATACATATATATGTATGTATATATAAGCCTGTAGATTGATGAATGGGTGCAGAGGCACTCCATTCATGGTTTTATATTGGATTTTATTCTGATTTTAGGATGACTAAATTTTTAGTTACTAAGAGCATTGTAAGAAATTATTAATGAATATGTTTTTTATTCAAACATCTGAATGGTATAAGCCAATATCAAACACATCAACAGACACATATTATGGACGGTTAATATTACATGGTTACAGGTATAGAAGGAAAAAAATATTAAGATAAACATTCGTATCTCAAAAGTTAGTAGGAAAATCTCATATATGCAGCTGACAATAAGAATTAGCAAGTTTTCACCTCTTCCGTAATTGTTGGCCTACTGTGTTATAGCAACATTTTTAAGCGCTGGAGGTTGTAATTCATTTGTAAATGAAATATTGGAAAGGACACACTGAAAAATCAATCAGTTGTTTGTCACTAAGGCTAGAGCAATTACAGAGCCAATGAAAAAACAGTGACATATATTTTAAGATACTTTTACATAGAAACTCAATACAAAAAAATCAATATTCCTTATCAAATCAATGTGCAAAAAAAAAAAAAAAACCAAACTTTCTTTTACCTGGATGACACAAGATATTTCTGTAATGGTAATAGAGGGTTATAAGAACTTGATCCTTAAAATAGCTAAGAACCTATCACTTGGAAGATTATCTGCTTCTTCTGAGGTCTAAAGGAAAGAGTAAAAGGATATTGAGCATACTGGCAGTGATGACTGTTCCTAGTTGTCAACTTGAATACATCTGGAATGAACTACAATCCAGATGTGAATGCAACACCTGTGATCCAAGTCTTGAGGCTGAAAGACATAAACTTCTGACCTGGGATTTTGATATGGGATGACATATGCCTTTGATCCAGATCTTGAAGCAGTAGTCATGGAAAGCTTAGATGCAGGCAAGGTAGTACACACATTTAATCCCCCCAAACTGAAGCAAGTAGATCTCTGAGTTCAAGGCCAGCCTGGGACAGAGCAAGTTCCAAATCCAGATGTGGTGGTATATACCTTTAATCTGGACCATATATTCTGCTGGAGGCCTATATAAGGACAATGGAAGAAGAAAGCCTCCCTCTTCTTCACTTGCTTGTACTTACTTACCAGCCCATCTGTTGGAACCTACTTCTTCAGGATTCCAGCTTATAAGAACCTATCCTTGTGGGACTGAGCAAGTACTAGATTCTTGGACTTTTCTTTCAGAGTCACCCATTGTTGGGTTATTTGGACTACAGACTGTAAGTCATTCTGATAATTTCCTTTAATATATGCAGACATTCCATAAGATCTGACTAATCATAACTCCAACTGATACAGCAGTGGTCTACCTCCCCAGGATGACTAGGCTGCCTACTACCACATCCTAAAAGGAAATAACCATGAAGTGTCAGCCTCTATATTTGGAAAACATATTGGTCAAACAACAATACCAACCATAATGTTAAGTGACTTTTTTTCTGGGAAGGGAAGCAAATGTCTACTCACTTCATCAACAGAAAAAAGGGAAATAGATCTACAGAGTATTGATTGGTGAACCAATAAAATTTCTGGGGTTGCTTGCAGGAAATGGCATAATGTATGGACCAGATACAGAAGTAGAGAGTAACTCTTTCAGGAATTGTTAACTGCCTATTCATTCTTGAATACGGTTAGGCTTTCATGAGTTCCCTGCCTCCATTACAGAAAGTAAATGAGCAAGCCTAATCTTGTGCAACTCTCTAGCATCTAATCCCAACTGCTTCCAGTTAAAAGGGCAATGGGCATGTCATACACAGAAGATAGTATGACACACAACATACATGCTAGAAAACCAAAGCAATTGTGAGAATGGGGGATGAATGAACACACATAACCCAAAGATGATGCTATACATGCTCAATGAAGAGGCACCTCCATGAAGCAAAGAATTATCCAGAACTAATTGTTTATTTGGTTGAGACTTAAACAATTTGATTTAATCCCCTTCTAAGGGCATTGAGGAAAACCCAGAGGTTGAGGTTAACTGTCGTTCTGTTGGTTTACACCTGAACAGAGATAATGAGTTTATATGAGTACATTTGCCTGAAAAACACACATTACTTTAGTCAGTTTCTGATGCCTGATTCAGTGACGCTGTTTCTATGAATTTTTCTGAGACTGATATATATGGAGAGCTATGCAGGCAGTTCCTAAGAGCTTGTTGAGCTTGTATAGTCCTTAAGTGCCATGCATAAGAAACTAGGTTCCTATCCAGACTATCCTATGCACACACAGGTATTTTATCCCACTCTTCCACAAATTCTCTCAACATATGCCTTTTGTTATAGTGAAAAAGAAAGAAAATAATATATCTTAGTTTTAAATATCTAGCATGTCTCTTGCCTCTTTGCCCAAAATAGAGAGAAAAGGAGAGATTTAATTCTAGCACAATCCAAATTCTAATTAAACAGCTTTTGAATGCCCTATTAGTGTTGTGGAAGAAAGGGAAGAATAAAAGATCAAACTGACATTTTTCTTCCTTCTTTATAAATAATTTGCTGTCTTTATGGTGCCTTATCTGTGAGGTAAAACATTTTATAACAACTTTGGGAAAACTCTCAAAATTATACAGGATATTCATTGGTGTCTATGGTTAAAAACACACTGCTTAATTAGTGTGCATATTTGAATTTACATAGCACTATGTGTAATTTAATAGTGAATATTTTAGAGAGAGAAATGTTGCATGGAAGTTTATGGTAAATAACTGTTTCTCACTCTGTAATTAAGTAGAGTAATTGGTTTTTTTCCTACTTAAGATTATGACTTATAAGTTGATACCTATGCAGTATTCTCCCACAATGCCTTTACAAAATAACTAATACCTACATAAGGATTTTCCCTCTATACTACTAAAATATTATGTGTATAAACAGAAATGTACACACCTACATACATGTTTAATTCATGAGACATGTGAAGATATAATGGATTTGTATATGTATATAAAATGTACATTTCAAGTATTTAATTCTGATTGTAGAGATTCTGGTAGACGATTCTGCACTCAGTTAAATTTGCTCTGATATAATACATAAAACCATAACAGTTGCATTAAGGAATAGTATAATATTTTTGCTCTGAAAGCATGCAAATTTTTCTCTAGCTTTTTGAAATGCAAATTATATTATATTATATTATATTACATTATATTATATTCATTCTGTGCAGTAGCACAGTAAGAAGTAGTACTCCTTTGTCAAGGTGACTTAATGCCAGTACTCATGCCCCCATTAACCCAATTTATTGGTCCCACATTCTGGTAGTCACTATTCTGCTCTCCAAGTCTATGAGATCATCTCCTTAGATTGAGCTTATCAGTATGATCACATAGTATTTCTTCTGTCCTGGCTGATTTCACTTAACCTAATGATGTACAGTTACATCATGTTATTGCAGATGATAAGATTTCACTATTTTTAGGGCTGAATAGGTTGCCTAGGGTAGACTTTATCAGTTTCTATGTCAAAGTCTGCTGGGATTTTGAGAAGTGTTTGAATGCAAATATAAACATTGACATTCAGTCTATGAATATTTTAATTTATTTAAGATTTATTTCTCTGCAGAATACTAAGTGGAAACTTATTATTAAATCCAAGTAGGTCTCATATTTAGTACTTATAGAACACATACCTCAGATTTTGATGCTATGTTTAGTAAAATTTCATAATTTTATGTCATTTTTTCAAGAGCATACTTTAAGTCAGTGATTGAATTTTGCTGGTAGCTTCAGTTCTTGACTTTTTTAGTGTCAGTATACAGAAGTATGTTAGTTCTTTTAGACTCAAGTTGTGTCATATTTACTTGTCTTGTATTCTACTAATTACATTGTTGACATATTTGTTCCCATAACTTTTGGTGCAAATTATCATGCTATCTTCAAAAGAAGATAACTAAGTTCTTTCCTCTCAGAATAACAACAACAAAACAAACAACAAACAAACCAAAACCAAAACCAAAACAAACAGAAAAGGACTTCATTACTCAAGCATGAATTTGGAAAGAATATTTGTTTCCCTTGTTTCTGGTGTAAGGGGCCATGTACCCTTGTTTGAAAGTTGAGTAGCACGTATCTGCAAATTTTGTGTTAGGTTTTCTCCTTTCAACTTTTGTTATTGTATTCTATATCTAGTTTAGAAATGTTTGAAGTCAATAATGGTTTTAACTTGGTCTATGGTCTTGGGAAATGATCATGAATTTATTTCCCTTTTGAGAACTGACTGAATTTTGATGATTGAAGTGTGAATATCTATTAACCTCAACTTCTTAAGCAAGCTACACTTAGTACTAATGTGTGTACACTGTCAGATTTAATTCCATGGCTTAATTTTTGTGTATATGTTCATAAATAATATTTCCTGTTCTTTCCTAATTTCTTTTTGTATAATACCTTTGTTTGGATTGATTTGGTTTATTTGCATGAGAAGAGAATGTCTTGCTGTATACTCCAAGCTGGCTTAAAGTTAATGATTCAGCTGCCTAAGTCTCCTTTGTCCTAAGACTACAGGTATACATCATCATACTAAGCTCTTGTCTAGTTTTGCTTCATGGTACTGTGAAAGCTACTCCTCAGGATGGTGTTTCCAGGTCAGACACTGCATAAATCCTCTGAGATTTGTGTACAAGGCATATGGTATTCAGGAGACCAAAGCAAGATAGTTGACGTTACTTGGATTTCCTTATTTAATGCTCAAAAGGCAGTTTCTCATGACATGTGTTGTGGTTTTGTTAGATGATTTGTGGATCCTGGGGGTAGCATTGGAGCCCAGGCCTGACAGACACATCTATAATACAACTCCATTACCTAAGACTCAGGCAACATTTCTGAAGAGGCGGTAGAAAGACTGTAAGACCAGAATATTAGGGAGTTTGCTGTGAAACTGTGTATTGTTGGTTTGTCAGAAGCTATATCCATAAAATCTCACCAACGTGGCTGCCTATACATTGAACTGTACAAGGAAGACGATGGGCATGTTAACATTCTTTAGTTTCTTGTATGGATTTGTATACTGGATGCCTGGCTCAGTTCTGGCTATGAAAGAAATGAAGACCATTTGGGTTTGTAGACACATGGTATTTATTCAGAACCTTCTGTTGCAGAGACATTAGCCCCCATCACAGGAAACTGACTGAGATTCAAAGGCAGAGAGAGGGAAACAGGAAATTTTTCTGTGGGGAAAGATAAGCAGGCTTTGGGTGCATGCTACCTATACTCCATTTACCAAAGGCATTGAGACTTTTTTTTTTTTTTTGCAGAGAATTCTTTTGGCTTTCTCCAGTTTGAACAGAGAGAAGCAAAGGTAGAATACGAATGGTAAAAACTCTAACCCAGGGTTTTAACATAGTGAGAAAACTGGCTTAAAACTGGCTTCCCTTGATGATCACGGAAGAGGTTTATGATCTAATCCTGTGATTTAATATGAGCAGGTCCATGCTTGCTTTCTCATTGCCCAGCTACCTGCTGCAAGGGAAGTGGAAACAACTTCAGCTGGAAGAGAACAAGGGCCAAGGGTAATGGCAAAAGTTTTATAAAAAGCAAACTTGTTGTTAATTTGCATCTGTGTCTGTAAATGCAGGACTGAGGATGGAAAACCCTTTATGGACTGAATTACCTTCCCTGACCCAGCAAGAGATTCTCTATGGTTTTGCCTTTCAGAGATCTTTAAATTCACTTTTAGCTCTGTATAACATGCATGGAGGGACACAGTGGAAACAGCACTTTTTGACCTCTACGTGGTTCTGGGCGTCATCCTCAACTGAGCGAATGCTAGAATTCAGGTACAGCATTTTCTCTACCTTCCCATATTTACTCATGTTCACTTTGGACATTCTCACTGGTCAATGCAATGATATTCCTTAGTAAAGACTTTGGTCATAGTGTCAGATATTTAGTACTGTGTAAACATTTTCTAAAATATTTCAGACATGAAATTTCAATGAAGTATCCTTTTATAGAAAGAAAGATAACAGGTGGATTTATATTAAATATACACACACACATATAATTTGCTAAAAATGAAGTTGTGTGGTTCCACCCTATACAAAATGACTCAGGGTATCAGAGGATGGGTCTCAGTAGTGTATGCTTTACAAAGCACTACAGGCAACACTTATGTGTATAGATGGTGACAAAAGCCACTTCTCTAAAGCTAGCCTCATTGCAAAGGGAGAGCTTCAAGCTGAGGAGATAATCCCCTCCCCCTTCTGTGCACATTCAAGAGTCAGTGGTGCTGTGCTTAGGGTGATTCTCTTAACAAGGATTAGGAATAATCACTGTGTTTTAAATGTGAAATGCTCAGGTCTTCCCAGGGATTTGAATACATTGAGCTTTATTAGGACTGATGAAATGAGGATCCTTGCTTCCCCAAAGAACAGTTTAAGCCCGAACATAAAATAAATCAAAGGGAATTCTAGCCTTGGAATCTGCAGATGCCATTAATTAGCAGAGGAGGCATTTGGCATTTACATTCAGTTAGAATCTCCACTTGGGGAAAGTGACATTCGATATGCAGAATGCTGGCCTTGAAAAAGGCAGGAATATTATGTGTAAGAATACCAAAGTGCTTGAAAGTGACAGTTAAGAGCATCAGCCTCATATGTGTGAACATAAAATCCCATTCCACAGATTTCATATTAAAATGGAAAAACAAAGGGGACAGGGTTACACCAAACTGAAGAGAAACTATTCAGTCATAGGATGGATGCTGTTGGAAAAACTAAAAATGATAAATATTTAAAATATAAAGTATTCTAATGATAATTTCAGAAAAAAATGTAGAGGATCATTTACTTGAAGTAAGACTTTCTATTAAGTCAATCAAATTCTGTGGTCTGAAAGTAAACGGTAAAGTAAAAGGATGATGATATACCTCTATCCCATGTAAATGAACTATATTTTTTATGTACACATGCATACATTTGTTTATACACATATAGATGTGCATCCTGTCTATGTATGTTTACCTATAAATTTAAATGTGTGGAATTATACATATATAATAATCATGAATAGGTACACATTCATGTTCAGTTTTGTATATATGGACCTCTTTCCATAGTTATTAAATTATACTGGCTTCCACAGAAGTTATTCAAAAAATGAGAATATATATGGAGCCTATATTTTCTTAAAAATTAGGAAAAATATGTTCACAACCTAGCCCAAAACACAATAACTTCTTCTGAGATTAAATAATTTAAACCTTTATAGGTTAACATTCATGAAACATTCTGAAAAGTAGAAATAACTTGAAACACCACATGTCCTTCATACCTTTTTTCAAGTCCTCAGTTGCAAAGTATGTTAGACTGTGTTTTGTAGTGGCTAGAAGTTGCATTTTTAATTACTGTACATATTTATATGTATTGCATGGCTCTTGAGGGAGATGTGGTGTGTACTGTGTGTATTCCCACTTGCATGGAAAACCCTTTATGGACTGAATTACCTTCCCTGATCCAGCAAGAGATTCTCTATGATTTTGCCTTTCAGAGATCTTTAAATTCACTTTTAGCTCTGTATAACATACATGGAGGAACACAGTGGAAACAGCACTTTTTGACCTCTACGTGGTTCTGAGCATCATCTTCATCAGAGAGAATGCTAGAATTCAGGTACAGCATTTTCTCCACCTTCCCATATTTACTCATGTTCACTTTGGAAATTTTCACTAGCCAATATAATGGTCTCCCTTAGTGAAGACTTTGGTCTAAGTGGTAGACATTTAATACTGTGTAGACATCCTTTACAATATTTTAGACATGAAATTTCAACAAAGGATCCTTTTATAGAAAGAAAGATAACAGGTTAATTTATATTATACACACACACATATAAATGCTTATATATGGTATGGTTGTGCATATTTACATATTTTCATACAACTGTTTGTAGAATTATTGATGTTTACATATTTAGACATATGTATTATATACCAATGGCCACTGTTTCTTATAATGAGGATAATAAGTAGTAAATACATATTTGGCATACAGGATCTGTAAGTAACCATCTTTAACATTCTTGACAAAATAAAGAATAGGTAAGAGTAATAATTTTGGAAGTTTCTGTTTAGCTGTAGATGAATCTGAGCTTTTAAAAAAATTAGAGATCTTTTGATTATATGTTGTAGTCTCTGAATTTGATTTACTTGGGTTTCTGTTTGCACAAATTTGACTCTGTTTTGTCTCTACTATCCTGTTCATTTTGTCTTATCCTGGCTTATTTTACTACTACTACTACTACTACTGTTGTTGTTGTTATATGCCTAATTTTAATTTTTTATTGGAAAGAGAAAGAAATAGTATAGTATTGGATACATGAGGAAGTGGGTAAGATCTTTGAGTAATTGGGAGAGAGAAACTTTCCAGAATATGTTTTGTTAAAAAAAACATTAATTTCCAAAAAATAAATAAATAAGTAGCATATACAATATGAATCAATGATAAAATGTCAGAAATATAAATGCATATTAATCAATTGAATAATATCAGTCTTAGAAAGTAATAGCAGAAACCAAGTGATAGGTTTTGACTTGTAGCAATATAGAAATGAGAATTGGAAGCAATCACCCATGGAAGGATTACAGAGACAAAGTTTGGAGCTGAGACAAAAGGATGGACCATCTAGAAACTGCCATATCCAGGGATCCATCCCATAATTAGCCTCCAAATGATGACACCATTGCATATACTAGCAAGCATTTGCTGCAAGGACACTGATATAGCTGTCTCTTGTGAGACTAGGCCGGGGCCTAGGAAACACATAAGTGGATGCTCACAGTCAGCTATTGGATAGATCACAGGGCCCCCAATGGAGGAGCTAGAGAAAGTATCCAAGGAGCTAAAGAGATCTGCAACCCTGTAGGTGAAACATTATGAACTAACCAGTACCCCAGAGCTCTTGACTCTAGCTGCATATGTATCAAAAGATGGCCTAGTCAGCCATCACTGGAAAGAGAGGCCCATTGGACATGCAAACTTCATATGCCCCAATACAGGGGAACGACAGGGCCAAAAAAAATGGGAATGGGTGGGTAGAGAAGTGGGGGAGAGGGTGTGGGGGACTTTTGGGATAGCATTGGAAATGTAATTGAGGAAAATATGTAATAAAAAAAATGTCAAGACATGGTTCTTCATCCAGTCATCCAATGTCCTGGTCAATTTTATGCCAACTTGACACATGTTAGAGTCATCAGAAAGGAAGGAGGCTCTATTGAGAACATGTTCCCATAAGATGGGCTGTTAGGCAAGCCTGTTAGGCATTTTTTTATAATTGGTAATTGGTAAGGGAGGGTTCAGCCCATTGTTGGTGGGACCATTCATGGGCTGGTTGTTCTGTATTCCATAAGAAGGCAGCCTGAGCAAGTCATATGAAGAAAGCCATTAAGCATCACCCTTCATGGCTTCTGCATCAGTTTCTGCTCTCTGCATCAGCTCCTGCCCATGGTTTTTACCCTGTTTAAGTTCATGTCCAAGATTCCTTCAATGATGGACTACAATGTGGAAGTGTAAATCAGGTAAAACTTTTACTCCCTAACTTACCTTCTGGTCATGCTCTTTCAATTCAGTAATGGTACCTCTAACAAAGACAGCCATAGTTTTGTGGGAACTGTAGAGGTTAGATGCTGGAGATACTATAGAAAACAAATGGAAACAGAAACAGAAGGAATATGACATCTGTGCTCATAGAAAGAGCAGGACATTAGAAGGTTAGAGATGAGATTGAGCTAAATAACAGGAGGAAAATCAGGAAACTACAGTTTCTAATTATAAAGCATGAGACTGGAACTAAGCAGTAATGTTGTAGGTAAAGTAGAAAGGAGGCACTTATGTTAAATCTTGCTCAATATAGAAAACATCATGCGCGGGCTCAGGGAATCTTAGGAGAGAATGGACTGGTTTGTGGTTAGAGAAGACTGGTTGTAGTTCCTATGAATAGTCTCTAGAGTGAGAAGAGGCAGGACAATTTACAGGGAGAGAATTCCAAGGATCAGGAAAAAGGAAAATCATTATAATTTGCAAAATATGTTTATGTACCTGTTGAGGGCAAGTGTAATGCTGAGTGAAAGATTTGAGATTTCAAGAAGAATGTTGACAATGTAAGAGAAAGAAATAACTTTGGGAGTGAAAAAAGGTGATTTAAAAATAAGGTATGTTAGTTTTAAGAGAGATTAAGTGAACCCATGAAGACAATGTTTGGTACCTGCAAGTCCCATTTGGCAATTACTTTAGTAATCAGACACAAAGAGCCTGCAGGGGAAGCCAGTTGTTCCACTAGCTTACATAGTCAATCATAAGCTTGCCATTTAGTTTCGTTCAGCCTTACTTAGAATTTCCCTTGTAAAATAAAGTACAATTTGCTGGGCTCTTATAAAGATCAAATGAGATCATGTCTATGAAATTATTCTTTAAACTCAATATTTTTCCTGCAGTGAGACCATGTTGTCATTAGATTAAACCCACCTCTGGCAGGGTTCCATCTTTTATTAACCTCTCCTGTTCCAGATAGTCTATGAGAAAAATTTAAAAAAAAATACACAAAGTAAAATATTGGAAAAGAAGATAAAGCTTAACTTTTAGGTTTATTTTTTTAAAATCTTGGCTATCCTTTCCTTTCCAAATAATACAATTTCTATTTGAATGAAAAACAGTGAATAACTATGGGCCTATAACTGAAGACTGAAATATTGCAATTATAAATATCCAAATTAAGGCACCAGTATTTATAGCAGATAGTGGATACTATGAATATGACAAAAATTGATAGTACATTTTCATGTGGCAGGTCTCAGTGCCTAAGCTGTTTCTGTAAAACCAACTTACAGTTAAAAAGTGAAAAACAACTTGCACTTTTGATTGTAAGCTGTTGTTTTTCTGTTCTCTGACGTTGTCCCAGAGGAAGACATGTTACATTTCTTGAGAGAAAAGCCTATAAAACACAGGAAGCTACAGAATGTCCTTTGGGAAATGTGCAAGAAGATAATCCTTATGGGAGACAAACCTCTGTTCCTGGCAAAGGAAGACTACACAAGAAAGAGCAGAAGCCAGGGACAGAGTTATTGGAATAAATACAGGAGCTGAGCTAGAATGGAGTTTTTAAGTACGACAAAGACTACACATCAGCATACACATTGGGCATAAATATTGTACATCAAAGGAAAGGAGTTCCTATGATTCAAGAGAATATTATTAAAATGGTACTTTTTCTTTAAAATAAGTTGAAATTTCTTCTTCTTCCAGTGTTTTATAATCAACTTCATAAATTCATCAATGCTTTTAAATTTGGAAGAAAACTAAGGGAACAGTTGAGAAGAGAAGCAAAAAGAGGCATATCTAAAATGAAAAACATGTAAAATAAGCAAAGAACTTTAAGTTTTAAATGATTCTGTACCAGTAGGCACATAAGTTACTAGACTCATGAATTAGTCATGAAAATATTAAAGTAAGATAAAATTAATCATATTATATATATTGAAGGTGAGCTAACAAATGAAATGCAATTCAGTAAATGATATATGAAATATGGCCAATCTTTTTTTGTTGTTGTTGTTAGGTCTCTACTTTCCACAAGTTTGGAAGAAAAACACCAAACAGGTCCAGTCCATGGGTAGAAAGAAATGTTTATTTGGAAAATCAAACTACCATAATTTTTCACTGGAATAGAGAGCAACAACTTAGCAGGAAAGCAATCAGATTTAATATGGTAGTTACCAAGGCTGGAGTCTTTGATCTGATGGAGGCTGTTGGATGAATCAAGCCCTAGATGCCCTTGCTGAAGGTAGCTGACTTTGGGGGTTTTTAAGGAAGATAGTGACTTTCCTAGGGAACAGAGTCTGATTACAGAGGATTCCTGAAGAATGCTGGCTTTAGTTTCTGTTTGCCTGACAACAATTCTTCTGTTTACCTGGTCACAGTCCTTCTACTGGAACATTGTCTTTGACACTGCCATTCTGGGAGTTGTATCTATAACAGCTATATCTCATTAAAAATAAATTTATACTTAGTTATAATATGTTTTAAAAGACCATTGCTATATTAAAATTGTGGTGCTATTTATAAAATATATGATCCATAGAAGATATATTTTATAACAATTCATAACAAAAAGTTGGCTGAATGGCTGAGTATATCAAGTCACTTGTCTCCAAGCACAACTGCTTGAGTTCAACCCCTGATCCAACTGGAAAAAACAAACTGGTTTTTTGAAGGTGTCCTCTGATCACCAAACCTATACCATATAGCATGCACATGTGCAAACACACATAGCAGATGCAATCATATCGAAGAATGTTATCTATAGAAAATCTATATAAAATTGTAAGAATCAACAAAAAGTATTAAAAAACTTAAAGTAAAATTATAGAGCAAGAATATTTAGAAAAGTTGGAGATTACAATCTTTACAATATTTCAACTTTAAAACTTTTTAAAGGTTTGAGCTTTAACAACTTACATAACAGTTCTAAACTTTTGTTTTCTCATCTGCAGAATGAGACTCTTATTTCTACATAAACATACAAGTATTGTAAAGATTCATGTTATATATTAAGTGTTAAGCCAGAGGCTATTATTTGAAAATTAACTTTTCTATGGAACATTATTTAAAGGTATCATGAAATGCAAAAACATATTCATATGAATTTATATAAAATATAAAAACTATACACAATATATAAAATTTAGAAATAAAATATCAAAAATACAATATAGAATATATATTTGTATACACAGTATATTATAAATATATATGATACTCTATGATATATAATGTACAATATATAACTTATAACATAAAATATATAATACATGATAAACAATAATATATTCTTCATTTATCTAGTGTTTATTTAGTATATATTACATTTATAATGAATATAATATATAATCCTATATAGAGAAAGTAAAGAAAATATTATATAGAAAGATCTATGAAGAAATTTAAGCAAATACATATGTACTAAACAATGCACCAACAAAAAGAAGAATTCATCCTTGATAACCAAATTATAAAAATGTATGAATTTATAATGGTGCTGACCATGGGTACCAACCATGTGTGTTGGCTTATACAAACACATAAAATTGTTAAGAAAGGAGGCCTAGCTGTGTTTTACACAGAGTATACAAATCCTTAGAATTCTTCATAAAGAACAGCAAACCACATATTTGTACAATGCTTGTAAAGCTGGGGTAGTTTAATGTGCAATGTGCAAAGGTGGGATATACCCATGTCTTGTTTTACACTTATGATTTCATTGTTATAGTTTCAATGCTTTATGAAAATTTATTTATAAGTCTTTTGTTTCTTATGCCAAGCCTTTTCTTTGAATACTGCCACACAATCAAAGTTCTTACTTCCCTTTGCTCAGAGACAAGGTCAAGGTCAGAAAGTCTAGGAGATCAAGTGACTCATTCTGATAGATTTAGGCAAGCTCACCGAGAATGCAAGTTCTCATGCACATGCTGCTCTCTCTCGATGTGGCGGACAAGGCATGGAAACAGAGGTAGCATATTAGACTTGTAGATTTAAGATTACTAGATCTTTCTCACAGTTCTCTATATCACAAACAGTGATCTTACACACTTTAGATTAGACCCCTAATGGGATGACAGGGGCACATGAGGTCTTCATTGTCTGTGAGTGAAAGACAAACCTTAATGAGAAGATATTAAAATGCTGGGGCTCACATTATAACACTGTATCTCAATGTAAGCTCACCAATACAGATGTGGTAGTGGCTTACTGAAAGCAAAGGAGTGCACAGCCATAGGTCTGGAAGAAAGAGCAGGTAAAAGAATGAAAAACTGGAAAGAGCTGTGGGGAAGGAAGGAAGCGAAGCACTCACTTTAGGGTTGTACCCTTTTCCCCTTATCTCCCTAGACTCTTAAGTAGAAACCTACGTAATGAAAGGAATAATTTCATCTTCCTTAATGAGTTATTTTGTTTTGTGTAATGGATAATTTAAACAACTATACAGCTCCTGTTCCATTTCTATTTTTAATAGTAAGACTTTGAGAGGCAAATTTTAAAATACCACTAGTGGGGTTTGTAGGCTTTCCATTTTCATATTGTCATTATTTCAGTCTTCACTTTACACCCCATTCTGCCCTCCTTTAACTTTCTCTTCCAAAAAATTTAACTTCACATATAGGTTAAGGTGGATGCAAGCTGTTTTCTACATTGTATTTCTGCGGTAAAATTTAGGGATAAAATCATATGTGAAAATAAAGTATGTTATTAATAAACACCCACTGTATGCTATATATTTTTTCAATATATGGAATGGTTTTTGAGACTAGCTAGACTTGTTCATGAACCGATTAGCTAGAGAGGGAACTGTATGTTCATAAAAGTTAAAGTTTGACCATGGTGGTTAGCGAGACAGCAGAAGCAGAACACTCACTTATGTGCATTTCTGTTTATTATATTGTTGTAATTCTACATAGCCTAGACCTTTACTACAAATTTAAAGGTGTTTCCAATTGATAGTTCATATGTTAGCAAACTCATATAATAAAAGCTGAGAATGATAAAGTATCTTAGAACAAGTTACATTGTTTTATTTCTCACTTTTCATTGTAATATAGCTTTAAATAAAAGCGGTTTAACATCATATGCAACCCATCATTAGCTCCTTAGAAAACTAAAAATTCTTGGGCAGTACTCATATGTACACAGTGCTTTGATCATAAAATTTCAAAGCCATGCCAAGTCTTCCTCTGATTGCATGGCATACAGCCCTTAGTAGCTTTTATTTTGGTCTTTATGCAAATAAACAATGGCATGTAACTGGAAAGCAAATGAAAGATCAAAGTCTTTATGAGCATACCAAAGCAAATCGTTGTTTATCCTTGTTCCTATCACCCCATTTTTAATTCTTCACAGAGATAGAAACAAGGACATGAGTAGGCATCATTAAATTAGGCGACAAATAGAACTAGCAAACAGATAGCTTGCTGTGCAGAAAAAACTTGCATAAAATCTCAGGAGATCCAAATCTTGATTGATGTAATTCAATTTGGTAGTTAGCACTCATTGAGTTTTACATGTCATCATTTTATGGAGCATTGTGCACAGTAAGTTATTCAACCGTATTTGTTTCTACAAGAGCTTGAAGAAAACACCATTATTAATGGTTTGGTACAAATGAGGAAGCACAGTGGGAGATACAATTTTCCTGTCAAGAAGAGTGTGTTCATAAATGGCTTTATTGTAACTCCATTACAGACATGTGAGAATTTAGGAAGTTATGATTTCTAGTCTATCAGAACTCAATGAAAATGCCGTCTTCTTGTGATCATAATTAATGTATCATAATAGTTATCAATATTACCTCAAGATAAGTAAATTAAATATAGTTCGAATACCATTTATCTAGCATACTTGAGATTAGAAGGTTTTATGATTTCATAGCTTCATGGATTTAAGAATATTAACATAGATCCACTAAGCCTTACTATAAAAGCATGAAACCTTAAATGTACAAGATCCAAAACATTTCTTTACCATAGTGGCATTCTGACCATTCAGATTTTGGAATGTTGATATTGCAGATTTTTGGATTTGGAGTCTTCACCCAATGATAGGCTACTGTCGCTACTTTTCTGAATGATATTTGCAAATTATAGCCTTCAAGAAGTGTTCAATTCACACTTACCCTGATCTTCATTAACATAGGAGACATATCATTTTCCCCAACTCATTCCTTTTCTGCAGCACATAATTAAATTCATGAATTTGGCAAATGTGGAGTTGGACAAAAAGTCTAGATTTCTTTATATTCTTGGTGAGGAGTTAAAATGTCTTGCTCAACAAGATTTGCAGTGGTTGTCTTAGACTTTGTAAGTTAAGGCAATTATGTTCCTCTGCTAGGAAGCTTTGTTCAGGAGTGATTTACAAGAATAGTAGACTTTGACTGTTTAAAACAACAACAGCAACAACCAAAACAAAACAAAACAAAACAAAAAAAAACATAGTTTTAGAAATACTTTCTCTCTTTTTCGTTATTTGTCTCCCTCCCTCCTTCCCTCCTAACACTGATTACTGTTGTCAAGAATTCTGTAAACAAGATTAAAATATATGTGATAATCAAGAGAGTGTGGTATTGCAAAAGAACAGACACAAATGTAAATGAACTGTGTAAATAACTCATAAATACAGGACAATAAATGAGCTCCACTTTCCTTTCCCAGAGAATCCAAGATAATAAAATAGGACAAAGTGCCTAAGCAACAAATCATCTGGAAGTGCTCAATATTAATAGGAGAAAAAAATACAGATATACATATTATATCTTAAATTAACTCTAAATTATTCATAGATTTATATGTAGAATGCAAAACTATAAAACTCCTAGGTGCTAAAGCAGATGAAACTTAGATTATCTTGTAAAACATGAAGGCATTTTAGATAAAATATCATAGATACAACATGCAAAAGAAATGGTAGTTTATTTAAGTTAAAATCTCCTACTTTCATTAAGAGAAGGTCAAAGGATGAGAATATTAGCCAGAGTTGAGAGAAACTACTTGAAGAATACACTATTGTGAAAGAACTATTGTTCCATATATACAAATAACCCCTATTACTTGATAAAGGGAAACACAACTCCATCAAATGGTGGGGCACCTTCAAAGATACCTTACCAAATAAGATTTTAAAAAATGGCTGACAAACACACAATATGTTATCCCACATCACAGATCTTCAGAGAGGGATAGGTGAGATCAACTTGTGAAGCAGAGTTTTCAGCCACAGAAATCTTCTTGAAAGTAGAATGATGATCACATGACACGATACATTTGTAAACACTCATTGTTACATACACACCAAGAGAGATTCCCTAATGTTAACAGTATACTGTATGTCATAATGAGACGTAAGATAATGATGTCACTCTATTTATGGTATTAAAGATGTCAATCTCTTGGGCATGATGCATTTATGATTATTAGAATATATGAAAAGTCTCCATACATTCCTTTTAATTTTGCTATGACCTTACAATTGTTCATTTTTAAGAGTAATATAAAGTATGGGACAAGCAAGAAGGATGCTAAGGTCCTAATGACATCATTGGGCAACTGTTTCCCCAATCCTAATTGTCCTCTGATTTATGAATTCCCTTTGTAACACAGTCTACTTCATCACGTACACTTGAGTTTGGTGTGGGTTTCACTTATATCTTTCTTTTCTTTGAGCCCTACCAAAACTGAAGACCCTGAGACAGTGGCAGGTTAAAAGTTCCCCTGCTTTGAAATGTGTAATCCTGAGAAAACTGTTTAACCTCTCACTTTCAATTTTATGTTCTATAAAAGGGATTTTTACCTACATGGCAAAGATGGAATAAAAGATCACTTGAAAATATTGTGTACCATAACTGCTCCTTAGTAAACAGATATCATATTTAATTGGAGGAAAAATCAACTCTTGTAATCTCTAAGGAAGTCCACATTGTTTCAGCCACATTTGTTCTTCTGGCAATGATTTTGGCACAAGAAAGTCATCTTTAATTAAAATTTTCCTTTGGAAAAAAAAGAACTAAACTTGCTTGTATCTCTTCTAAAATATTTCTTTTTAAAGGACATTGCTCTTCCTTGGCCTGCGTGTTCTTGTGCCACCTAAAACAAGATTATTCACAGAATGAGAGCTTCACAAAAACTGATACTTTATAAATAAAAATACAATATGAGAACACTGAATGAATAAATAAATTGAAGAGGTATTCATGAAAAATCATAGTTTGTCCAACAGTATAAATTGGGAACCACAGTGGACATGAGTCTTGATCATTCATTAACTGGAGATTCCTAGCCACAGTTGAAGAATATGAGAAAGATGAATATATTTTTAGGAGTTACTAAACATGTGTGTGTGTGTTTGTGTTTGTGTGCATATACTAAATATCATAAAATATAATTTGAATTCACAGAACAATTATAAATTTCTTATTTGCCCCATTTCATCAGATATTTATTAAGCCATCAACATTTTGTTAGACACTAATAAATTCCCATCTCTATGTTGCTATTATACTTAAACTGAATAAGTAATTATTACAGACTAAAAATTAATTCATGTGACCTAGATAATGCAGATGATAAACCCGGCGGTGGTGGTGCACACCTTTAATCCCAGCACTTGGGAGGCAGAGGCAGGCTGATTTCTGAGTTAAAGATCAGCCTGGTCTACAAAGTGAGTTCTAGGACAGCCAGAGAAACCCTGTCTTGAACCCCCCCCCCAAAAAAAAAGACAGATGATAAAATATACTATTATAATTTATTACACATAAATATCACAGTGGCATCTATAATTTAATTTCTGTTTTGGAAAGCAGTGTTTTCCCAATCAGTGAAACATACTTTAGGAAACTAGGTAAATGATATCAAATCTAAGTCCATCTTCCTCCAAATTTTATTCTAGACTTCTTTTAAACAATTTAAATTTTTGTAAATTTATTGACAACATGAAGAACTCTGTCCTAAAAGAATTATATCATTTAAATAAAAAGTATTTTTTTAAATATTCATTGTTAAATATCCATTTAATTTTAACTCATTCCTACAATCTGACACATAAGAATCATTAATACTTCTTTGTGATGAAGAAATTAAAATCCTAAGCCAAGAAAAAAAATCTGACTTTTACCAAATGAGAGAGCAAGAAAATGGACCAAATATCTCTCCTACTTCAAGTAACAATCAAAAAGTATTTGATTAAAAATAACCCAATCACAAAAGATTACATATGGTATGCACTCACCCAAAATCTCAAAATACCCAAGACACAATTCACAGACCACATGAAGGAAGACCAAAGTGTGGATGCTTGAGTCCTTCTTAAATAGAGGAACAAAATACTAAAGGGAGGAAATATGGATACAAAATGTGGAGCAAAGACTGAAGGAAAGACCATCCAGAGACTGCCCCACCTGTGCATCCATCCCATATACAGTTACCAAACTCAGACACTATTGTGGATGCCAAGAAGTGCTATGCTGATAGAAGCCTGATATTACTGTCTTCTGAGAGGCTCTGCCAGAGCATAACAAATACAGAGATAGATGCTCACAACTAAACATTGGACTAAACATGGGGTTTAGAGAAGTTAGAGAAAGGAACTGAAGGAGCTGAAGGGGTTTATAACCCCATAGGAAGAACAATAATATCAACAAATCAGACCTCCAAGAGCTCACAGGGACTAAACCGCCAACCAAAGAGTACACATGTAGCGACCCATGGCTCCAGCCGCATAGATAGCAAAGGATGGTCTTGTTGGGCATCAATGGTAGGAGAGGCCCTTGATCCTGTGAAGGCTTGTGCCCCAGTGTAGGGGAATGCCAAGGCAGGGAGGGAGGAGTGAGTGTGTGTGGGGAAGCACCCTCATAAAAGCAGGTAGAGGGGAGATGGGAGAGGTAGTTTCTGGAGGGGAAACTGGGAAAGGGGATAACATTTGAAATGTTAATAAAGAAAATATCCAATAAAAGAAAAGAAAAGAAAAAATAAAATAAAAATGAGCAGTTGTAAAATGATTTTGAGAAAGTGAACTGAAAAGTGTTAGAAATTGTTAAGAAGAAAAAATTAAAAGCAAAATAATCTGAAAGGCATTTTCAGTTTGTAGACTATTTCTTATTAACTTAGACATAGTTCATATAAAATAGTCCTTGTTTTATATATATGTTACACTAATCAATATCATGTGTCATATATATGCATATATAATTTATATACATTAGGCTATATTATATGCTTGTTTTTTAATTCTTTGATGAGTTCTTAATAAAATTAATAGGTGATAACAATTTGTTTTCCTTGTTTACACATATATTTACCAAGTTTCAGTAACTTACTCATAGGATACTGATGAGTGTCAAGTCAAAAAAACTTGTTATCTACACATCCTGAGTTCCAAATTCCTACACAAACAGTGGGCGTTTTAAATATGTTAAATGGGAATACTATTGTGGAGCATATTAGAAAATGGATAGAAGTCAAATACTCAGAACAATGCCAGAGGTGAAGAAAATCATATAGAAAGTAACATTTTGCAAGTTATGTTAACTAAAAAGATTGGACAATAGCACTGTGATATCATTGTAGAAGTCCCCAGTACCAAAAGTGCTTGAATGTGCGTTCTTGAATCTTATCTACCTACCCTGGCAAAATGGCCCAACTGATAAAAGTGTTTTCCAGAAGGCAGGATGGAATTGTATTCTACAGGTAGTCCTTAAATCTCTACATAGACTTCCTTCTTCTCATTTTCCTCCTATTCCTCTTCCTCCTCCTCCTCCTCCTCTTCTGCTTCTTCCAGAGCCACTTCTTCTCCCACTGACAAAAAATAAATACATGTAATAAAGATCTAAAATGTAAAAAAGAATTAAAGACAATTACATGTGAGAAATGTTGAATATGTTTTTCTTGAAAATAATAGCAAGTACAAGTTGTTTTCTGAGGATATTTATGAAGATTTTTTTAAGTAAACCTGTTCGAATTTGTTTAACCACACAGTTTCACCACAAAGTCCTATTTGAAGAGGATGGTTACTATTTTCTGGAAAATTCATGGATTAAATTGTGTAATTCAACTGGTTGGCATCATTTCAGTGCAAAATAGTAATATCAAAATTAAGTTTTTCAGTATACTTTTAGTATATTTTCAATATAAAACTACACTGAGTCATATATAATATACAGTAATTTTAATGTTGTGTGAGCTAATTGCAGACACCTTTGTATATCTGGTAAGCTGGGAAAAGCATTCTCTCTCTGTCTCTCTCTGTCTCTGTCTCTGTCTCTCTCTCTCTCTCTCTCTCTTGCTTGCTCACTCGCTCGCTCGATTTGGCCAATTATGTCTAGTAGAGGACTACTAGAAACAGGTATCAGTCCCTATGAGGATTCTTATAAGACTTCCAGTAGTTATTTGAAACTACAGGCAAGAAACTGAAGAGAAAAGTCTTAATATGATGTTTCAGGTCATTTTAGGCCCTGATGGATAACTGGGATTTTAGACACTGATTTTATAATTTAAAAAAAAAAAATCAGAATATAAGAGAAAGTGTTTTTTCCTAAGCTGAATAAAACAAATGTGTGAAATGTGTGTGATGATTAATTTTTTGTAGATAAAGCTTCAGTAGACTCTATCCAAGCTTATACATCTCTTTTACATTACTACATGGATAGGCACATGAGATTAAAAACACAGAAAAAAACAAAAACAGTAAAAGTTAAACACAGACATCTAAGATATAGTTTATGTGAAAGAAATGGAAAGGATTTATTTTAATAGCTGCAAATTCACGGAGGAAACTCACCTTTAAATGTATTGAGAATTTAAAAAGTAGGGGTAACACAGATGGGACAATTATTGAGATTACCTTTAAGAACTAAGGCAGATTAGCCACACTTTCTCCTGCTTTCGACGCACCCCTTACCTGAAGACTTCACAAGCTCATGCTCTTATATCATTTTTCACTAAGGATCAGAATATTTTTGAAAGTTCTTTGAGACCAGGGACTTCATAAACAGTCAAAAAACTCATAAATGTAAAAATATCAAGAAAAATAATACAATCTGCAAAGTGCTCAGAGCAGTTTACAATAAACGGCAAATTTTTATTAGATTTTTTCTTCATTTACATTTCAAATGTTATCCCCTTTCCTAGTTTCCTCTCTGAAAATCCCTATACCCTCCCCCTGTTCCTCAACCCACCCACTCCTGCTTCCTAGACCTGGCATTCCCCTATACTGGGGCCTAGCATCTTCACAAGACCAAGGGCCTCTCCTCCCACTGATGGCTGACTAGGCCATCCTCTGCTACATAAGCAGCAAGAGACACAAGCTCTGGGGGTACTGGTTAGTTCATATTGTTGTTTCTTCTACAGGGCTGCAGACCCCTTCAGCTCCTTGGGTACTTTTCTAGCTCCTTCATTGGGGACGCTGTGTTCTATCCAATAGATGACTGTGAGCATCCACTTCTGTATTTGCCAGGCACTGGCATAGCCTAACAAGAGACAGTTATAGAAAACAATTTTTTTAAAAAAAAGACTTTATCATGCTTTTAGCAAGATATTCTATACATTTATTAATTTCTTGTTATAACTATAGCCCATGTTTTGACCCACTATCTTTGATGCATCCCTCGAGGCAGGCTCAACACCCGGGACATTCACCACCCTTCAATCACTTGCTTGCTGGATCCCCAAGTAAGTCTAGAAGGAGTGAGCTCCAACACGTCCCCTGTGTACTCCATTTACCTGTCCTTAGCAACTGCATTCCCAGAAGCATGTTGTCATCATGACTATCAGAAGAGTTCCTTTTCCCCAATCTGCTGCTTGCCAATCTCTCTAAAGAATTCCTCACAGCCTTAAACTGTACCTGCTCTCCCCAGCAGCCTTTTCTGACACACAACTCTGCCTGCATTACTGGAGACCTGCCAATACTAGGGACAAACTGTTGGCAAAAGGCCAGTATAAGAGCACAATCAAATAGAGCCAGGGCTGTACCATACTGTTAGAACATGGATATCCTATGAGAGCAGGCTCTGGACATCCCAACACAGCTGAAGAACAAAAAAAAAAAAAAAAAAAGGATTTAAATCTGAACTTAGGAAAATAATGCCTTTAAAACGGAAATGAATAAATCACTTAATGAAATAGAGGAAAACAATTAAACAGGTGAAGGCAATGGATAAACCTGTTTAACACATGAAAACTGACAAAGAAGCAATGAAGAAAATTCAAACTGAGAAAATTCTGGAGGTGGAAATCATAGGTAATATAATAGAAACAACAGATGCAAGCATCACCAATAGAATACAAGAGATGGAAAAGAAAATGTCAACCATAGAAGATATGGTAGAAGAGATTGATATATTGGTCAAAGAAAATGTTAAATCTAAAAAGTCTCTGACACAAAACATCCAGGAAAATTGGGACACAATGAAAAGAAGAAACCTAAGAATAATAAGAATAGAGAAGATTCAAAGGCCCAAAAACTATCCTCAAAATCATAACAGAAAAGAAAGATGGTTATAAACATAGGAAAATCTTACAGAACACTGAATAGATTGAACCAAAAAATTAGACCCTCCCATCACATAATAATCAAATAAATAAATGTTATAGAACAAAGAAAAAATATTAAAAGCCAGAAGGGAAAAATTTCAAGTAATATATAAAGGCAGACCTATTAGAATTACACAGACTTCTCAAAAGAGACTTCAAAAGTCAAAAGAACCAGAGCAGATGTCTTATGCTCTCTAAGAGACCACAGATGCAAGGCTAATCTACTATACCCAGCAGGATAACTCCATCACTTTGGATGGAGAAAACAATTCATGCCATGGCAAAATCAAGTTTAAAGAGTATCTTTCCATAGATACAGCACTGCAGAAGATATTAGAAGGAAGTGTCCAATGGAAAGAAGTTAGGTGCAGTAACTAAAACATAGGTAATAAATACTTTTACACCATGAAACCAAAATGAGGTAAGAGGTCATATGCATGCACACACACTATCAAAATGGCAAGATTTAACAATTACTAGTCATTAATATCTCTCAACATCAGTGGACTCAATTTTCCATTAAAAAGACATAGGGCAAGAAAATGGATGTGAAAATTGGATCCATCATTAGGCTACATACAAGAAGCACACCTCAGCAACAAGGATAGATATTACTTCATAGTAAAGGGCTGGAAAAAGGTTTTCCAAGCAAAAGAACTCATGAGGCAAGCTTGACTAATCCTGTAATATGTAATTTTAGTAATAGTATCTAGTATATTAGTAATAGTATATAATGTTAGTAGTATTCTATATACAATGGAATAAAGTTTTAACAGAAATTAATAAAACAGATATAGAAGGAAAGTTCATACTCATCGAGGAAATAGTCACCAAGATGACATTTCAATTATGAAGACCTATGCTCCAAATAAAAGGAATTTTCTTTACATTAACAAAAGGAACAATGTTAAAGCTTAAATCACACATGGACCCACACATGTTAATCGTTGGAGACATCAACAACCCACTCTCACCAATGGCTAGGTCGTCCAGACAGATACAAAACACAGAAATAATTAAACCAATAGACATTTTGAATCAACTGTACCTAACAGATATTTACAGAACATTTAACTCAAACACAAAAAAATATACCTTCTTCTCAGCATCTCATGGATACTTTTCCAAAGTTGAATATATTGTCACTGATAAAGCAAGCCTCAACAGATACATGAAAATTGAAGTAACCCCTTGTACCTTATCATACCACCATGGATTAAAGCTGGACTTAAACAACACAGAAACAATAAAAAAAGCCTACAAACTCATCAATATTGAATAACTCTCCACTCAATGCTCCCTGCATCAAGGAAGAAATAAAGTAAGAAAATAAAGACTTTCTAGAATTCAATGAAAGTGTAGATAAACCATACCCAAACTTATGGGACACAAGGAAACCAGTTCTACAAAGAAAGGTCATAGCACTAAGTTTACCTTCAAAAAAATTTTGAGAGATTACATACTATCAAATTAACAACATACCTGAAAGCCTTAGACAGAAAAAAAAAAAACCCACACACCTGAGAAGAGTATATGGCAGGAAATAACTAAACAAACTAGAAACAAAGAGACCAATACAAAGAATCAATGGAATTAAGAGTTGGTCTTTGAAAAAAATCAAGAAGATAGACAAAGCCTTAGACAAACTGAGTAAAAGGCAGAGAGACAATATCCTAACTAATAAAATCAGAAATGAAATGGGGAACATAACAGATAAATAGGAAATTCAAAGAGTCATTAGGTCTTACTTCAAAAACTATACTCCAAAGAATTGGAAAATCTAAAGGAAATGGATAATATCCTTAATAGATATAACTTACCAAAGCTAAATCAAGATCAGGCAAACAATTTTAAAATCCCTATAATCCTAAGGAAATAGAAGCTGTCATTAAAAGTCTTACAACAACAACAAGTTCAGGTCCAGATGATTTCAGTTCAAAATTCTACCAGACTTTCAAATAATATCTCATACCAATACTCCTCAAATTATTCCACAAAATAAAAACAGAAGAAATACTGCCAAATTTATTTTGTGAGGTCACAGCAACCTGATTCATAAACCATACAAAATCTTAAGTAAGAAAAAAATTCAGACCCTTATGAACACTGACACAATGATACTCAATAAAATACTCATAAACCAAATCCAAGATACATCACATATTATCCAACATGATTAAGTAACCTTCATCCCAAAGATGCAAGGATGGCTCACCATACAAAAATATATCAATGTAATCCACCATATAAGCAAACTGAGGGGGAAACCCCATATGATCATCTCATTAGATGCTGAAAAAACTTTTGACAAAAATCTATCACCCCTTCATGATAAACATCTTGAATATATCAGGGATACAAGGTACATACCTAAACACAATAAAGGGGATATACATCAGCTAATATCTAATATCAAACTAAAGGGGAAAAAATTAAAACAATTCTACTAAAATGAGGGACAAAATAAGGCTGTTCACTCTCTCCATATCTGTTCAATTTAGGACCCAAAATTCTAGGTAGAAAACTAAGAAAATTAAAAGAAATCAAGAGTATACAAATTGGAAAGGAAGAAGTCAAAAATGTCTATTTGCAGATGTAGGAATATTATACATAAGTAATCCCTCTTCCCAGGAATTCTACCAGAGAAGTTCTACATCTGAAAATACCTTCAGTCAAGTGGCTGGATATGAAACTAATTTTAAAGATCAGTAGTCCTTTTTATACAAACTTTAAACAGGCTGAGAAATAAATTAAGGAAACAACACAATTAACTACAATTAATATAAAATATCTTGGCATAACTTTAACCAAGCAAGTGAAAGACCTACATGACAAGAACTTCAAAACTCTAAAGAAAGCAATTAAGGATGAGATCAGAAGATGGAAATATCTTCTATGCTCATGGATTAGTATTAACATAGTAAAAATGAGAATCTTACCAAAACCAATCTACAGATTCAATCCATTCCCTTCAAAAGTCCAACACACACTTTTCCACAACTTGAAAGAATAATTCCCAACCTAACATGAAAATACAAAACAAACAAAAAACAAACAACAACAACAAAACCCAGTATTGCTAATGCAGTCCTCTACAATAAATTAACTTGTGGAGGTATCACCATCTCTGATTTCAAGCTGTACTACAGAACAATAGTAAATATAAACAACGTGCCATTGCTATAGAAACCATCAGTTTGATCAACAAAATACAATCAATGACCAAAAAATAAAATAAAATAAAATAAACGCACACACTTATTGACTCTAGATTTTGGCAAAGAAACCAAAATCATACAAAGGAACAAACCTGGTATGTATTCAATGATATGTGGATATTAGCCCAAGAGTTCGGAATACTCAAGATTCAATTCACAGACCATATGAAGCCTAAGAAGAAAGAAGACCAAAATGTGGACACTTCAGTGCTTTTAAGAAGGGTGACAAAGTACTCACAGGAAGAAATATGGAGACAAAGTGTGGAGGACAGACTGAAGGAAATGTCATCCAGAGACAGCCCCACTTGGAGATCCATCCCATATATAGCCACCAAACCCAGACAATATTGCAGATGCCAAGAAGTTCCATGCTGACAGAAGCCTGATATGGCTGTCTCCTGAGAGGCTCTGCCAGTGCCTGACAAATACAGAGGAGGAAACTCACAGCCAACCATTAGACTGAGCTCGGAGGTCCCCAATGGAGGAGATGGAGAAGGGACTGAAGGAGCTGAGAGGGTTTGCAGTCCCATGGTGGGAGCAAGAGTGTCAACAGGCCAGACCCTCTGGAGCTCCCAAAGACTGGAATACCAACCAAAGAATACGAATGGAGCCACCCATGGTGCTGGTCACATATGTGGTATAAATGGCCTTGTTGGACATCAGTGGGAGGAAAGGCCCTTGGGCCTGAGGGTTCAATGCCTCCCAGGATGGGAGGAAGGGAATGAGTGGGTGGGGGAGCACCCTTATAGAGGCAAGGGGCTGGGGGAGGGGGATAGGGTGATTCCAAAGGGGAGACCTGGAAAGGGGAAAACATTTGAAATATAAATAATGAAAATATCCAAGGGGAAAGAAAGAGAGAGAGAGAACGAGAGAGAGAGAGAGAGAGAGAGAGAGAGAGAGAGAGAGAGAGAGAGAGAGAGAGAGAGAGGAAGAAAGAAACAAAGAAACAAAGAAAGAAACAAAGAAAGAGCAAAGAGAGCAAACATCAATTTTATGAAAACTAAAAATTAAAAAAAAAAGAAAGAAACTGAAAATTACTCTGAGACTTCATCTTAAACCTGTCAGAGTAGCTAAGATCAAAAATTCAAATGACAGCAATCCTGGCAAGGATGAGAAGCACTAGGAATACTCTTTCATTGCTCATGGGAATGCAAATTAGTACAATCACTTTGGAAATCAATTTGACAGTTTCTCAGAAAATCGTAATAGCTTTACCTCAAGACCCTGCTATACTCCTGGGCATATACCCAAAAGATTCTCCACCACACCATGAGACATTTGCTCATTTATCTTCATAGAAGCTTTATTTGTAATAGCCAGAAATTGGAAACAATCTAGATATCTCTCAACGCAAGAATTGATAAAGAAAATGTGGTATATTTACCCATTGGAATACTACTTAGCTATTAATCACAAAAGAACACACATGATATGCACTCACTGATAAGTGGATATTAGCCCAGAAGCTCTGAATACCCAAGATACAATTCACAAACCACATGAAACTCAACAAGAAGGAACACCAAAATGTGGATACTTTGATCCCTCTTAGAAGGGGGAGCAAAATACCCATGGAAGGAATTACAGAGACAACGTGTGGAATGGAGACTGAAGGAATAACCATCCTGAGACTGCCCCACCTGGGGATCTATCCCATATACAATAACTAAACTCAGACTCTATTGTGGATGCCAACAAGTGCTTGCTGACAGGAGACTGAGGTAGCTGTCTCCTGAGAGGCTCTGCCAGTGCCTGACAGGGTCGCAATGAAGGATAGAGAAAGGAGCCAAGGAGTTGAAGAGGATTGCAGCCCCAAAGGAGGAGCAACAATATGAACTACCCATCACCCCCAGAGCTCCCAGGGACTAAACCACTAACTAAAGAGTACACATGGTGAGACTCATGGCTCCAGCTGCATATGTAGCAGAGGAAAGCTTAATTGGAGGTGGATGGAGGAGGGAACTGGGTGGGAAAGCAGGTGGGGAGAGGGACAAGGGTAGGGATCATATGTTTGGGTAAAGAAGAGGTTGAGAGGGCTGGGCAAGAGAATGAAAATCATCACTGAAACACCTTAGGGACAATCTGGAGATTTGGGACTGGGTAAGCTCCCAGGAATTTATGCGGGTGACCCTGGCTAAGACTCCCTACAGTGGAAGTAAGTGAGTAAGTAAATAAATAAATGGAAAAATAATTTAACTTATAAATAAGTTCTTTTAACAACAGTAGTCATTTGTTTAATTAAAGTTCAATAACAAATAGAAAATAAAAAACAATTTTATCCTAAAAATCTTTTAATATAGTATATAATAAAACGTCACCAAAAGTATGTTGATTTACAAGTAATTTTAACTGTAAAAGATATTTAACAAACTTTAGAAACAATATAATACTCATAAACAAGAATAGTGTCTAGCATTTTCCAACTGTGAAACCAAAAATTAACCCAGAATTTTTGAGCTAAATCATATTGAGATGAAAAATCAGTTATAAAGATGGAACTAGAAATGGTCTAAAAAGTATATCTATGTTATATGTGTGTTAAATATTTTAAAATATAAAAAATGTGAAAAGTGTATAACAAGAAGAGATATTTTAACTAGAAAATGTCAGCAATTATAACTTCTAAACATAAACATAAACACCCTGAATGTTCAAAATTATATAGAGTGAGCATAAAATTAAATAAAATGGTACCAATATGATAATGGTATTTATTACAAATAATTAGAAATTATAGACTGAGATAGTGAGAGAGAAATGGGCCATGAAAAATAATGGGAGGGGGAGATAGTGAAAAAAGAGACAGGGAGGACAAAGAAAAAGAAGGGGAAAAGGGGAAGAGAGCACAAAGAACTTATCAAAATGATTTAAAAATATATCAAGTAAATTAACATGTGATACATATCTTCCACAGTGAATTAGATAGGAGGTACAGAGTCCAGAATAACTATGTGAAGAAATAATGAATGCATAAGTGCAGAAAACAATTATAGTCTTAGATGTCCAAGAAGCTTAGTTTATCTCAAGCAAAATAAACACACACACACACACACACACACACCACATATAAAGTTATATTATAATCAAACCAATAAAAACTAGTAATACATAGAAATGCCATATGTGTCATTATCAAAGATACTGAGAGTTAGAATGATGCTTAAAGTTTTACTAGAATAAATAGACATCAAAGAGAGAAACATTACTCAAGTGAAACAAATGTCATATATATATATATTTAAATTGAACCAAAATACACTTTTAATTTTGAGGCCTTATAAAGATCATTACCAGGAATTTTCATATAGATATCTGAACATGTTCAAGCACAATTTTCATTTTGACAAAAAGTAGTAGATTTGGAAATATATTCTGTAATAAAAATAAAACTACCAGAATATTAGGTGAATCTTATGTATACATTATTCTCTTGGGAATGTTAGTGCCATAAGATCATTAGGGTGAAATATACCAACATCTTATTGTCAAATTAAGATGGAGAGAATAGTGTCTTAGGGTTTCTACTGTGCAGATGAAATACCATGATGAAAAAGCAATTGGTAAGGAAAAGGATTTTTTGACTTCCCTTCCACATTGTCATACATCATTGAAGAAAGCCAGTATAAAGAACAAAAGTGTCAGAAGCCTTCTAGTAATGTCTAAACGCCTGCAAGAGAGGTTGCTGGAGATTGCTCACCACTTTGCATGGTATGCAATTGGTGAGTTCCAAGAACACATAACCCTTAGTGACTTCAACCTAGGATCGCTTCTTGTGGCTGATATGCCTTTTCTGTCACTAATACATAGCCTAATGATTCCAAAGCATCAGTCCGGCCTATTGGGCAAGTTTCCTGGAGATCCACATGCAGACAAACATTCATGAATTAATGCTGTTTAGATAAATTAATGACATTATAGAATTCCTCTAGCTGCATATGTAGCAGAAGATGGCCTAGTCGGCCATCATTGGGAAGAGAGGCCCTTTGGTCTTGCAAAGTTTATATGTCCCAGTACAGGGGAACACCAGGGTCAAGAAGTGGGAGTGGGTGGGTAGGGGATCAGGGGAGGATATAGGGGATTTTGGGGATAGCATTTGAAATGTAAATGAAGAAAATACCTAATAAAGAGATATTGAAACTTATAGAGGAGAATGTAGGGAAAAGCCTTGAAGATATGGGTACAGGGGAAAAATTCCTGAATAGAACAGCAAAGGCTTGTACTGTAAGATCCAGAATCGATAAATGGGACCTCATAAAGTTGCAAAGCTTCTGCAAGGCAAAAGACACTGTCAATAAGACAAAAAGACCACCAACAGACTGGGAAAGGATCTTTACCTATCCTAAATCAGATAGGGGACTAATATCCAATATATATAATGTACTCAAGAAGGTGGACTCCAGAAAATCAAATAACCCCATTAAAAATGGGGCTCAGCTAAAGGGATCTGCAACCCTATAGTTGGAACAACATGATGAACTAACCAGTACCCCGGAGCTCTTGTCTCTAGCTGCATATGTATCAAAAGATGGCCTAGTGGGCCATCAATGGAAAGAGAGGCCCATTGGACTTGCAAACTTTATATGCCCCAATATAGGGGAATGCCAGGGCCAAAAGAATGGGAATGGGTGGGTAGGGAAGTGGGGGGCGATATGGGGGACTTTTGGGATAGCATTGGAAATGTAATTGAGGAAAATATGTAATAAAAAAATATTTAAAAAAAATGGGGCTCAGAACTGAACAAAGAATTCTCACCTGAGGAATACCGAATGGCAGAGAAGCACCTGAAAAAATGTTCAACATCCTTAATCATCAGGGAAATGAAACTCAAAACAACCCTGAGATTCCACCTCACACCAGTCAGAATGGCTAAGATCAAAAATTCAGGTGACAGCAGATGCTGGCAAGATTGTGGAGAAAGAGGAACACTCCTCCATTGTTGGTGGGATTGCAAGCTTGTATAACCACTCTGGATCAGTTTGGCGGTTCCTCGGAAAATTGGACATAATACTACCAGAGAATCCAGCAATACCTCTCCTGGGCATATATCCAGAAGATGTTCCAACCAGTAAGAAGGACACATGCTCCACTATGTTCATAGCAGCCTTATTTATAATAGCCAGAAGCTGGAAAGAACCCAGATGACCCTCAACAGAGGAATGGATACAGAAAATGTGGTAGATTTACACAATGGAGTACTACACAGCTATTAAAAGGAATGAATTTATGAAATTCCTAGGCAAATGGATGGACCTGGAAGGCATCATCCTGAGTGAGGTAACACAATCACAAAGGAACTCACACAATATGTACTCACTGATAAGTGGATATTAGCCCAAAAACTTAGGATACCCAAGATATAAGATACAATTTGTTAAACGCATGAAACTAAAGAAGAACGAAGACCAAAGTGGGGACACTGTGCCCCTTCTTAGAATTGAGAACAAAACACCCATGGAAAGAGTTACAGAGATAAATTTTGGAGCTGTGACGAAAGGATGGACTATCTAAAGACTGCCATATCCAGGGATCCATCCCATAATCAGCTTCTAAACGCTGATACCATTGCATACACTAGCAAGATTTTGCTGAAAGGACCCAGATATAGCTGTCTCTTGTGAGACAATGCCGGGGCCTAGCAAACACAGAAGTGGATGCTCACAGTCAGCTATTGGATGGATCACATGGCCCACAATGGAGGAGCTAGAGAAAGTACCCAAGGAGCTAAAGGGATCTGCAACCCTATAGGTGGAACAACATTATAAACTAACCAGTACCCCAGAGCTCTTGACTCTAGCTGCATATGTATCAAAAGATGGCCTAGTAGGCCATCACTGGAAAGAGAGGCCCATTGGACTTGCAAACTTTATATGCCCCAGTACAGGGGAACGCCAGGGCCAAAAAGTGGGAGTGGGTGGGTAGGGGAGTGGGGGAGGGAGTGTATTGGGGCTTTTTGGATAGCATTGGAAATATAAATGTGGAAAATACCTAATAAAAATAAATAAAAGGAATTGGGAAAAAAAAGAAAATTTAATGAGATGTTTTTAGTCATTTTACCAAAAAGTTGTAATTAATTTAAAATCAAAAAATAGCATTATTCCCCTTCTCATAGAATAATAAGTAAAGGCTACATAATAAGAAATATGATGAGCTTTCACAATTACATTAAGAAGAAAAATAGTCTTGGACAAATTTGATTTCAAGGAAACCGTTCACCCTTTGTCAGATCCAAAGATGAAGCACTATGAAAAAGCAAGGCCATGTGAAACCATTGCTTTGAACTTATAATGAGCGCATAGAGTAAAACATGACTTTAAACTTACTATTGACATCTTTCTGTTACTCCCCTTTTGTATAAAATTTTATCTATGAAGTAATTTTCTAAGGACTTTTGCCTAAGCATATGTAAAAAGGCCAGAGAGAAGAAATAAAGTGGCGGCTTGGGGGGGTTCAACCCCACCCTTCCAAATGTGTGTATGTGGCATTTGAATCTCAGCACAATACAAAAAAAAATGTATATAGCTATATGTCTGTTTGTGTATACATATATATGTATACACACACACACATGTATATATGTGTGTGTGTGTGTGTGTAGGTATATTCATATAAGTATGCATAAATACCTGTGGAGTTAATGAGACAGTCAGTCAGACCCAGCCAGAATATGTCTATGTATGAGTCTGTATGTTTCTGTGTATGTTGTCTGTGTAAATGATTTTCTTTTTTTCCCCTCTTCTTTTTTTCTTTTCTCTCTGATTCATAAAGAGGTAACAAACATTGAGCCTATGGCCTGATCATTGCAAGTAAGCTAATTCCTTTCCTTAATCCCATGCTGCTAAACAGCAGATATTAATTTCCAGAAGTCAAAGTTTTTTTGGCCACAGCATAGAGAAGAGTTTTAAAAGGAAAATAATACCACAATTAAGGAACTTTTGCTCCCACTAAACTAAGTTTTGTCCTTGCAACCTCCAAGGCCAGCCCCACTCCTGCTTTCTTTAGAGAAGTGATGCTATGGCTGGCCTGCAGCACTTAAGTGGCCAAGAAGCTGATGCAGAGGCTAAGGAGGAATGATGCTTACTGGCTTGCTAGTCATGGCTTACTCATGCTACTTCCTTGTAGAACTCAGAAATACCTGCCTAAAACCAACAATGGACTGTGCCCTTCCCATTATTCGCTAAGAGTACATATATATCACACAAAGTATATGTTGTTATTGAATTTATGTTGTGTATAATTTGACAGTATACTGTGGTTGCTTTTAAATCAATATTATAAGCCCTGTGGGCTTTTTTTCTTTGAATAGTTAGGATTAAGCAGGTTGAATTGCATCTCCTTTCCTGTTTAAATGATGCATATTTTTCATATCTGATCTATTTTCTGACATACTGTGAGACATAGACTAAATAAATTTTGTGCTTTTCTCCCAGACTTGTATGCTGAAATGTGGTCCCTAGTGTTATATAATCTGGATGTAAAGGTTGTAGAAGTTGACCATGTTCTGAGATTGGAGCCCTTGTGGATGAACCAGGTAGTTCTTATAAAAAATAACTCATGCTTATGATTGTTAAATAGTCCAAAGAACCGTGACTGGCTGGCTATAGGTCCTAAGGGAAAACGTAATAGAATCATTCTTTTAAGTGGAAATAATATAAAACTGCTTCCTATGTTCCTAGCTTTATACCCATAGATTAGTATATCTTTCATGTTTTAAAAATAAGCTTCTTTTTGCAGTAGATGGATGTAAATGCATAAAAATACATAACTGGACAAGGTACAAAAAAATAAGACTAGCAAGTACTGCTTTAAATGAGATGTCTATATAACACTCGTTTCCCCCATGGCTCTGGGTTTATCAGGAAAAGTGAGTAGGAAGATTGAAAGAGCTAGAATTTGTTGACATCTATGACAAAAACTTATCTCCCGTACATGACAGAGCTAGATATTGCACATGTGAACTCACACCTGCTATAACTGTGTGCATAACAGCTCAAGCCAGCCAAAGTCCCACCATGGACTAGGAAGGGTCTCATGAAGCTCCATCCCTAGTGAATGAGTTGCTACTGGCAACTGATAGCTTCTGGGGAGGGAAAATCAGTTGTCTTCTGTGATGCAACCCCTGAAGAAAAACCTATGCTCCTGTAAAAGCTCCTACACCCAAGCACATACAAGCACTTCCAAATGAACTCAATGGCTTTTTAGCATACATAGAGCACATGGAATTGGAAAGAAAAGTTGCAGGGAGGAACTGTGGAAAATATGGAAGAAAACTAGTAAAAAGTAGATTTGATCAAAACACACTATAAGCATATATGACATTCTCAACAAAATGAATTAATATACCTCAAGATCCAGCTATACCACTCAAACATATATCCAAAGGTCATCCTATTACTCAGACACTTGCTCAAACACATTTATCACTGCTGTATTCACAGTAGCCAGGAATTGAAAGCAGCAATGATGTCCATCAATGTATGAATGGCTAAAGAAAAGGTGTTACGCTTACACAATGGAATGTTTCTCAGCTGTTTAAAAAATGAAATCATGAAATTTGCAAGTAAATGAACACAGTTAAGAAAAAAAAAACATTCCTTGTCAGGTAACCTGGATCCACAGAAGATGAATAAGGTATATACTCATTTATATGTGAAGTTTAGCTATTATGTTTTCAATAAACAGGCTGTAATCCATATTACCACAGAGATTAGAGACAGAGTAAGGAACTAAATGGGGGTAGTCTCCTTAGTATGGGAAACAGGACAGCGATGGGGAACTGGAATGGGAGGATCAAATGGGAAGGGAAAGGGAGGTTAAGGGAGGAAGGGGATAAGGGGTTGGACAGACAAACTTAAGGGCCATCTGAAGGGCTAGGTGGTGAAAACTTAATATAATAGTAGTGTGTGTGTGTGTTAGTTTCAAGTTATAAATTCTGACATATGTGTGAAAAATATTCAGACACATTCAATGATGCCATCCTCACTGGTAAAATACCTGATTACTGTGTACTTTAAAATTACTATCATATTTTCTGAGATAATAATGTGAATGATGTTTCATTTGTGGAAAAAGATGTTCTTTGACAAATTCATAACAAACAAACCATCCATAAACTTACTAAATTCAGCATTAATATTTCATGGGAAATGCTCTGACTTAAGTCTAATTAATATTCAATACATTTATACTCAGATATTTACACACTTTGTGTTTCTGCAAATATTGTGGTTAGAGACTGGCCCCATTAGTGCATACATTTAAATGCCAGGCAGTGACACTATTTTAAAGGATTAGAAGGATTAAACGGTGTGGCCTTGTAGGAAGAAACATGTCACTTGTCACTGGGGATAGGCTTTGAGGTTTTAAAAGCCTATGCCAAACACAGACTCTCCCTCTTGGGCTATAGGTCAAGATGGGCCACTTAGATACTTCTTCAGTAGCATATCCGAGGGCCACCATGCTCCCTGCTGTCTTGCTCCCTATCATGAAAATAATGGACTAAGTCTCTGAATTTTTAAGCAAGCCCCAATTAAATGCTTTTATTAAGCAGTACTGCCTTGGTAGTGGTGTCTCTTCACAGCAATAGAACATTGACTAACTCAGCAATAACTATCAGAAGTACCATCTAAGTCTGGAGTGTTAGTAGCACAGCAGCTTCTACTTCTCATTATAGGACAATATTTCAATTAGTATTTTATAGGAAATGCCTTTGATTTCATACTAATGGAAGCTTCTACATAAAAGGCAAAAGGTATAAGCTGACTAGGTCAGCTGCACCATATACCTAACAGTAATGCCTGCTTGGGATTTATTTTTCTGAACATATTGTTTATAAATGGAATAACAGACATCTAGAAAGTCAAGATGTTGAGGGGCTTTTGGGGGGGGGGCAAAAAGTAGTGCTGAAATACTAAAGCCAAGACTGAAGGAAACACAGACTTCTAATACTAGAAGAACACACAGTTTTATTTTGGGGGAGGGGGATGTCTTAGTCAGGGTTTCTATTCCTGCACAGACATCGTGACCAAGAAGCAAACTGGGAGGAAAGGATTTATTCAGTTGACACTTTCCACATTGTTGTTGATCAACAACATATGTTAGGCCTGGAACTCAAGCCGGTCAGGAAGCAGGAGCTGATGCAGAGGCCATGGAGGGATGTTACTTACTGGCTTGCTTCCCCTGGCTTGCTCAGCGTGCTCTCTTATAGAACCAAGACTACCAGCCCAGAGATGGCACCACCCACAAGGGGCCTTTCCCCCTTGATCACTAATTGAGAAAATGCCTTGCAGCTGGGTCTCATGGAGGCATTTTGCCAACTGAAGCTCCTTTCTCTGTGATAACTCCAGCCTGTGTCACGTTGACACAAAACTAGCCAGTACAAGGAGTTAATTAAAATTCAATTCATTTTGATCTATTGGTCAAACTAGTCTATTGCTTTTTAAGGAATTGGAATATAATACAAGTCCATAATCAAAAGAAAAATTATAAATGCATTTGATTGTAATATAGGAAATTTGAATACCAGTCCTCCTGGCACTTAATCATAGTATTGCAAATGACAAAAGCATTTGTCTTTCACTGACCTAAATTTCACATTTTTATCATATAAATAGTAATTAAATACCAATATAATGCAAACATTTTAAAACAGGCAATATTTACAAAAGTAGTATCTTCCCAGTAATTTTAGGTGTTACTTTACTAGAAAAAAATTGTAAAATGTATTTTATCTGGTGATAAACTCAATGAGTAAAGATGTTAGTTGCCTAAAGTCTGGTGACCTGAGTTCCATCCCTAGTACTCATGTGAAATGGAAGATGAGAACAGACTCCATGAAATTTTCAATTTGGGTGCACACAGTCTAACACACACACACACACATCACACACACAGGTCCCACATGACAACAATTTAATAATAACTTTTAAATATTAATTAATGAGACTGAAACAATAGAGAAAATACAAGTGGGTACATTTGTGTATTGACAGCACATTATTCTCTTGACTTCTTTAATTGTGTCCAATGTGTGCATACTCCTGGATACTTCATTTGGCTTATCACATCAATAGTCTTTTAGAATAGAGGGAAATATGTTTTCTTAAGTAACATCTGCAAGTAGATACATAAACATAAATTACTTGATGGACTTGTCAAAAAATGAATTAGTGGAAGAGGATAGGGTGAGGGGGATGCACTGCAGCACCTTATATGTGCTGCCTGTTACACTCCCAACCCCTGAAATAGAATGTTTTGATTTGTTTACTGTTGGCAAAGACAGCTTCCTATGTTCAATAAAAAAGAAAAGAAGATTTATGTTGAATGTCAAATACCTAAGGATGAACAACTTTTTGATGAGTTGAGTAGAAAGGAATGGGAAGCATAAGGATTGAATTTCCTTTAAAAAAAAAATCTGGGTTTAAAATTAAGGACCTGAAGTCCACTGTGAACCATGTTTTATGTTCTCCCAAACCTGAAAGGTTTGAAAACTTACATGATAAATTTAACTGACAAGATGGAGGTTTCACATCTGTACTCTTAATGTTTAATAAAATAAAGAATGCTATACTCTAGGTATTTTCTGATTTGCCTAGTTTCTTTAAATTTATTAATATTTTATCATAGAAAATGAGGCTACTTTTAAAGGATGAGAATAGAGGAATCCATTTTGATCCAAGGTATACAGTACTGTCTTTGTCCCTGATGCATCACTTAGAAAGGCACGTAATTCCCAGGAAAGATGGTCTTCTGTCTGACCCCTCATAGAGTCCCTGCTCTTTGCTTAACTGGAAGTGTTGTGACAGGAATTGCTTGAAAATAAAAGTGTGAGAAGTTTCAAAAACTCACAGACAGTTAATGGCATATCAGATGTTGCAGTTAACATTTTGTTAAAAGTATATTAAGCCATGTCTTATACAATATGCTTAATACAATAAAGAATCATGAGTTCAGACAAGCATCTAATGTTTTAACCTTATAACATATTTTCCATAATTAATTCATAATACTATTGTGATAATGAGTACATTTGCTAACCACCAATGTTTTCTACTATATATTCAACACTAAACTTTGCTTTGTCTAAATTCACTGCAGTAAATGGATACCACTTACAAATCTCTATTCTAGCTTCTTAGGGGTTTCAATAGAAAAGCTGAATTTCATTTGCAACTGATAAAATTTTATAAAGAACACACGTCCAAATCCCCATTTCTTTGATGTTATGAACAGAGGAATGTTATAAAGTTGTATGAGAAGCCATCAAAATATTTACTGAACTATTTTCTCAACCTTTATTATTTTTACAGGCCAGAAGGTAACTGTATAATAGTTTTAAAGTTCTTGTAGCAGTGAAACTTTTGATTATTTTTTGGACCTTTTTTTTTTTTCAGGTGGTTGCCACATGTTTGGCTACAATATGTAGATATTATTTGATTTTTCTTCTGTGGTGTTTGAATCGTTTCATGGTGGAAGCATATATTTTTTCAGAATGTGTATGTTCATTGAGGTCCTGAAATTATCTAGAAAGAGTTATGATAAAAGAGACATGATAAAAGGAATAATTCATTCAAAAAGGGCAAATTTTGAGGAATAAAAAACAAGGTATTTACTTTAAAAATCAAAATCAGACAAATATGGGATATTTCAAGCTTCTCTATAAATGTGACTGATTAGCATTTATTCACTAAATAATACAGTGTGGTGGTTCTAAAAGTTGGACTATTTTCATATGCCCAAAAGAAAGGTTAAATTCAGAAAACTATTTTTGATATGTCATATTATATAATACAGAATAAAATTCAAATCATTATCCTGAGGAAATGCTTTATTATAGACTCATAATAGACAAAGCATTCATCCATCTTTAGACCACAGTTTTCATGTATTTTGCTCTTTAATTGGACTTTCTATTGTATTTCTTAATAAAAATTATTTAGAATACATATATTGGCAATATTTTTCAGATTTGTACATTATGCTTAATAAAACATCACGTAAAAACTATATGCAGTTAGTTTGGTTCATGGTGAGGATAATAGATTTATTGTTTAATAAAGTTGATGTTTAGTGTTTGTTGTACTAAAATTAACATTTTATAACCAATTACTTGTAATTAATTTTGCTACATTAAATTGAAACTATAAAAGCTCATTAAACCTCAACCTTTTAGCATCCATCTCTAATTCGTGCTACAACATACATATTAACATTAAAGAAATATCTCTTTTATACTTCTGCATTCCCTTTACTTCTATCCTAATAAGACTAAGTGCTTACCAGACTTGCGTGCTTTACCTTTCCTTCATTTCATTGTTTCCTCTTCTATAATATTTTTAAAACAGAGCTTAAGATTATACTAAGGTTTTTACACAGTTCTATGCTATTTACTCTGATTAATCTTCCTTGAAATGTGTATTTTTAAATAAACTATTATTTCCATTGTTTCTGTATACTCAAATGTCATTAGAGTTGGTGAGTGAAATTCAACTTGAATCATTCCTTTGTAGTCTTGACACTTTCTTAAACACTTGCTTAACATGAGGATAAACATGAGTGTTCCATATGTGTAAACCTGTCAAACTGTGCAAATCCAATGGCTGGGGAAAGAAGAATATTGAGAAGGAAAGAAACTGATAATTAAATTATTTATAGTTGTATGTATTGGTAATCCCAATACACCAATATTATGAAAAAAAAGAATGAAGAGAGAAATCAGAAGTTAGAAATTCACCTGAGGTCCATAGAGAGAAATATCATCCTTAAAAGTGAACAATTATGAGACCACAGTCACCCTGATACTCAACCCACACAAAGATTCAACAAAGAAAGAGAATTACAGACCATTTTCTCTCATAAACCTTGATGCAAAAATCCTCAATAAAATACTGATACACTGAAATCAGGAACATATAAAAAGATCATCCATTAGAATCAAGTAAGCTTAATATCTGAAATGCAGGTATGGTTTGACATGCAAAATCCCTCAATATAATCTACTATATAAAAAAACTGAAAGTATAAAAAATGAAAATTATCACCTCATTAGATGATGCTGAAAAAGAAAGACTGACAAAACCCAACAGACTTTCTAATAAAATTTGTGGAGAGGGCAAGGATTCATAGACACATACCTAAACACAATAAAGGAAATAAACAACAAACCAATGCCCAACATCAATGTAAGTAGAAAGAAACTTAAAGTCATTCCAATAAAATCAGGGAAAGACAAGTATCTGTATTCTCTCCATATCTATTCAATATAGTACTTGAAGTTTAGCTAAAGCAATAAGACAACTAAAGGACTTCAAGGGGATACAAATTGGAAAGGAAGAAACCAAATTATTGCTACTTGCATATTATATGATTGTATACATAAATGACTCAGAAATTTCTACCCTATAACACTTACAGCAGAAGAATATCCTCAGCAAAGTTGCAGGACACAAAATTAACTCAAAAAAATCAGTAGCCCTCCTTTATACAAATAGTAAACAGTCTGAGAAAGAAATGAAGGAACAGGACTATAATAGTCACAAATAATAAAATATCTTGGTATAACTCTAAACAAGTAAGATGGAAATATATCTCAGCCACATGCATTGATAAGATTAGCATAGTTAAAATGCTCATCCTACCAAGAGCAACTACAGATTCAGTGATTTCCATTGAATTTCCTAACAAAATTCTTGACAGAACTTTTAAGAAAATTACTCAATTTCAGAGAGAAAAACGAAAGCAAACAAACAAACAAATGAACAACAACAATAAAAATAAATCCCAAGATGACTAAAACAATCCTGTAAAACATATAAAAGAATTTCTGTGGATATCATCATCCCTGAGTTCAAGCTTTACTGCAGAGCGATAGTAATAAAAACTTCATGGTATTGGCATAAAAACAGAAATGTTGACCGACAGAATCATATCAAAGACATGGAAGAAAAGCCATGAAACTATGGACACTGATTTTTGACAAGGAAGCCAAAAGTGTACAACGGGGAAGAGAATACATTTTCAACAAATGGAGATGGACTAACTGGATGTGTGTATGTAGAAGAATGCAGATAGATCCATGTCTATCATCCTGCACAGTATTCAAGACCTAGTGGATCAAAGACCTGAACATAATACAAGATACACTAAGCCTGATAAAAGAAAAAGCAGGATATAACACTGAACAATCACCAACAGGTCAGACACTAAGATAAACAATTAATAAATGGGTTTTCCTGAAACTTAAAATATCCTGTACAGTAAAGAATACCATCAAAAGGAAAGAATAGCATCTTAAGAATGGAAATAGATCTCACCAGCTCTACATCCAACAGAGGTATGATATCCAAAACATATAAAGAATTGAAAAAACTAGACATCAAGAAACCAAATAACCTAATTTTAAAATGGTGTGCAGAAATAAACAGAGAATTCTGGACAGAAGAACCTTTAATGGCCCAAAAGCACTTAAACAAATGTTCAACCTTCTTAGTCATCAAGGAAATGCAACTCAAAATGATTTTGAGATTCCATCTTATACCCTTCGGAATGGCTAAGGTCTAAAACTCAAGCAACAGTACATGCAGGACAGGATGTGAAGCATGGGGAACACTCCTTCATTGCTGGTTGGAATGCAAATTTGTACAACCACATTGTAAATTTGATCTTTTCTCAGATAATTCACAACTATTACCAATAGTTTAACCTCAAGACATACCACTGCTGGGCATATATACCAAAGACTCCAAACACACTACAGGGACATTTGTTAACTATGTCTATAACAGCTTTATTCATAATTGCCAAGAAACTGGAACAACTGAAGAACAGATTAAGAAAATGTTTTATATATATATATATATATATATATATATATATATATATATATATAATTTATACAATGGAATATCGCTCAACTATTAAAATCAATAAAGTTATTGAATTGGCAAGCAAGTTGATGGATCTAGAAAAGATCATCTTTTGTGAGGTAACCCAGAACCACAAAGACAAATATGGTATGTACTCACTTGTAAGTAAATGTTACCCATGAAGTACAGGATAATCATGCTACAATCCACAGATCCAGATAAGCTAAGTAACAAGAAAGTCTCAAGGTGGGGGATATTTCAGTCTCACAGAGAAGGGGAAATAGACTAGAAATGTGGGGTGAATGGAGGGAGGGAATTTGGAATGGGAAGATGTGGGGAGGGAAGCAGCTGGGATTAAGTGGGGGTCAGAAGGTGAGATAATGCATGAAAAAGAACACTGTAATTGATTAGTGGGCATATCTGGGATAAGCTAGCAACTTATGACCACGGAAACTCCCAGGAATCTATAAGGGTGACACTATCCTAGAATCCTAGCAATGGGGGATATAGACGGTGAAACAGTCATCTTTTGAAATGATATTAAACTTCCAGTGGAAGACTGGGAATCCAACCCAGCCACAAAACCTTAGATCCACAATTTGTCATGTCCACAAGATTACAGGGATAAAAGATGAGTCAGAGATTGAAAGAATGGACAACAAATGATTGGCTCATTTTAAGACTCATGCAATGAGGGAGAGCCCACCCCTGACACAACTAAAGATATTCTACTCTACATGCAGAGAGAAACCTAGTATAATGTCATCTGAGAAACAACATCCGAACAAAACAACTGATGGAAACAGATTTAGAGACCCACAACAAAACATTAAGTGGACTTGGGGAATTCTATGGAAGAGGGGGAGGAACAAATTAAGGAACCAGAGATGACAAAGACAACAAGAAAACATACAGAAACAACTAACCTGATACCATAGGTCCTTACAGAGACTGAATCACAAAAAAAAAAGAGAGCATGCATGGGACGGACCTGGGCCCTCTTCACATTTGTAACAGTTGTGCAGCTGGTTCTTCATATAGAACTCTTAATAGGAACAGGGTCTATATCTGACTTTATTGGCTACCTTTGGGTCCCTTTCCCCTAACTGAGCCACAATAGAAGGTATGGCTACTTTTACTGAAACTTGATATTACAATTTGGGTTGATATCCATGGGAGTCCTTTCCTTTTCTGGAGAGAAAAGGAGGAGGGGGATATGTGGAAATTTGGGGGGGGGATTGGGAGGAGAGGTGGGAAGGGAAGCTGAGATGGGGATGCAAAGTAAATAAGATATTGAGAGAAACATTGGTAAGATGACAGCATCATTGAAATAATTGTCAACTGCAGCCTGCCACTGTAATGGATCACATGTTCTACTTAAAGTAAAGATTGAAGAATGGAATAACATAACACCTAAGAACTATAGGGAAAGGTGATTTTGGCTTGAGTAACATCCCTGAGTATAGAGAGAATATTTAACATAGGGAATAGCTGATGTAGAGAGCAAACAGCGTGAATGAACTTAATTTTGTATATAGTATATGACACAAAGATGTTTTAAAAGTTTCACAAGGGCTACTAGATGAATGACTCCTCCAATAATAAAATGAGTACTAATAGTGCAACAGTGTATTTTTAGAAAAATTTAGAAATAGTATTTTGAGCCGGGCGTGGTGGCACACACCTTTAATCCTAACACTTGGGAGGCAGAAGCAGGTGGATTTCTGAGTTTGAGGCCAGCCTGATCTATAAAGTGAGTTCCAGGACAGCCAGGGCTACACAGAGAAACCCTGTCTCAAAAAACCAAAAACCAAAAAAAAAAAAAAAAAGACTTTAAAAACTGCACAAGCTACACAGAAACCCTGACTCAAAAAAAAATAATATTTTGGAACGTTTTATTTTGAAATGGCTATATGTAAATAGTAAACACAGACATAGTGCTCAGAGTCTCAAAGAAATGTGGAGTGACAGATTTATGAACTTCAGAAACAAATGTGTATATACACATATATATATATGTATATATATGTACATATATGTGTATATATGCATATACGTGTGTATATGCTTATGTGTATATATGTATATATATATGTGCTTTTAATTATATAATTAGGTGATACACGTATGAAAACATTATGTTTGGGAAGGATTGACCAAATGTCATACCAAAGTAGTATTACTTTGGTTTTCTGAATGTCAAGAACCATAAAGTTCAATTATAAACATAGATTTAAAACAAATGCATTTTAAAGCTCCATACTTAAATATATTCTACTGAAAGTGAATATCACTAAGGGAAACAAGATTTCTTATAGGATATTTACAAATTAATCACAAGGCACCAACAATAGACTTTTGCATAGCATTAAAGAAGCCAGAAGGCAATGGAATAATGTCTGGGGATGATGACAGAATATAATACATAAAAATGAAACATTAAAAGTTTTCTTCCTTGTGGGAGCAAGGAAAAGTACTATTGTTATTCAATGATTGGGGGTTTTTTGGTTTGTTTCATTTTGTTTTAACCAACGTAGTTATAAACATAGGAAATGATATTAAGGAAAAATCAATAAACAATAAAAATTTAAAAATAAATGTGGTAACATATATATAATCATATATATATAAAGTAGCATATATATAATCATAATACTTACATAGAGATTTGACACTAGTTCTTTGTTCAAAAATGACATTGTCCTCTATATTAACCATACCAAAATAAAATTTAAGAAAATATTGTTAAATGAGATTAAGAGCATAAAATATATAGTAGGGACTCTAATAAAATGTGTAGAATATATTCTAAATATAAAAAAAATGGGAGAAATTTTATGTAAAATAAATGGAAAACACATAAACACATATATGTATATGTGTGTGTATATATACATATATATATATGTGTGTGTGTGTATATATATATATATATATATATACATATATATATATATATTATTAGAAGACATAATAGTGTTACAATTCACATTTTCTCCAAAGTGAAACACTGATTTATTATAATAAAACTCAATATTCTAGCCGGTCTTGAGTTTCAGAGTAAATATCCACATGCATAATTCTGTATGCATTTATAGACTGATCCTATGTCATATAAAGAAATGCAAAGGGAGAGAGAAATCCGGCCTATATAGGGCCACAAGCCTCTTCCGGTCAGAAAAGCACCAGGGTAGCTAGGGCGCAGGGTTGGCTGACACTCCCCAGCTACCCACAACACCCACCACAGGATCTTACGACTTCTGGTGAGTGGAACACAGCATCTGCTCCAATCCAATTGCGCGCCCGACCTGAGAATGCATTAGTTAGGGAAGCAGAAACCGGCCTGAGTAGGGACACAGGCCTCATCCGGCCAGATCAGCACCAGGGTAGATAGAGCGCAGGGTTGGCTGACACCCACCAGCTACCCACGACCCCCGCCACAGGATTTTGAGACTGCTGGTGAGTGGAACACAGCTTCTGCTCCAATCTTTAAACAGTGACAACGACAACAACTAACCCCAGAGATTACCAGATGGCGAAAGGTAAACGTAATAATCTTACTAACAGAAACCAAGACCACTCACCATCATCAGAACCCAGCACTCCCACTTCGCCCAGTCCAGGGCACCCCAACACACTGGAAAAGCTAGACACGGATCTAAAAGCATATCTCCTGATGATGGTAGAGGACTTCAAGAAGGACTTTAATAACACACTTAAAGAAATACAAAGGAACACTGGTAAAAAGTTAGAAGACAGTAAAGAGGAAGCACAAAAATCCCTTAAAGAATTGCAGGAGAACACTGCTAAAGAGTTACAAATCCTTAAAGAAAAACAGGATAACCTAATCAAACAGGTAGAAGTCCTTAATGAAAAACAGGAAAACACATCCAAACAGATGATGGAAATGAACAAAACCATACTAGACCTAAAAAGGGAAGTAGACACAATAAAGAAAACCGAAAATGAGGCAACACTGGAGATAGAAACCCTAGGAAAGAAATCTGGAACCATAGATACGAGCATCAGCAACAGAATACAAGAGATGGAAGAGAGAATCTCAGGTGCAGAAGATTCCATAGAGAACATCAGCACAACAATCAAGGAAAATGGAAAATGCAAAAAGATCCTAACTCAAAACATCCAAGAAATACAGGACACAATGAGAAGACCAAACCTACGGATAATAGGAGTGGATGAGAATGAAGATTTTCAACTCAAAGGACCAGCAAACATCTTCAACAAAATTATAGAAGAAAACTTCCCAAATCTAAAGAAAGTGATGCCCATGAACATACAAGAAGCCTACAGAACTCCAAATAGACTGGACCAGAAAAGAAATACCTCCGGACACATAATAATCAGAACAACAAATGCTCTAAATAAAGATAGAATACTAAAAGCAGTAAGAGAAAAAGGCCAAGTAACATATAAAGGCAAGCCTATCAGAATTACACCAGATTTTTCACCAGAGACTATGAAAGCCAGAAGATCCTGGACGGATGTTATACAGACACTAAAAGAACACAAATTCCAGGCCAGGCTACTATACCCAGCCAAACTCTCAATTAACATAGATGGAGAAACCAAAGTATTCCACGACAAAACCAAATTCACACATTATCTCTCCACAAATCCAGCCCTTCAAAGGATAATAACAGAAAAAAACCAATACAAGGACAGGAACCACGCCCTAGAAACAACAAGAAGGTAATCCCTCAACAAACCTAAAAGAAGACAGCCACAAGAACAGAATGCCAACTTTAACAACAAAAATAACAGGAAACAACAATTACTTTTGCTTAATATCTCTTAATATCAATGGACTCAACTCCCCGATAAAAAGACATAGACTAACAAACTGGCTACACAAACAAGACCCAACATTTTGCTGCTTACAGGAAACTCATCTCAGAGAAAAGGATAGACACTACCTCAGAATGAAAGGCTGGAAAACAATTTTCCAAGCAAATGGTATGAAGAAACAAGCTGGAGTAGCCATTCTAATATCTGATAAGATTGACTTCCAACCCAAAGTCATTAAAAAAGACAGGGAGGGACACTTCATACTCATTAAAGGTAAAATCCTCCAAGAGGAACTATCAATCCTGAATATCTATGCTCCAAATACAAAGGCAGCCACATTCATTAAAGAAACTTTAGTAAATTTCAAAGCACACATTGCACCTCATACAATAATAGTGGGAGACTTCAAGACACCACTTTCACCAACGGACAGATCATGGAAACAGAAACTAAACAGGGACACAGAGAAACTAAGAGAAATTATGAATCAAATGGATCTGGTAGATATCTACAGAACATTCTATCCTAAAACAAAAGGATGTACCTTCTTCTCAGCACTTCATGGTACCTTCTCCAAAATTAACCACATAATTGGTCACAAAACAGGCCTCAACAGATACAAAAATATTGAAATTGTCCCATGCATCCTATCAGATCACCATGGACTAAGGCTGATCTTCAATAACAAAATAAATAATAGAAAGCCAACCTTCACGTGGAAACTGAACAACACTCTTCTCAATGATACCTTGGTCAAGGAAGGAATAAAGAAAGAAATTAAGGACTTTTTAGAGTTCAATGAAAATGAAGCCACAACATACCCAAACTTATGGGACGCAATGAAAGCATTTCTAAGAGGAAAACTCATAGCTCTGAGTGCCTCCAAAAGGAATCTAGAGAGAGCACACATTAGCAGCTTGACAACATACCTAAAAGCACTAGAACAAAAGGAAGCAAATTCACCCAAGAGGAGTAGAGGGCAGGAAATAATCAAACTCAGGAGCGAAATCAACCAAGTGGAAACAAGAAGAACTATTCAAAGAATCAACCAATCAAGGAGCTGGTTCTTTGAGAAAATCAACAAGATAGATAAACCCTTAGCCAGACTCACTAGAGGGCACAGGGAAAGCATCCTAATTAACAAAATCAGAAATGAAAAAGGAGACATAACAACAGATCCTGAAGACATCCAAAACACCATCAGATCCTTCTACCAAAGGCTATACTCAACAAAACTGGAGAACCTGGATGAAATGGAGAAGTTCCTAGACAGATACCAGGTACCAAAGTTGAATCAAGATCAGGTTAATGATCTAAACAGCCCTATATCACCCAAAGAAATAGAAGCAGTCATTAATAGTCTCCCAACTAAAAAAAGCCCAGGACCAGATGGGTTTAGTGCAGAATTCTATCAGACCTTCAAAGAAGATCTAATCCCAGTTCTTCACAAACTATTCCACAAAATAGAAACAGAAGGTACTCTACCCAACTCATTCTATGAAGCCACAATTATTCTGATACCTAAACCACAAAAAGACCCAACAAAGATAGAAAACTTCAGACCAATATCCCTTATGAATATTGATGCAAAAATCCTCAATAAAGTTCTTGCTAACCGAATCCAAGAACACATCAAAACAATCATCCATCCTGACCAAGTAGGTTTCATCCCAGGGATGCAGGGATGGTTCAATATACGGAAATCCATCAATGTAATCCAGTATATAAACAAACTCAAAGACAAAAACCACATGGTCATCTCATTAGATGCGGAAAAAGCATTTGACAAGATCCAACACCCATTCATGATAAAAGTCTTGGAAAGATCAGGAATTCAAGGCCCATACCTAAACATGATAAAAGCAATCTACAGCAAACCAGTAGCCAACATCAAAGTAAATGGTGAGAAGCTTGAAGCAATCCCTCTAAAATCAGGGACTAGACAAGGCTGTCCACTTTCTCCATACCTATTCAACATTGTACTTGAAGTCCTAGCCAGAGCAATTCGACAACAAAAGGAGATCAAAGGGCTACAAATTGGAAAAGATGAAGTCAAAATATCACTCTTTGCAGATGATATGATAGTATATATAAGTGACCCTAAAAATTCCACCAGAGAACTCCTAAGCCTGATAAACAGCTTCGGTGAAGTAGCTGGATATAAAATTAACTCAAACAAATCAATGGCCTTTCTCTACACAAAGAATAAACAGGCTGAGAAAGAAATTAGGGAAACAACACCCTTCTCAATAGTCACAAATAATATAAATATCTTGGCGTGACTCTAACTAAGGAAGTGAAAGATCTGTATAATAAAAACTTCAAGTCTCTGAAGAAAGAAATTATAGAAGATCTCAGAAGATGGAAAGATCTCCCATGCTCATGGATTGGCAGGATCAACATTGTAAAAATGGCTATCTTGCCAAAAGCAATCTACAGATTCAATGCAATCCCCATCAAAATTCCAGAACAATTCTTCAACGAATTAGAAAGTGCAATCTGCAAATTCATCTGGAATAACAAAAAACCTAGGATAGCAAAAACTCTTCTCAAGGATAAAAGAACCTCTGATGGAATCACCATGCCGGACCTAAAGCTCTACTACAGAGCAATTGTGATAAAAACTGCATGGTACTGGTATAGTGACAGACAAATAGACGAATGGAATAGAATTGAAGACCCAGAAATGAACCCACACACCTACGGTCACTTGATCTTCGACAAGGGAGCTAAAAACATCCAGTGGAAGAAAGACAGCATTTTCAACAAATGGTGCTGGCACAACTGGTTGTTAACATGTAGAAGAATGCGAATCGATCCATTCCTATCTCCTTGTACTAAGGTCAAGTCTAAGTGCATTAAGGAACTTCACATAAAACCAGAGACACTGAAACTTATAGAGGAGAAAGTGGGGAAAAGCCTTGAAGATATGGGCGCATTGGAAAAATTCCTGAATAGAACAGTAATGGCTTGTGCTGTAAGATTGAGAACTGACAAGTGGGACCTCATGAAACTACAAAGCTTCTGCAAGGCTAAAGACACCATCAATAAGACAAAAAAACCACCAACAGATTGGGAAAGGATCTTCACCTATCCTAAATCAGATAAGGGACTAATATCCAATATATATAAAGAACTCAAGAAGGTGGACTCCAGAAAGTCAAATAACTCCATTAAAAAATGGGGCTCAGAACTGAACAAAGAATTCTCACCTGAGGAATACCGAATGGCAGAGAAGCACCTGAAAAAATGTTCAACATCCTTAATCATCAGGGAAATGCAAATCAAAACAACCCTGAGATTCCACCTCACACCAGTCAGAATGGCTAAGATCAAAAATTCAGGTGACAGCAGATGCTGGCAAGGATGTGGAGAAAGAGGAACACTCCTCCATTGTTGGTGGGATTGCAAGCTTGTACAACCACTCTGGAAATCAGTCTGGCGGTTCCTCAGAAAATTGGACATAGTACTACCGGAGGATCCAGCAATACCTCTCCTGGGCATATATCCAGAAGATGTCCCAACCGGTAAAAAGGACACATGCTCCACTATGTTCATAGCAGCCCTATTTATAATAGCCAGAAGCTGGAAAGAACCCAGATGTCCCTCAACAGAGGAATGGATACAGAAATTATGGTACATTTACACAATGGAGTACTACTCAGCTATTAAAAAGAATGAATTTATGAAATTCCTAGCCAAATGGATGGACCTGGAGGGCATCATCTTGAGTGAAGTAACACAATCACAAAAGAACTCACACAATATGTACTCACTGATAAGTGGATATTAGCCCAAAACTTAGGATACCCAAGATATAAGATACAATTTGCTAAACGCATGAAACTCAAGAAGAATGAAGACCAAAGTGTGGACACTGTGCACCTTCTTAGAATTGGGAACAAAACACCCAGGGAAGGAGTTACAGAGGCAAAGTTCATAGCTGTGATGAAAGGATGGACCATTTAGAGACTTCCGTATCCAGGGATCCATCCCATAAGCAGCTTCTAAACGCTGACACCATTGCATACACTAGCAAGATTTTGCTGAAAGGACCCAAATATAGCTGTCTCTTGTGAGACGATGCTGGGGCCTAGCAAACACAGGAGTGGATGTTCACAGTCAGCTATTGGATGTATCACAGGGATCCCAATGGAGAAGCTAGAGAAAGTACCCAAGGAGCTAAAGGGATCTGCAACCCTATTGTTGGAACAACATGATGTACTAACCAGAACCCCGGAGCTCTTGTCTCTAGCTGCATATGTATTGAAAGATGACCTAGTCGGCCATCAATGGAAAGAGAGGCCCATTGGACTTGCAAACTTTATATGCCCCAATATAGGGGAATGCCAGGGCCAAAAGAATTGGAATGGGTGGGTAGGGAAGTGGGGGGCGCTATGGGGGACTTTTGGGATAGCATTGGAAATGTAATTGAGGAAAATATGTAATAAAAATATTAAAAATTAAAAAAAAAGAAATGCAAAGGACCCATAAGAGTTAAAACTCAGTGTCTGAAAATCCTACAAATTTAATGATGAATTTTATATGCTGGTGGCCATAATTAAGACAGTGTGAGAATGACTCACAAATGCAAACACACATTCAGATATAGTTCAAATAAAACCAAAAATAGGAAGTAATTTAACTTATAGAAATTGCATAGGTTAATATAGTTTCCATTTAAAATAAGCCAGGAGAAAAATAGAGGGCCAATCACAGATTATTGGAAGCTTCCTAAAAACATGAAATCCGAAAAATTATAGAGGTCTGTGATGTGTAAAATTCACTTTTAATAATTGCTCTTTACCATGCTAACCATCTATCTTTATTTGATTTATAGTGTAATTAATGGCTGGAAGCTGCCAACATCTATTCCATCACTATATCCTGTGGAACAGAAATCTAGAAACAGCATTTTAGGGCAAATTCTGTCACGATGCATATTAGGCATAATTATGGCATGCCATCCACTCAAGCCCTGATTGTGGAAAAAGGAACGAGGAAGCTAAAATTTTTGACTATTACCAGACTTAAAAAATGTCTTCAAAGATCCTCCATACCAATGCTGGAATTCTTCAAAAATGCGATTTTTAAGCTTTATAATCAAACAGTTGCTTCAATAGAGGCAACAAAAATGCTTTTTGTAGAACTGAATGATACAATATCTAAAAACTGCTAAAGGCTGGGACCAAATGTTTCACATTCTAATCTCAGAAAATAAGATCGTGTGATTGATACATCCTTTATTGGGGGGGAAGAGGTTTCCAATATATGAGGAAAGGGCATTGCAAAAATGGTAAAAACCAGTGAATACAGACCTCTGAGAACCAGTTGAGAAATTCAATATTCTACCCCAAAACAATAACTGCCAACTCATAGATACAAACAAAATAAGCAAAAGTAAAGAACACATCTCTGCAAATTGAAAATTCACACCAAAATCATAAACTCTCTCACAGAAATCCTAGAGATGCATACAATTTTACCAAAATAAGTTTTCAAATAGAAACAAGCATTTGAGGAAGTTTTTTCCCCTCAGATGTTTTCTCACACAGCAGAAGGTGACAAACTCAGAGAAGTTATTAGAAAAAACAATGAAGACTAACCTAGATTTTTTCCAATATGCAGTAGTTGAAAAATGATTTTTATTTAAAAAAAAGTTTCTTTCACCAACTTTCATCCCCTGAGTATTTTTTTTTCATGTAGTATGATTTAGCTGGCTTACTAAAATCTTTTGCTCAAATACATATCTGATTCTAGCTCAAAATAGGATTGAAAGAGTTGATGAAATGTGAAGATGCATATTATAATTCAAATATTGAAGATGAAAATTCTTTTAGTAAGTTCTATTACACTGCTTTCTTATGGCTGTGTCCATGTGACATCCCATGATGAATAAAAGATTTTTTTTTATTAATCATGATTTGGTTTAATTTTAGTTTCATTCCAACTTAGTTCTAGCTAATTTGATTAGGCATGGTCCAAGTAGCTACCTTTCCAAATCATCCAATACCATTCTTGACCTACTGAAAGCAATGTGGTGCCAGGATATTCTGTTGTCTTTATATTTTGAAGTCTAAATTCATTATATTTTTATAAGTATGTTCTAATCTTCCTGTGATAGACTCTCTTTCTATGATTTCATGACAGTGTCAGATATTAGAGGTCTTCCTAGGGAGTGTGAAATATGTTTGTGTAGCCCTTTGGTACCGTGGAAATACATGCATCCACTGTGATGTGACTTCATTCTTTGTCACTGGTCATCAGCCTGTTTTCTAAGTCATGAATGCTTGTGCTTATGTTTTATTTTTGTTTCTGTGTTTTTAACCACGGCTTTCTATTTTAACGGAGGTTATGAAGAAGTGAGAATTGAGGAATGAAGAAGTCCCTGGTCATTTATTATTTCTGCTCTTCTCATTTTTGAACTGGAAAATGGGTCATGCTTCTGTGTCAATGGCTTTCTAGAACTCAGTAGGACTGCTGTCAGTATGTCTCACAAAAAAATCTGGTTCTCCAGTTTTGAATAGAGAATATACCTGCTCTCACCACAGATGCTTAAGTGTCATTTTCCTCCAAGGAAGCTCTTGTGCTACACACTTGGTCTCATACTAACTATAGCTAAGCTGTGCTCTGGTGATAGACAAAACTTTGAAGACTCTCTATGCTATAGTCAGGAAACAGAACATTAGCACTGAAGTTTTGTAAATCTTGTCAAACACTCTTGAGGTTTTAAACACAATACTATAACACACACACACACACACACACACACACACACACACACATTCCCGTTCCTTTTATTTTGTTCTCTTCCATTCTTCACTAGTGCTGCAATAGTATGTAAGTGGTTCTGTTAGTGACTCCACTGTAAAGACTGCACTCTGCCTAGGTCTGTAGACTAGATTCAGCTCATACTCTTAAGTTTGTGTTGCTGAAATATAAACTATTAGCATTCAAAGGCATATTTGTAAAGTTGGAGGGTTTTCTTTACATCCCCAAGCTGCCAGAATAATGACTCTGAGACCCAAATTTACAAAGACCTTGAACATAAGCTTCGTCTGTTCCCCAACTAGCACATAAATTAATAATCCTGTTATTCTATTCTAAATTCTGCCACGTGAACTTGCCCCATTTTGTGTCCTCTGTGTCCCAGAATCCTTGCTTCATACTGGAACTCCCACTTTTTATTTTTCTGCCTCTGCTACAGGCCAATCAGCTTTATTTGACAGGTGAAGCACCCAAAGAGACTTAAGAGTTTCCTTGTACACATAAGTTCCCATCTATTACGGGTAAGCATGGCCAGAAACTTGGCAACCACATTTAATAAAACTTGAGTGTATTATCCAGGCATGCAGGGGCATTCCTATAATTTCTGCACTTTGGAGGCTGAGGCAGGAGGATCACCATGACGTGAAAACGAGTCTGAGCCACTTAGCTGGATACTTACTGTCATAAAACGACAGACAAATGAGTAGGTGTGTGGACACAAATATGGACTTTCCAGTTCTTCCAGAAAGTATTTATGACCTCATTGCACTTTCAGCATCTGCTTCAACATGCGTACCGGTGCAGAGGGACTCCTTATGCCCATTGATGGACATAAGAGTTCCATTACTTCCTCTGCCTGAAAACACCTCTCACTCATGACAGCCATTAATCCCACTCCCTCCAAATTTCTTCCAAACCTAAACTCAGCCCCAACATCTGCATCCAGAGAACTCAACCACAGCATTTAGTCTGAAATTCACACTGAGTGTTGACTCTGAAATATTTATTTATTTATATATTTATATCCCAAAAGCTGCCTCCTCTGATGCCCTCTTCCTTTGCCCCCATACCTGCATCAAATCTCTAGGATTAGGCTCATTCTTTCCCACTAAGGTCACACAAGGCAGCCCTCTGCTACACATGTTCCAGGGGCTTCATACCAATGCCTGTATGTTCTTTGCTTGGTGGCTCAGTCTCTGAGAGCTCCCAGGCATCCAGTTTAATGGACACTCTTGGTCATCCCGTGGGGTTGTCTTCTTGAGAACCTTCAGTGGGAGTTCCAGACTCATAATCATAACTCTTCCATGGGAGTTCCCCTAACTCTTTCATGGGTGTTCCAGACTCCCATTCACTGTTTGTCTGTGGGTATCTGCATCTGTCTCAGTCAGCTGCTGGGAAGAGATTCTCAGAGGGCTGCTATTCTAGGCTCCAGTCTGTAAGCACAACAATTAGTACTGAGGGATTCATGTTTGCCCATAGGTTTGTTCTCAAAAAGGACCAGTTACTGATTAGCTATTCTTTCAGTCTCTGCTCCATTTTTGTCCCTGAATTTTTATTAGACAGGAAAAATTGGGGGTCAAAAGTTTTGTAGATGGGTTGGTGTCCCTATTTCTCCACTGGGGGTTCTGTCTGGCTATTGGAGCTGGTCTCTTTAGCCCCACTGTTTAGTATTTCTGCTAAGGTCACCTGCCCTGAATCCTGGGAAACCTCCCTCATTTGGGGTCTCTAGGACTTCCTAGAGAAGAATGCCCCCAGTTCCCACCCTGCACCCTGGCATCTGTATATTTCATTCATGTTCCTTGCCCTCTGGGACTCTCTCCTGACTCTCCCCATGCCTGTTCCTATCCTACTATTCCCCTCTCCTTTTGCTCTCTCAACCAGGTCCCTCCTTCTCTGCCTCCCATGACCCACTTTGATCCTCCTTCTAAGTGGTATTCAAGCACTGTGGCCTTCCTTTTTCGTTAACTTCTTAGGGTCTGTGGGAGTGTATTATGGATATTCTGAACTTTTGGCTAACATCCACTTATTAGTGAGTATGTCCTTTTGGTCTGAGTTACCTCATTCAGGATGACATCCCTGTGTACAGGATAGGGCCTCATTGGAGAAAGCATGTAAGTAGTTATCATGATAGCTCATTATGGCTAACATGAGATGCAGAAGAGTGGACCTGGTATGGATGGTAGATATAAACAGGAAATGGGTGGGCATTATCTTATGCTCCTAAGAGTACTGCTCCCATTTTCTTCTCTATGATACACTGTGTGTGTGTGAGTCTGTTTGTGTGTCTGCGCGTGTGTGTGTGTGTGTGTGTGTGTTTGTCTCTGTGTGTGTGAAAAGAAAAATATGGAAGGACAAACTTGGCATAATCTGTGGTTCTTATTCCTTTCATTTTTAGATTTGTCTTTATTCACTAGCTACAACAATTCAATAACAATCTCACTCCCTGGGTGGCCCCTGTACCTTATGTTATCCAAGGGATTGCCTGAAACTAACTTGATTTCTCATTTGATATTTGTTAGGGAAAATATATGCCCCCAAAGCTGCATGTAGTAAAATGGAATCTCATTAAGTTACTTTATGATGAGAAGTAAATAATGCTCAATGTGTCTCATATTCATTAGAATAATTTCCTTATGCTTCCATTGCTTGGCCAGTGACAATGTCTTTTACACTAAAACCTGTTCCCTTACTTCACAGACATTGTTCTGCTCTCTCAGCATCCCTCTGAACTCAGCGGTCTGGTCCTTTGCTGATGAATTTTTCTGTCATTTAAGAAAGAAAAGTATTCTGTTTTGTTCTTCCATTGCTACAAGAATCAACTTCGAATTGTCTATAATAAAAATTACACATACAGATTAGGAGTTGAGAGACACAGTCCCAAATATTGCCTGTTTCCTTCCAAGCCATTCATCAATAAATAAATGTCCAATAAATGTTTCTCAGTGTTCACATAGTGATGATGAGATTCCACCATAGAGCTCCTGATAGGACCCATTTACTCTCAATCATCTCTCAGTGTGGTGATAAACTCTGATAGTCATTGTTTGGGTTTTTTATTTTAGATTTTTAAATATTTTTTAATATATTTTTACAGTCCAGACTTTATCCCACTTCCAGTCTACCCTCTGACAGATCCACATCTCATAGATTCTCTCTCTGTCCCCTGTTTCCAAGAAGATGCCCCCCCAACCCCACCAGAGCTCCCCACTCCTTGGGGCACCAAGTCTCTCAAGGGTTAAGTAAATCTTCACTGACTGAGGCCGGACCCACCAGTCCTCTGCTGCATATGTGTTGTGGGCCTCATATCAGCTGGTGTATATTGCCTAGTTGGTAGTACAGTATCTGAGAGATCCCAGAGGTCCATGGTAGATAAGAGTGCTCGTCTTCCTGTAGGATGTTCCTCTTTTTTTTTTTTTTTCATTTTTGTTTTTTTTTTTTCTTTTTGGGGGCTTTTCATTAGAGATTTATATTTTCTTCTTTCTCTTTGCTGGTTTCTTTTTAGTTATTTATTTATTTTGGATTTTTTTAATTTTTTAATTTATTTCTTTATTTTAGAATCTGTGTTTTATCTTCCACCTGACCCTGTCTACCCTCCTACTGCTCAACATCCCATACTCCTCCCCCCTCCCCTGTCTCTACTTGGATGTCCCCACCCCCACCCAACCTGACCTCTAAACTCCCTGGGGCCTGCACTCTCTTGAGGGTTAGGTGCATCATCTCTGAATGAACACAGACCTCCAACAGTCCTCTGCTGTATGTGTGTTGGGGGCCTCATATCAGCTGAGGTATGCTGCCTGTTTGGTGGTTCAGTGTTTAAGAGACCTCAAGGGTCCAGATTAATTGAGACTGCTGGTCCTCCTACAGGATTTCCCTGATCCTCAGCTTCTTTCAGTCTTTCCCTAATTCAACAACAGATGTAAGCTACTTCTTTCCATTGGTTGGGTGCAACTATTTGCCTCTGACACTTTCAGCTGCTTGTTGGGTCTTCCAGAGTACTGTCATGATAGGTCCTTTTTTGTGAGCACTCCATAGCCTCAGTGATAATGTCAGGCCTTGGAGCCTCTCCTTGAGGTGGATCCCTCTTTGGGCCTGTAGATGGAACTTTTTTTCATCAGGCTCCTCTCCATTTCCATCCCTGTAATTCTTTCAGACAGGAACAATTATGGGTCAGAGTTTTGACTGTGGGATGCCCCCTCCCTCATTCGATGCCCTGTCTTTCTATTGAAGGTGAGCTAAATAAGTTCCCTCTCCCTACTGTTGGGTATTTCATCTAAGGGGCCTCCCTTTGAGTCCTGAGAGTCTCTCACCTCCCAGGGCTCTGGTGCATTCTGGAGGGTCCTCCTAAGGTTGCCTGTTTCCATTCTTAAGGCTGGGCCTCACCTAATACCAGATATGCTTCAGGTCTCCTCCCTACTCACCCCCGTCCCTCCCTCCCCCGTCCCTCCCTTCTTCCCCATTCGTGACTGTTTTCTTTTTCTTCTCTCTCTCTCCCAAGTGAGACTGAGGCATACTCACTTGGGCACTTCAAATTGTTGACCTTTTGAGTTCTGTGGACTTTATCTTGGGTATTCTGTACTTTTTGTTTTTGGCTAATAATCACTTATTAGTGAGTACATACATGTCCTTTTGGGTCTGATTTACCTCACTCAGGATAATTTCTACTTCCATCCATTTGCCTGCAAAACTCAGGATGTCCTTGTTCTTGATAGCTGAGTAGTAGTCCATTATGTAAATGAACCCCTTTTTTCTGTGTCTGTTCTGTCTTGGGAAATCTAGGTTGTTTCTAGCTTCTGACTATCACAGACAGGCTGCTATGAACATACTGGAACATGTGCCCCTGTGGCATAGTAGGGCATCTTTTGGGTGTATTCCCAAGAGTGGTATATCTGGGTCTTTAGATAGATCGTTTTCCAATTTTTTGAGGAACCTCCAGATTGATTTCCAGAGTAGTTGCACCAGTTTGCAATCCCACCAGCAATGAAGGACTGTTTCTCTTTCTCCACATCCTCTCTAACATATATTGTCACCTGAAGTTTTGATCTTAGTCATTCTGATTGGTGTCCTTTTATGCTTCTTCCAGCTTTTACCTAATTTAACTACAGGGGTCACCTGTGATTGGGTGTAAATAACTGGATCTGACTCTTCCAGCTGCTTGTTGGGTGTTTCAGAGGGCCTTCATGATAGTATCTTGTTTGTAAGCACACCTTAGCATCAGTAATGTCAGGCCTTGGGGCCACCCCCTGAGCTGGATCCCAATTTGGGTCCTCCTTTTCCTCAGGCTAGTCTCCATTTTTGTCCCTGCAGTTCTTTCAGATAGGAACAATTCTGGGTTATAATTTTTGACTGTGGGATGCCAATAATGTAAAAAATAATGGTGCATGGCTTGGGCTATTCTTTGAGTTTTCCTAGTGATTACATGTGAATTATTTAGTTTTGGCAAGGCCATAAAAAGACTGTAGTTTAGAGCTTAGACAAGTCTTAAATTGTGGACTTTGGGACAACAGACAAGTGAGGTGAATAGTTTATTAAAAGCTTGTAATGGAGTGTATTAAGCATTCAGACAACTGATTCTTTTAATTCCCTTGAAAATAAATTCACCGTTCTCAAGAAATGAATTCTCTTGAGATTCATAGTTTCCTTATAAACCTTGTAGTAAATGTCTAACCTCAGATTTCAAATACTATAGGACTCTATATGATAATAAAGTTTATCCCTATGGGCTTGTGAACTTGATCATTATACACAGTGCTTCAGTTAAAGAGACCTTACCTACCACATACATAATTTGAAGTTCTCATTTGAGTATTTAATTTTAAAATTCATCAAGACTACTTTATTGAATTTTAGTTTCTTTCAAACTGTCCAACATCATGTAATGTGTTTTGATCAAGTCTACTTTCCATTCCTTCTCCCCAACTCATATGCTATCCCTCCCACCCACTATCCGGTATCATTTCAGTACTCTGTTTTAAAACCCACCAAGTCTTAGTGCCTGCATATGTTTTTGTATAGGTCCATCTATTCCAGCAAAAATCATACAACTCAAGAAAACTGACTTTCTCTTAGAAACTACTGGTTGTACTATTTTACCAGCTATGGGTAGAATGCCATAAGTCCCTCTCCAATCTGTACTGTGATTTTGGATGGATTGATTTTGTGCACATTCAGGACTTGTGTACACAGCTCCAGCAAATCTGAGTTTATGCTTGCACTGCCCTGCATTGAGACCATCTTAAAATTACACATGCACTCTGTACTTCTTTCTAAGTGGGTTGAGATTTCTTACAATCAGTGTCCTAAAAATTTCTTTAAATGAACAGTGCAGCCTTTCCTAAAATTAAATATGAATTTTTCTGTGTAATATGTTAATACCTATTAAATGTTATGGCAGTTTAAGATGAATTTTATTTAGAATAAAACTTTTTTCAATTTTTTTTATTGCCATGGTAACTCACAATTCTAGATTCTGGCACAACTAGAAAAATTGAATATATTTTTCCAGATAAGGATTTGGATAACAAGAGTCAAAGATACACAGGGTATATTTTCATTTTGCTTTAGAATTCTGCATACCTATATAAAACTGAACTACACTGTAAGCAGAATTCAGAATTTACCTTTAAGTAATAGTAATTTTATTTCTAATTAATTAATTAGTTAATTAATTATTATACACTCCATATTTTATTCCCCCCTACCCATACACACTCTGAGTAGTCCTCATCCCATACTTCCTGACCAGCCCCTGTCTCCATGTGGATGTCCCCACCCCACACCCCACCTCGCCTCTAAATTCCCCGGGACCTCCAGATTCTTGAGGGTTAGGTGCATCATCTCTGAATAAACACAGACCCAGCAGTCCTCTACTGTATGTGTGTTGGGGGCCTCATAACAGCTGGAGTATGCAGCTTGTTTGGTAGTCCAGTGTTTTACAAACCTCTGGGGTGCAGATTAATTGAGACTGCTGGTCCTCCTACAGGAGTGCCCTTCTCCTCTGCTTCTTCCAGCCTCCCATAATTGAACAACAGGGGTCAGTTGGTTCTCTCCATTGGCTTGGTGCAAATATCTGCATCTGACTTTTTCAACTGCTTATGGGGTCTTCAGGAGTGTGGTCCTCATAGGTCCCGTTTTGTGAGTGCTCCATAGCCTCAGTAATGCTGTCAGGCCTTGGAACCTCCCCTTGAGCTGGATCTCTCTTTGGGACTGTTGATAGAACTTCTTTTCATCAGGATCCTCTCCATTTCCATCCCTGCAATTCTTTTATGACCCCTTCATGCCTTCAAAACGAGTACCACCTGGGTGACTCTTACACATTACCAAGTCCCACTGTATCATGAGGTACAACCTTGGTTATCTCTGGAACACGGCCTCTGTGCTCTCAAAAAACACTTCCCAGAAGGTGTCACCTCAATCATGCTGGTCTCTTCTTAATCACCGCTAATTTCTTAGCACCAGCTAACCAGCATCAATAGTCCCAGTAATGCAAAGGTTTTGCTTTAGTAGGTCTGGTATCTTGTTAATCAGAGCTGATTCTTCAGCCCCAGCTAACCAGAACTACAGAATCTTCACAACCCAAAATAGCAATGGCCCTGAAAATAGTCTTTAATTTTCCCTCTGAAATTTCACAGGCCAGGCCTCCATTTTCTGCACTGTTCTCAACATTATCTTCCAAGCTCCTACACAACGTCTCACAGAGCTCTTAACACCAAATGGATCTTCTAACCCAAAGTTCTAAAGTCCTTCCACAGTCCTTCCCAAAACATGGTCAGGTTCTCACAGGAATACCCCACTATGCTGGTACCAATTTGTCTTAGTTAGGGTTTGTATTCCTGCACAAACACGACCAAGAAGCAACTGGGGAGGAAAGGGTTTATTCAGCTCACATTTCCATACTGCTGTTTATCACCAAGGAAGTCAGAACTGGAACTCAAGCAGGGCATGAAGCAGGGGCTGATACAGAGGCCATGGAGGGATGTTCTTTACTGGTTTGCTTCCCCTGGCTAGCTCAGCCTGCTCTCTTATATAACCAAGACTACCAGCCCAGAGATGGCACCACCCACAAGGGGACCTCCCCCCTTGATCACTAATTGAGAAAATGCCTTGCAGATGGATCTCATGGAGATATTTTCCCAACTGATTCTCCTTTCTCTGTGATAACTCCAGCCGTGTCAAGTTGACACAAAACTAGCCAGTACAGTATTATTCTAGTAGATATGGATAATCCATATATGTTTGAGAGTGTATTGAACATAAGAATTAAAACATCCATCCTAACAAAAATATAGGTAGGTTCTAAATAGGGCTAGTCTGAATTCCATATGAAATTCTTAAGAAAAAATGTTCATAATAAAATATATGAATGTTATAATTTGGAAACATGAATTATAAAGTTAATAAGATAAGCACTATATGATAGGAACATAAATAAATACAAATGTGAACTTTCTGGAAAACTGTAAAGTTAAGTTTTAGCAAATATGAAAATTACTCAATAAAATTCTCACAAACAAAGTGCAAGACCACATCAAAACATCATTCATCATGATCAAGTAGACTTCATCCCAGGGATGCAGGGAATTTTAATATACAGAAATCCATCAACGTAATCCACTATATAAACAAACTCAAAGAAAAGAACCACATGATCATTTCATTAGATACCGAGAAAGTATTTGACAAAATCCAACACCCATTCATTGATAAAAGTCTTGGAAAGATCATTCCAGCCTTAATAACTGAGAGTTCACCTTTTCTATATTTTTATCTGGTTTTGTTTATATTTGTCTTTTCTTGATGTCTTTTACAGGCATAGAACTGTAGGTAATTTTGACCTATATTTCCTGTTGATGAGCATTTTTGTAACTATTGACAATTTGTATATCACCTTTTAAGAAATATAGTAAAGAACCTGACCCATTTTAATCAATAATTATCTATTGACACCTTTGTACTTTCTGGATATAACTTCCTTGTCAGATGGCTAATTGGCAAACACTTTCTGCATTCAGTGATTTCTTCATGCTATTGACTGTCATTTTACTGTAGTCCCTTTGCTCTACTTCCCATTGCCATCACTATGCTGAAATTTTAATTCTTTTCTGTGTCTTGGGGATCATATTTATCACATTACAGATAACATGAATGTCCTGAGCATTTTCCTAACAGTTTCTTATAGTGATTTCAAGATTTCAGGATCTACAAAATATTGTTTATATTTTTGTATAATTTACACCAATTCTTTTTTTTATCGTGTCTTCCTAGCACAATGTACCAAACATGTTTTAGTTCCTCAAATATGTATTGTTTCCTTAACAACAGGAACAACAACAAGAAATCTGCCAGCCCTTCAAATAGAATTATTTATAGATTCTCTATTGTATCCACTTTCCATTAACCTAGTCAAAAAGAGCTACTCTAGGTTACTATGGTCAGTAGTATTTTTGAAGTCAGTATTTATGAGTTTATTCCTTTTGTTCAGACTTGTTTCCTTCAGGTATTGCATGGTTTCATTTTGTGATTCGGTATCCTAATTCTGACACTATTTATCATACATTATTAGGAACTTCTCTGTATCTCTAGATCGTTTTGGATAGTATTAATGTTTTAATGACATTTGTCCATGTAACCCACAAATGAACAAAATATGTTTCTAGTTTCTTTGTTTTATATTTGAGAGAATAAGAGAGAGTACCAAGTAGAACAACTCTGGATAATCATGGACAGAGTACACAGATTTACGTTTCCTCCAATTCTATGTTCTTATGTGGAAACAGTTTCATGAAGTTTTAGACTTTTACAGAACTATGAAAGTTATAAATGATGGTCAGTTTACATACACTGATGTGTACAGGTGGTTGTAAGATGGGAAAGTTTTTATAAAGTTCAAAGATAACATTATGTGGTGATACAATGTGCTTTTAGGTCAATATAAGCAAACAGTCTGAAAAGCTAATAGATTCCAAAAGGTTCTTGTCCAAAAGGCACAGGATGTTAGTTTTGACAGAGTGGAAGATAACGAGTGGCTATTCCTGAGCCTATAACATGTTCAAGGTAAGCTCTGGACTTGCAACATGCAAATTCTCCCCATCACTGGATTAACTGGATCAGTCAATCAGAAATAGTTTCTTTCCCAAAACTCTCTTGGGATTTTCCATTATCAGACAAGTACCACATTTTGGGCATACAAGGATAAATATTATTTACTATATATTATATGATCTCTTGTGGCTAGGAACTCTTTGCTAGGATCGTAGTAGAATATCAGATCAGGAACGATGTAAAAGCCATTAAGAAGTCTGACCCAGAATTGTCCCTGTCTAAAAGAACTGCAGGGACAAAAGTGGATAAGAGCCTGAGGTGAAAGAGATCCAGTGACAGGCCCAAATTGGGATCCAGATTGGGGAAGGCTCCAAGGCTTGACATTATTACTGTTGCTATGGTATGCTCACAGACAGGAGCCTAGCATGACTGCCCTCCCAGAGGGAACACAAGCAGCTGAAAGAGTCGGGTACAGATACTTACACACAACCAAAGGACAGAAGCCAGGGAGCCCTGTGGTTGAATTAGAGAAAATCTGGAAGAGGCCAAGTAGGAGGGCAATGCCCTAGAAAGACCAGCAGTATCAACTAGCCTGAACCCCAGATCTCTCAGACACTGAGTCACCAACCAGCCAGCATACACCAGCTATTATGAGGCCCTGGACACATATAAAGCAGAGGACTGATGGGTCTGACCTCAGTGAAAGAAGATGCACCTTACGCTAGAGAAACTTGGGGCCCAAGGGAGTGGGAAGGTCTAGTGGGGTGAGAGTGGTGGGTGTGGGGACATCCTATTGGAAATGGGGGAGGAGGTATGGGATGATGAATAGTCAGAGGGCAGGCCTGTAGGGACATAATGACCAGACTGTAAAAAAAAGTTAAATAATAATAATAATAATAATGTAAATAAATAAAATCTTTTAAAAAAGAAAGAAAATTCTGGATCATACCAGAACTCATGATGTGGATCTGGCTTTTTTTCTTACCCTATGGTCAATGTATCTGGTATAACATTTACATTGACATAAAATAATCAAGAACACAGTTGATCTAAAGGTATGAAAGAAACATGTATTTTAAACAACTATAATTGTACTTCAACTCCTTTTACTTTTGTTATAGACAGCCACAGATTTTGTTTAACTCTTCTTATCCAAATTATACAAAAGCCATCAATTTCTAATAACAGCAATGTTCATGGTGTTTGATAACTTATATATAGATGTGTCTTCATAAAATTAGAATCTATGATGTTTTGTGTTACAGTTACAATTAAATAGGCAATGTTTGCATTTTGCTATAAAAAGAAAAAGTACTGCCATGGGCTTCTTCCAGTGTCTCATTTAAATATTTAAACATTTAAGTGTAAATAAGATAATTAATAGACTACAAGTAAATATAAATAATGAGTAGTACAAACAGCCAACCTAGCTTAAAGTACATGAAATTTTTACCTTTTTAGCTTGTTGTTACCTTCTTCAATTTCCTTCATTAATATTTTATAGTTTTAATTGTAGACATCATTCTGATTTATTATTAAATTATTTCCAGACTTTTAATTATTTTCATTATTTTAGCAGATAATGTGAATTGGATTTCTTCTCAGGCATTCTGTTTATGGTATACTAAAAAGTTATTGGTTTCCATCTGTTGATTTTATATAGTCCAACAAAATATTTATTAGTGTTAATAGTCTGTTGTACTTTATATTTTTCTTGATATAAATCAAACCATGTGCAAAGAAATAATATGCTCTCTTCCTTCCAGTCATAATCCAATTTCATTCATTATGTTTTCTTATTGCATTTGTGAAGCAATAATTTTAATAACATAATGAACAAAGGCCATTGTTTATTAAGTACCATATATATTTTTAAAAATTTTTAAGTTTGAAAATAACTTTACCTAAATAAAGTTTATATATAAAATCACCTATCCTGTCCCACCTGTAAGCCTGCATGTCAGCACTCCTGAGAATCCAGATACATCACTCCTAGGCATACACCCAAAGATGCTCCAACATAAGGAAACATGCTCCACTATGTTCATAGCAGCCATATTTATAATACCCAAAAGCTGGAAAGAACCCAGTTGTTCCTCAACAGAAGAATGTTTACAGAAAATGTGGTACATTTATACAATGGAGTACTACTCAGCTATTAAAAATGATGACTTCATGAAATTAGCAGGCAAATGGATAGATCTAGAAAATATCATCCTGAGAGAGGTAACTCAGTCACAAAAGACCACACATGGTCTGTACTCACTGATGAGTGGATATTAGGCAAAGAATGTGGAATACCCATGCTACAACTCACAGACCATGTAAAGCTCAAGAGGAAGAAAGACCAATGTGTGGATGCTTTAGTACTACTTAGAAGGGGGAACAAAAAAGTAAAGAGAAGTAAATGGTGGGAGAGACTTGGGAGGAAGAGAAGAAGGGATGGGGGAAAAGAGAGGAAGAAGCAGGTATCGGAGGAGATAGAGGAGATGTACAGTGTAAGGAAATTGAACAGGGGTGTGTAGCGATGAGGGATCCATCCCACATGCAGACACCAAACCCAGCCACTACTGCTGATGCCAAGAAGTGCTTGCTGATAGGAGCCTGATACAGCTATCTCCTGAGAGGCTCTGCCAGATCCTCACCAAAACAGATGTGGATGCTTGCAGCCAACCATTGGACTAAGCACAGGGACCCCAATGGAGGATGGTGGTTAGGGAAGAACTGAAGGAGCTGAATAGGCCTTATCTGGCATCAATGGGAGGGGAAGCCCTTGGTCCTGTGAATGCTTGATGCTCCAGTGTACAGGGATGCTAGGGCAGTGAGGTGGGAGTGGGTATGTTGGTGGGGGAGCACCCTCATAGAAGCAAGGCAAGGGGGATAGGATATGAGGTTTGCAGAAGGGAAAACGGGAAAGGGGATAACATCTGAAATGTAAATAAATAAAGTATCCAATAAAAAAAAAGAAAGGAAGGAAGGAAGGAAGGAAGGGAGGGAGGGAGGGAGGGAGGGAGAGAGAGAGAGAGAGAGAGAGAGAGAGAGAAGGGAGAGAGAGAGAAAGATATGAGAAAGTTCTGAGGGAGGAGGTAATGGGAAAGGGGAATTTTATTTTAATTAAAATTTTAAAATATTAAGAAAAAATGTAGACAAAACTTCATTTAAAACACAAGTTCCCGATTAAAAAACTAGATAAATTAAATCAGGGGATTCTTACCACAGTGATTACTAATCTTTAAATTGTTTGATTCCTCACTGGGGATAAATCGAGTCATTAAGATTCAGTCTTATTTTACCACGGAAATTAATTATTTCCAAGATTGACAACCATATGTCATATTTTGATTTTGAGGGCTTCAGTGTTAACTTATAAAAACAAAACAGTAATTGGAAATTATTAGATGTTCAGATAACAAAACTGCTTAGTGGTGTTTGCACCTCTTTATACACTTGGTTTAGAGTAAGTTGTAAGTTTTATCCATTTCCTAGACAAATCTGTAGGTGTTGATGCTGTACCCTGTGCTTGTATGTGTTGTAGAATGTTCATATTCACATTCTAAACTGCCTATAATGCATAAGACCTTTTTTGGCTAGGTTAAAAGTAGTGAGAAAAATACATTTAACAGTCTTAAAATTCATCAAAGTTTATAAATTCAAATATAAAACTTTAAAATTAAAAAACTACCTGTATAAGTACACATTTCAACAAATATTCAACAAAGTCATTGTTTAAATTTTATCTAACTACAGCTTTAGAATTTTAGATAGTAACGGAGTTTGTATTGTTTGCCATCAGCTTCTCTTAATATCTCTAATCATAACTCATCAGTGATTAATTTTCTAATTTGGAGGATTCATATAAATAGGTGTAAGTTAAATGTGACCCTTTTGTGACAGGCCGATTTTACTCATTATAATAATTTGAGGTTTACCTACATTGTAATATTTAACAATGGTTCCGTGAACTTTGTTAAAAGCCTGTCTTAATTTCTGTTTATTCATACATTATGTATTCCCTTTACTTGAATTCATTAATTAACGTTTTGATAACTGATCATTTCCTTAAGTTTATCTTTAAAATTCATTTAAGTTGAAGAGAATCTTAACATTTTTCAATAAAGAGTACATAAAACAATGATTATTGACTATTTTCTCATGTGTTATAGAACAAGATCTTCATGTTGCAAGATTTTCTCCAAGACTATGAAACAGTAACAATGCTGAGGTTATAATATGATCATAAGGAAAAATATCTTTTTAGAAATCTCATAGGAAAACTTGAAAGATAATTTATTTTAACCTTTACAAATAGAAAACTTCATAGAAATAGTGACCTCAAAATTAGGCAATGCATATAGCCTTGTTGCCTTTAAACTTGAAATGCAAATAAAGATTTATAGCTATAAAATATATTTGTAACCTTTTTAATTTTTTGTTTTGTTTTGTTTTTTCGAGACAGAGTTTCTCTGTATAGCCCTAGCTGTCCTGGAACTCACTCTGTAGACCAGGCTGGCCTTGAACTCAGAAATTCGCCTGCCTCTGCCTCCCAAGTGCTGGGATTAAAGGTGTGTGCCACCACACCTGGCTGTAAACTTTTTTATGACAACAAGATATTAAATAAGAAGAGACAGAATATAGGTAGAAGTAAGTAGTTTTGAATTCAGAAATATTGGCAATTCAATGGCTAAGTGGTCATAAATATTAAATAAATTATGACTGTAGTGGTAACCAGGAAATTGATTCTTAACTTATGATAACCACTCAAAAGCTGACATACAAATATAGTACCTATTTCTGACTTTAATTTCCAAACTGTAAATTCTTAAAAACTGATATGCATGGAATGAACATCAGAACACAAATTAGAGCATGAGATTCTGACTCAGTTGACTGTAGTGTCTGGTGGGACCCTTTTCATTCCATGTTTCTCAGCCTTCTGTCCTTCTGTAGGTTTAATACACAGCTGTTTGAGGTTTTGTTGGGGGTAAATATGTGAGCAATCCGGTTTGGATCTCAACAACAATTCCTTGAGAGTATGCAGGGACAATCTTCTCAAACAACACAGAACATTTTCTGTCTATTCAATGGGAAGGTCAGGCAGTGTAGTGGCACGTTGATGAAATGTCACAGTAACAATAGCTACATACAGTGCTTCCTGACACATGTTTAGGACACCCTCATGGCACTAGAAAAAAACATGGCTAGGTAACAAATGAATCAAACTAGAATCAATATCGTAGAGTCAGGAAAACACCTCTACAACTTCCAATCACATGATCTATAAAATAGAGATTGTTCTCTTATAAAAATTAAAAGAGATAAGATTCTGTATGTAAAGTATATTAAACACTGACTGTCTCCAGAAATAGGAGCTCCTAATATCAATGTTAATTTTTTTCAGTAATCTTTCTAATTATCATAATTAATCTGTTTTCTTTTTGAATCAGATGATATGTTATATATTTTATTGTATATAGATATATATTATAAATATATTTTAAAATAATATAATATAAAATATGCATATATAAAGTATTAAAAAGTCATACATATAAAAATACTAATCAAATTTATTAGTTCTGAAAAATGTCTTATTTTATTAGTAAAATTGATGATAAATTTTTTTGAGAAAGTGACATGGAATTAATAACAACCACTATATGTGAGGTTATGACCATGACCATGGCTAACTAAAAATGACTGGGATTCAATTAAATAGAATTGTGGCTTCATTGTAAATATAGAAACTGTATATGGTCAATTACATTACAGCACCATGAAGACCATTTCTCCCTCAAAATATAACCCCTCAAAGATACAGACTGTGTTTTACTGGACGAATAACCTAGAAATATTGGTGGGGTTGGAAGAGAGTATATAGTTTTGAAAAGCAATAAGAGAAAAAACTTGGCAGTTCTTTCCTGATAAGGGAATAGGCTATACAAGCCATCCAGAACAGAAATAGAAGGTATTTCTGAGAAGTAGGTGCAAGGTTGACCACAGGCAGCTGGGTAGAGCCTGGAAGATGAGGAAGAGTGACAAGATCATCAGCATTAATAAATTGGAGGTCAGGGGATCAGGCTGCTCATCTGTCAGTGTCACTTGTGATGAATGTCCTGAGGGGAAAGGTCAGTGCAGCTCACAGGGCTGGAGTCTTCACCATGCTTCTACCAAACAAGGGACTCTTAGTGACACGTGGTTATTAATGCCATAACATCAGCAAGCAGGCGACAGCGAAAAGGCAGAATGAAGTTTCCAGGAGTTTCATAAACTGAAAAAAACAAAAAGAGTTAAAAAATTAAGTGATTTTTCTATTGAACTTTTACTTTAGCTAGTTGACTTGACAGAGCCAAATTTACTTATGATGTAGTTCTTTCAAAAAAAGTTCTTTTCTTCTAATTATTTACAACGTAAGCCAAATGGTAACCTTTACAGTCACTTAATTTTTCCTGAAAAAAGGCTTTGTTTAAAGCCAGAATTAATATCTTAGGAGATAATATGGCTGATGAAAGACAATGTCCCAGAGTATGCAGTATATAGGTGTGTGGTAATGTTTGAACGGCACAGAAATCTATAGAATCAGACTAAATGTTTTAACTAATATTTATATAAAGAACACAGGTGAATGCTGGCAAAAGATGGGCCCAATTCCACAAGCTGGTGATAGGAAAATAGAATGCAGTACATAATGCTTCCAGTAAAGTGAGAAGCATGATTTCTGTGTCATACGACTATGAATGTAGTTCTGTGTGTGCGCGCTCACACACACACACACACACACACACACACACACACACACACACACGCATGCACACGCACGCGACACAAAATTTACTAATACCTCATTTAAAAGTGTAAAATTGATTTTAGGGGTAAAATATTCTTTCAGTGATTATTGATTCGAAGGTAGAGGTTAAATGGCAGATGGCCCAAATGGCACAAGTCCTAATCCCAAAGGAGGAACATTCTAAGGAAAAGGAAACAGGAGCACAAATCAATATAATCAGAGAAGAAGTGCTGAGATAAATATGCCAAAGTAGAAGAGACACAGAATGCCCTAGGGCCCAAGGATGGCAATGTCTGTGAATTCAGATAAAGATAACTATGAATTAAGATGAAGTGTTTATCAATGATAGATAAGATTGTACTCTGATGGGAATAATGGGAAGAGAGAGAGAGAGAGAGAGAGAGAGAGAGAGAGAGAGAGAGAGAGAGATTGCCAGCAAAAGACAAACACATGCAAAGGCCTTGGGACCAAGATCACGAGAATGTGTGTCTGCCCCTATAATTCTTTCAGACAGGAACAACTGTGGGTCAGAGTTGTGACTGTGGAATGGCAACTCCCTCCCTCACTTGATGCCCTGTCTTCCTGCTGGAGGTGGGTTCTATAAGTTCCCTCTACCTACTGACAGTCATTTCATCTAAATTTCCTCCCTTTGAATCCTCAGAGTCTCTTACCTCCCAGGTCTCTGGTGCATTCTGGAGGGACCCCCAACTTCCTATTTTCTGAGGTCGCCTGTTTCCATTCTTTCTGCTGGCCCTCAGGGCTTAAGTCCTTTTCCCTCACTCAATACCACACATTTTTGAGTTCTGCTGACTGTATCTTGGGAATTCTGTACTTTTTTGTGGCTAATATCCACTTATTAATGAGTGCATAGGAATAGAAATGGAGCCTGAGGAAAAGAAGGTCCAGCTACAACCCAAAGTGGAATCCAACTTGAGGGGAAATCCCAAGTCCTGACACTATTACTGAGGCTATGGGGCACTCACAAAAAGGGACCTTTCATGACTACCTTCCTAAAGACCCAACAAGCAGCTGAAAGAGTCAAATGCAGATATTTACACCCAACCAATGGACAGAAATTTCTGACATCTGTTGCTGAATTAGGGAAAGGTCAAAGAAACACAGGACCACTAAACAGGTAGCATACATCAGCTGATATGTTGGTCCCCCAACACACATGCAGTAGAAGAGTTCTAGGCCTGTGTTCATTCAGAGATAATTCACCTAACCCTCAAGAGACTGGAGGCCCCAGGTAGTTTAGAGGTCAGTTGGGGTGTGGGTTGGGAAGGAGGTGTGGGATGTGGAGCAGTCAGAGGGTGGATGGGGAGGAGGAAATGTGGAATGTAAAATATAAATTAATTTAAATAAAAAAAAGAATGTGTGTCACATGAAAGGCGCTGAGAGAAGGTGTTGTGGTCTAACTCAGTCAGGCTTAGGGCCCATCAGAAGGACATTGTGTGGCTCACTATGGAAAACGGGAAGCCAGTGAAACCTGTGAACATAGGGATGATATCTGGCTTATCCCTTTCAGCAAAATCTTCAACACATACCAAGGGATGTTCATGTTATACTGCTACAGCGCCAGGTGAGGAAGATGCTGTTTAATTATCCATATTATTCAGGCAAAGAACTAGAAGTTCAGAGAGATTAAGCAGTTGTTCTAAATTGCATGCTGAGCTAGGATCTGAGAAGTCCCTCAAACCCCAGCAAATGCAAGACACAGTTCTTCTTCATTTTCAGCATGTCAGGCTGTTTTTAGTTTATGGCCTTGTTCAATAATAAGATTGTTGCTGTTCATTTCTTTCATTTTACAATTTCTAGTGTCAATCATTTTTTTATTTCACCATTTGAAAAACTGACTTGTCTCTAATATGTTATAAAATTAAAATTATTATCTTCAATGAACTCCTATTTATAAAAACACAATTTCCCTTACCTGCTATTTTCTTTTACTTCTTCCAGACTATACACAGCTTTTGTTCGTCATTCTTCATTATTTTCTTCCTTTCCCCTCCTCCTTTCATTGTCCAGGTCTCTTCCATTTTACTTCTTCCCCTGCTTCCTAACATCTTATCCTTTCCCCTGTGGTACATTTTCTATTTTATAATTGTTTATATCATTTTCCTAATTACCTTTGGTTCATCCTCCTCTTTCATTTCTTTCTGTATTCCTTCTGAGATTATTTATCTCGTGAGTTCCTCCTTGATACGCTGCAAGAGTATCCTCAGTGGTGCTAAAGGCTTGTGAGTTCATCAGACCTGTGGATCATGGGCTCTACCCCAAGGACTGACTACTGTGCTATAGCTGCAACAACACCTTAGCATCTGGTTTTGTGCAGAGGGAAAAGTATAGCATAGGAGTGATCCTCAGTACCAGATGATCTGCTGGCCTTTTAGATACAATCTTATTTTCAGATATGCATCCTCAGAAAATATAAAATTCAAGGATACCCTTATATCTACTGTCAAGAAGAAAACTGATTAAACTAATTTTATAACTCTGCTAAACAAAGATCAGAAATGTTTGCTAATTAAAAATGTATACTGCACTTGTACTATAGCTAAAGTGCCTTCACATTGTGCCATTGTACTACCCTTCTGGAAACAATGAGTCAATGTTAGTTCTTTAAGAAAAAATGTCCCCCTCCTCCTTTGGTTTCTTTGTAAACTCAGTTTCATTATAATCATAGAATAAGTGCCTCTGGAAAGGAAGGCTGTGCCCTTTGCTCTTTGCCAAAGTGTTTTTAGTTCTTTTGTATGAAATAATGGCAAAAATTGGGAGAGCCATTGTCTCTCTTTACCTCTTTCTCCCACTTCAAGCATCCTACATTTCTGAAAGGCAGAGGAGTTATTTGACACTATATGTACTTTTTAGGTTACTCCTGTAATCAGAAATTTGTTCCTAGTTTAAGAAAAGTCCAAACTAAGATAGCTAGTTTTAGTGTTTTCATGAGATTCAGAAAATTTATAAGACCTTCCCAACTTATGAGTGACCAGTGCAAGAGCCTACACACATAGGCACACACACAATTGCATACAAACACAAAAAGCAGAGAGACCAAATCTAATGATTTCTACTGACATGCTGTGCATTTTAAAAAAAGATATATTTATTTATTGTGTGTATATGAGTAACACCAGAAGAGTACATCAAACCCCATTACAGATGGTTGTGAGCCACCATGTGGTTGCTGGGAATTGAACTCAGGACCTCTGGAAGAGCAGCCAGTGTTCTTAACCGCTGAGCCATCTCTCCAGCCCCATGCTGTGCATTTTTAAACAAAACATGATGAATAGCCACATGAACACTGGACCTGACATCACTCCTGCCATTTTTGCAGCTCATGTGGTCCCACTTTCCACATTTGACTGCCATTTTTGCAGCTGACATGGTCCCACGTCTTTCTAATTGCATTCCCAGATCTTAGACACCACTGAAACCCATAGGTCACTTTCTCTGCCTACATGGTGGCCTTAGTGTGTATAAATTTGGTCTCTCATGCCTGAATTCCAGCTGTTTGCTCACTGCTGTGGGTGATGATCAGTAACTAGATGTTGAACAGCTGCACCTTCAGTAGAAGAAAAAGTCAACACACGTCTGGGCTTTCTTCATCTGGTTTGTTAGTGTGCTGGATGCAAGTACGTAAAACCAATCATCTTTCTGAAACAGTTGTGCTTTATCTCACTGTGTATAAGCCTGGAACTCTTTATAAAGTTAAATGTGCTTTTAGTCTAAAATAACTTAATTTTATCAATTGTATGCAAATTGTTAAATTCATGTAATAATATTCACAGAATTGAATCCAATTGCTCTGTTCTCAGGCCACCATCGGTTCCTTTTCATCATACAGTATTTTGTCAGAGTCTCATAAAGCTCATGGTTCTTGAAATGTTCAAAGACCGGAAATAGCAAAGGAGAACTTGGAGACCTTTATATCAGCCAAGTCAGTATTTTCCTTGGAAAATTGAATGCAGTTCGTCCAAATAGTAATATAAGATGAAACCCTGGTGTATGCAACTGCCAAAGAGTCTGATTATTTTAAGCAGCTTTTATTTCCTTTAATAACACTCCTGGAATATCAGTTATAAATGTTCACTCTCGAATAGCAATGTGTTCAGCTTTAGTGACTTAAAGATATCAA